>NC_060211.1:142635000-143245000 GCF_021130785.1 Homalodisca vitripennis | reverse complement strand
CAATTAAATATGAGAGTGATGTTAATAATATGCCTAAAAAGCCAAAATGGTATAATGAACAACCGAGATTAAAGAAAGAAGGACCTTGGTCACTTATTAATGCATATTTGTTTAAGAACACTGATCAAGGTTTCTCAACGAATCCTACAGATTTCTGAAGTCTAGATGAGGTAAGGCAAGCTAAACTAGCGGACAATGGTAAAAATATTAAGAACGTTATAGATAAAGGTAGCCCATTTGGTCAATAGTTAAAAAAGATAGCTTATGTGGTAACGAGGGCTTCTCTGTTAATAAGATACATTCGTCTCTAAAAAGTACTGGTTTTAATTATTTATTTCTTAATAAAGTCAGTTCAATTGTCCAATAAGTGCCTCAGACAAGGCACGATGTGTCATACTAATTAAATAAATTAAGATTAACCAGGTGCATGAAAAGTATAACGTAAAATCAGACTTTTCATTTTTAATGTTACAGTTGTACAGGATCATAGTGCTATTGTATCATAGGGTAACAGTTCATGTCTGACAACTTAGCTGTTACTTTTTTTATCCTACCTAGGGGGTAGACATCAGGCTGTATGTATTGATGGATTTTTTTTCTAAGACTCTCCCAGTCCCACGTGGTATACCACAGGGATCTATCTTGAGGCCTACGCTGTTTATTTGATATATTACGACTTACCTAGCAACTTAGCTATTCCAATGTAAATAATGTTTTATTCGCAGATGACTTAGGTTTAAATGTCAGGGGGAACAGTACTATGGAGGCCCATAACACTCTAGAAGATAAGACAAAAATAGTTGTAGACTGGTGCTGTGCTAAAAGTTAAGTCTGAATGCTGGGAATGTGTAGGACTTAGCACCTAGCTTGTCACCAAAGAGGATAGAAATCTGTACTTTAAAGTTCCTGGGCATATTTTTACAAACTGACTTAAAATGGGGAAATCATACTAACAATGTAGCCACCAAACTAGCAAAGGGGCTCTATTTGTTGGGATCTCTAAAGAGCAGTGTTACTCCTGGCATCCTTCTGAGCATATACTATGCTTACATTCAAAGCCATCTTAACTACGGTATCTCCTTATGAGGTATTTCCAGATGGTGTAAACAAGTTTTTACATTGCAGAAGAGGGCAGTCAGGTTAATATGTGACACTCCGGATCAAACCCATTGTAAACCTTTATTCATACACCTAGGAGTAATTTCATTGTCATCACTGTACGTCTAGTCAACTTTGTTGCATATTAAAGAAAATATTAATACATTTAATGACTCAACCAGTATTCACAGCTTTAACACAAGATATAAACATAGGTAATTTAAACACGAAAAGATATATGTATACTAGTACACAAAATAGTTTTGAATATATGGGTATAGAAAATTTACAATTTTTTACCAAATATGTCAAGGAATTGCAGTACAATAAGTTTTAAGTCGAGCTTCCTAGTCGAAAACTGTTTATACGAGGTCTGTGAGTATTTTGGCGTAATTAAATCTAACTTTAATTGGAAAATATTCTAGGATTAGTGATCTTTGAC
This sequence comes from Homalodisca vitripennis, assembly GCF_021130785.1. NCBI lineage: Eukaryota > Metazoa > Arthropoda > Insecta > Hemiptera > Cicadellidae > Homalodisca > Homalodisca vitripennis. The sequence continues at coordinate 143,243,460 of NC_060211.1, read as the reverse complement.
CATTGTTATGCTGTACAGTCTTCAACAATAAAAATCTTGAATCTTGAATCTTTAGTCTAGATGTATATAATCTCATCTCTCAAATTTTAAAATTAGCATCACCACTTGTTTATGAAATACTGGCTTACTGGTTTAATCTATGTATTGATTTTTATACTGTTCTACAATGTCTTAAGGTGTCCAAAATTGCCCAGTTCAACTTCATATAATTTACCTCGCAACAGTCCGATATCAACATAACATTGATCTGGAGAGAAACAAAGTTTATATGAGAGAAGATACCTACGATTACAACTTAAAATTATTAATAAAAAAGAGACGTTAATAATTCAAGACATGAGAAAGAACTTTGCAATTGGAACGAGGCTGGCCACTACGATGTACCCAAAGTGAAACTAAAGTTCCATGATGTTTCAAAACTATACTTGACCATTAGTTGCCGTTCTGAAGATAGCTTTTGAACCAGAGTAGCAACTATTTTGTAAATGCCATATGCCTCCAGCTTTTTTGGCTTTTAAATAGTGATATATACGACAAAATCTTACTTGTACGACGACTTGCTAACTTTCCTTTAAAGCTTTGACAAAATTTGATTGAAGTACGATTAGATTCGACGAGGTTAGTCCCCAAAGCTTAAACCTATGTTGTTTTAGAGATAAAGATCTTTAACACTTTGATGAGTGCTTCAAGACTTTGACACAATAGCAGACTCGATGGTTGTCAACTTATAATGTCATTTTCCCATATTTATGTATTAGCTACATTTCAATGCATAGGAGAAGAATAAATTGGCCTTTTCTAACTGATTCCTTAAATAACTGGAGAGGATATGATAATACAGATATCCTGTTTCTTAGTACGTCAGGGACAAAGGAATCTAACCCTAATTAATTTGTTACATCATGGCTGTTCAAGATACTCGATCTCATCGCATGACAATTTACAGCTAAACAGCAGTAAATGTTGAGACAGGAGTTATGGAAGGGAATGTCTATTGATGATTTGAACACTAAAGAGAAAACTCAGCAAATGCATCATACTTCTCGTTATCATTAACCTAATCCATTTCATCCTGGTCATTACTGAAAGACATGTGGCACTACTCCCTCGAATCAAGCTTTCGTTACGAGTCTACATATAAGGGGAGGGAGATTTTTTGTAACAAGATCAGAAGATAAGTAAATCTATCACAAAGATTTAAAACGTATAGTGAATTTTCCGTTTAAATCTGAATGTAGTACTTTTTACCTACATAATCACAAACGCAAAGAAATTGCATTATGTAGAACTATTATTTTGTCCGTTTATTACATCTGTTTCTGGTTAATCATTTTTTGTGTAAATTGTTTCGAAGAAGAAGAATAAGAAGACAAAGCTAGTTTGGAGAATGAATCATCAGGATTAAAGTAACAGTGGAGTGGGAAGTGAGTGAAATAGTCAGCTGCTGGGTTTTGCAAGGTGTTGTATCTTCTATTTTCGCACAGATCCATCTTTGAATTTAATTTAAAATGAAATTTCAATACAAAGAAGAACATCCTTTTGAGAAAAGGAAAGCTGAAGGTGAAAAAATCAGGAAGAAGTATCCCGATAGAGTACCTGTAAGTAAATGTCAAAAAGTCTTTGTATACATTTTTCTACGTATCAGCCATTGTTGGAGTCAATTTCTATTGTGCAATATATTCATTTTGCTTTTTCATTACTTTTACATTTATTTCAACAGTGTCCGAAATACTAAATAAATGTAAATGCTAATTGACTTTGAGATCAACGATGTTTGCCTAAACCTTGTTGATGATTTGATGTCTTTAATCAAGAATTTATTTGTTCCAAGTCTGAGCCTGGTTCAAGGCTATATAATATTAAAATAATATTATGGACCTGTCTCATTCTTAATTGTTTGGCTACGGTCTATTTTTAGTTATACATTTAAACTAGTCAGTTTATTATATACTATGGAATAAGTTTTATTTTACTAATTGGTCTCAGGTGTTTGCATTCTTGGCTTTTGATTAACAAACAATATGTTTAGGGACCTTTAAACCAGTTTAATTTGTCATAATTTTAAGGTGACTATATTCAGAATGGATTAATAGCCTAGGCTCTAATTACAAACATTAACTGATAATTAGCAGTAATTACTAAGAAAGGGCCCAATAAAGAGTTTAATGTTTATATCTTTAGACAGTGTATTAACTCTTGTAAGTGCTGACTATATTCACCTGTTAGTGCTACATTTGTTTTTTTTTAAATAAATGTTATTTACCTAAAAAATTAAAAAAGTTTAGTACTTTGGTATAATCTGGAGTCCACTATTTTTGGAAGATCAGGGACCTAAGAAACACATTATAGAAAGAACACTTTAATTAATTTACTGTTAATATTACATGTTACTATAACAATCAATTCTAAACTTCTACCTCCTAAAAGGAACTGATGGCGAGAAAGAGGGCACACTGTCCCTATCTACAATTTGTTATTAGAACAGAGAAGTAGATTTTCATAAGTACATATTGTAAATATAAAAAGTTAATAGGCTCTCATGTGATCTGAGCGCTTGTTAACTTTTAAATTGAATTTAGGTACTATCCGAAGAATGTTTTTCTGCCAAAAGTGCAGGGCCTCCCGAAGTCCGCACTGATGGCCAGAGGCATTTCCGATTAGTACTTTCCTGACCTCGGATCATGTGCCAGGTCGACCAATGTTATCTGACATCAGAAAAGTTGGACAATGTGTGACGTAATCTGAGGTCAAGAAAGTATACTCTTCCACATGCCCCAGGATATCAGTGCGGGCTTTGGTGGCACCTTCGGCACTACCCCACACTTCTACTGATAAAAGAAAATAGTCACTTGAGATAGAACCTAAAGTCAAGCTCAGTTCACATGAGTGCTCGTACAGGTTATCTTTAACCTTGGTACTACTAGTAACATTTATGATAACCTCTAGTCTAAACCTAAGTATATCACGTAATAACAAGAAGTAGATAGAAACATAGTAGCCTCCTTCTTGACATCATCGCTTTCTTTTGGGAGGCAAAAAAACAAGAACTGATTGTCATAATGACATTTCATTTTTACAGTAAGTCAATTAAAGCCTGTTCTTTTTTAGGTCCCTGATATGAAACTCTTCCAAAAATTGGGGCCTCCGGATAATACCAAAATACCCAAAGTGTAAACATGTATCTGGTTTTTTAAAACAAAAGCTACAAAATAATAATTAAATTTGCTACTTTGGTATTATTTGGACGCCACTATTAACCTTTCCAGCGTTATTGACGCGGATCCGCGGAGGGCCACTACAAGCTCAAAACGTTATTGCCGTGGATCCGCGTTTTTGCATTCTTTATTTTCTTACTGCTATGTTAGTTGAATATTTTGCTGCTAGATGGTTCTAGTAGTCATGCGACATACAGACGGGTTGCCCTGCCTCGAATTCTGTTACAATGGGAGTGGCAGTTGCTTCTAATTGGCCAAACACTGTCTAGCGGGCGTGGCCCCGCGCCTTTCACAAAGTCATTGACGGGAGCTCCCGTCAAGGCATCTAGCCAGTTGTTAGTGAGAAGCGTCCGGTACACGCATATGTATTTCGGTTATCGCTAATTTTCTGTTGTGTCTTTATTATGAATTGTTCTTTATTGTTACATAATCTTAGAGAATAGTACATGCGTCAATACATAAATAAGAAAACAAGACAAAAACAAGACAGAAAAGCAATCTGTTAGTCGTCAGTTCTTTCAAAGTATTCCTTGAGGGTGTAGTAAGGGTGTTCTCGGAGCCAGTGCTTCAGTTGCCGTCCAAACTGCTGTCGTTCTGTCTTCTTCAGTTCTTCTGGGAGGGCATTCCAGAGCTTTGCCCCTGCATATGTCGGCTTCTTCTCTGTAGATGCGAGATGATGTACAGGGAGGCAATAATTCAAGGCGTGTCTTATTCTTTTTAAAGTAAATTATTCATATTAAATACAGCAGTTTCCAGTATTTTATTTAGTGTTTTTTACCATTTTTCGTGTGAATGGCGAATCCAGACGATTCGGAATTTGAAGATTTGGTAATTCTGAGCAATTACTTGGTCAACCCCAAACTTTTTAATATTTTACTACGGTCAAAAGGATGTTATCACAAAGCAAGAAACATAATTCAAGCCCTGCAAGGCTGTCCTACAGGTTGCCGAGCGATAAGAAGGTTCAAAGTCCACGCGATAACAGTGGCTTGCGGGAGACGCGCGAAATGTCATTTGTGACAGCCCGCCACCAAATAAACACTCTTTGTCTACTTTTGTATTTTTCTAATTTTTATTGGATTGTAATATAGTATACGTTATCTATAAAACTGTGTTTCATTCCCATACTTACTGAATAAATTATAAAAATATTAGTGACAACTACACTGCTATTCTACGATATTCTCAAAAGTTAAAAATTATCCTAGGTAATCTAAAAAAGGCTAAACAAATTTTATTTACCGTTAAATAACTCTATTTTGACATACAGAAACGAAAATAAATTTAACTTTACACATTGGAAATTTTAAAAAATTGTAACTTTATCAAAGATGAGGTCTAATTTTTCATGACGCTTAAAGGGTTAATAAACTATGGACCAAAGAAAACTTTGTTATATGTTACTACATTCCTTCGATGAGGAAAACTCGTCCAAAAATAGTGGCTTCTGGATAATACCAAATTACGTAAATTAATAACCTTTCCATATTTCAAAAATATTAAATGTTTTATTAGAGGAAAAAAATTTTGTCTACTTTATCACATTTGGCATTTAACTCACTTCACTTAAATAATTTTGTAAAATACTTAATAAAGGTATAGTTTTTGTGTTCATAATTGAATTTTACATATATACCTACTTTTTTAATCGTTAAACAAGTGGCCTCTCTGTAATCAGAAAGTACCGTCTATTTTTGTACACATCTGTTTTTAGGCAAGAAGAATAGAAGTGGATAAACTTGTACTTAAAAAATAACATGAAAAAGGAGCGGTGTTAAAACTTACTTTTTATTCAATACATTTCCTTAGCCTGGCAATCTTCCAGTAGCAGGCAGGAGGTCAACTTCTGCCACCATATACAGTATACTGTATGTTTCTATATGTCTAGTGCTGTTAACATTTAGTTATTATTTGTCTTTATGGCACTATATATTTGGTTCATTTCCAGGTGATTGTTGAGAAAGCTCCTAAAGCTAGAATCGGAGACTTGGACAAGAAGAAGTACTTGGTGCCGTCAGACTTGACTGTCGGTCAGTTTTACTTCTTGATCCGAAAACGTGTCCATCTTCGTCCAGAAGATGCTCTTTTCTTCTTTGTGAACAATGTCATTCCCCCAACCAGCGCCACAATGGGTTCCTTGTACCAGGTTAGTTGAGTATATACATAACTTACCTGTGTTGATTTAAGGGTAGTTCTTAAATGTATTTATCTTTATTTAGCAAACCAGATGGAATAAAGTAGTCTTAAGTCATGCATAGAAAACAGTGTCATATCAAAAAAGGAAGTCAATATATGTTTTATTCCCATTCAAAACCTTGTATTTAAAATAATAGAAAGTATAGTTATAGATGTATTTGTCAGTTTTACCTTATATATTTAAATATCAGTGGGGCAAAAACCTAAAGTTACAGAGTAATTCCGTTTTTTAGAGAGGATTGACAATTTTATGCTGGATTCTGTGTAAGCTTTTATAGCACTTTCATTGCAGTATTTTACTGCACATGGTATAGTTAGTTGACTATTGCAGTATAAACACCTTGAATGCCAATGTCTCACGCTACTTGACACTATCTAGATGTTCCTCACAGTCTACATGAGACTCTAGAACTGTAATAAGGGTTAATCACTGATGAACTGGAGCTATGGAATCTTAGAGTAATCTTCATAATAAGGAACACCTATTAAGTTACCTACTTTTTTGTGCAAAAACTCACAGCATTTTGTTTAACAATTTTTGAGATCCTTCTTATGAGTTAGATCAAGTTGGTCTTGTAATATTTGACAAATATTCACAGTAATGCAAAATTTTGAAAATAATTTTTATTTAAGCAACTATGATCCATGGGTGATAATATTTCAATGGTTTTAACCAATGTCCACTGTTAGATTTCGAAACTTTCAAATCCGTTTTACAGTGAACACTTACGGCTTATAGTTACTGAAGTTCCTAATTTCAAGTGTCAGCTCCTAATAGTTAAGGAGAAATAGTTTCACAGTTTTTCGAGTATATGGATAGATTACAATATTTTATGGGTAATCTACAAAAACCATAAAACCATTTTATGATTGCTAGGTTTATTTAGTGCTTAATAAAGACCTAAAAGGTGACATGGACTTACGTGCAAAATTTCATGTTATCTGTTAAAATAATTTATTTAAGATGAATAGCTGATGGTTATGTAACTAGTTTAAACTAAAAAGAAGCACTTAATTATTTGTTTTAACAATACTTGTGTTGTTTAGGAACACCACGAAGAAGATTTCTTCTTGTACATTGCCTACAGTGATGAGAATGTCTACGGCACAGACGCCTAAGATCAGACAAGATTTCAGGTTGAAAACATAACCAAATTATTAAATGTTGAAACTTTGACATCAATGAATTAGTTTTTGTATTAAAATTTTTGAGTATTCAGAAATATAAAATATTATGTATTTTCAATTTAGTAAAACTTCTTTCACTATAATTATCGTTCTTTTAAATCACAATTGATTGTGTCTTTAAATCTTTTATAAATACCTTAATTGAGTTTAGGAATTATCTGAGTTGAAGTTGTTTTGTTTGTATATTACTCGAGTAATTGATCATTCAACAATGAGTATTTAATATTGGTGTATTTTTCAATTTGTACCAATATTAATTCTGTCTGAGTTATATTGTTTTGTTATATTTATACTGTCTATATTTAGTTATAGTCTTTCACAATTTATGACTTAATACACAAATCATTGTTGCTGTAAATATGATTTACTTTACTTTATGAACTATTGCCTTTTTTAAGCAATTAACTAACCATTAGGACATTTAAGTGTGTGATTTGCACTTTTTCTGTTTAGTTCTGATATCTGTGTACTAACTAGTGGATTTTCAATAAAATGTAAATATATATTTGAATTATTTCACCCTTAGTATTGTGTGTAACAAAAAGCTTCCAGAACATCTGAAGCATAACTAATTAACCCGTTGAATGCTGGGTTACCTATGTAATGCTGACATTTTGCAGGTAAAATATGGAATCATGATAATTCTTTCTAGGTCAAAACAAATAAAGACTTCCTGTTATCATCAAACTTATTCTTGTGCTTCTCATCTAAAGAGGCATGAACGGGAGATATTGACCACTGTTAGTTCAGTAATACATAAGCAGGGGCAGACGTGGGAAGTGCGACCATACAAGGCTCCACAAAAAAGACTATGTTGACCATTTGAATTATAAAATATTAATAAAGATAATTTTTCCACAAATATAACTGCTAATACTAACACAGTAGACAGTTTTGTGAGATAGTGTTTAAATTGGTATAATAGCATAGCCTGCACAAAAGAATATATTCAATAATTATTTAAAATTTGAAGTGATTTTAAACCAGCTAGAAAAATGCTCCAGAAATCCACAGTGAAAGTAATTATAAATTTAAGTATGTAAATGTATTTTCTCTAAAGGATATAGAAGCGGACGAATTTGACTATTGGTTCTATCTTTAGTATTCCACTCAAAGTGTTCTATTTTAAGAAATATTTAATAAATAAGCTTTCAAAAAACTCCATAAAATGTTGATAAAACCTTCTGCAGGATAAAAATAAAAACAATACCGCATCAATAACTAATAAATATTACATAATGTTATTTTAAGTTGAATAAGAACAAACTTTTCAAATTATTTGGAAATCCACTTTCCTCCACTGCACTTATTCTCATAAGTTATTCTTCTTGTGACAGAGCATTTTATTTCAAAATTAAGCGTTTTTCTGTATAAAATTGTACTTTACACACCTATTGTACCACACAATTTGGTAATTATTTTATAGTGGCTAATTTTGTAAGTACAGATTAAGTATTTTTCAGTTTTGAGGAACCTACCAGTATTCAAGTTATTTGAAACTGCTTAAATATTTGTTTCATTATTTTTAAATAGATGCCAAATGTATTCACACAATTTTTTTTTTTTTTGTAAATGACAAATTACTATTAAATTGAGCTGCATAGTGCTAAAACTGATTGAAAATTCAGTGGCAGTTATAATGATTGGAACGGTACTTGAGAGAGAGAATTTTGATTACAAATCAGTGCTCTGTTTCTAATTGTTTAATTATCAGTTTTATTCTTTTTCCCCACGATTGGTCAAGCCTACCTATAAGAAGTTTTAAGTATTTTTAATGCTTAGGATGTAAATTTCATAAATTCTAAGGTCTTAAAATTAAAAAAAAAAAAAAATCTGGAGTAATTATATTTTGATTAATATAATGTTATTAATGGTAAGTATTTAGAGTTGAATTTTGGAGAACTCTAAAATTGTTATAGAATATTACCAGAGATGCTGTGACCTTATGATTAAATCAGAGATGTGTTTTTCTACCCTGAACACTGATTGACCTGGTTAGTCAATAATTAAGGGGGATGGTACAGATTTGGAGATTTCCCAGTTTAATCCTGGAATGATTTGGTCAACGTACTATAGTGAAAAGAAACTTATTCATATTTTGGAGGTTTTGTATAAATTTATAATAATGAATAAAAATTGAGTTGAGTGTATGTAATCCATTAATTACACGAGTCGACCTACAACATTTGTAAAGAAAGACTTCTAGTTTGGACAATAGAGAAGGTAACCAAAAGTTTTTTTATGTAAAATAGTAAAAAGTTGCTATAGTATATTGATTTTTACATTTTGTTTGAGCTTGGAGTAAACTTTTGATAAATAACCTAAGAAAAATTGGGCAAAATTGTCAACTTAGGCTATTAGATTTCATAAGCCCATTAGATTTCATAAGCCCTTTAAGTACTAGCATATACATATCATTCTATTCATTATTTTTAACAGTAAAAATGAGTTCCATATTTTGAAGATGTAGATCATTTTGAATTTATTGGTGTATAAAATTGAAACTGTACGTTAACTGAGGTTCTGGTGACGATTGGTGCAGCGACGGTCTATCACTCTAAATACTGTTAACCATCAATGCTGTGACGGTCAAACATCGCCTTGAAAAACCCACTTTATAAAGTAATTATAATGATTTTCTACGAAAGTAACTGTAACATTACATAGTGGATAAATAAATGTATGATTAGTATGAAGTTCAGTACTTTATGATCTTTGATACAAGTCTGAGAGAAAAAGAATATCGTATCTCATTTTAATTTTTGTTATTGTTTACGTATTGGGTAGTTTGTTTGTTTTCATTTATATGTAATATTATTTGAAGTTATTGTTTAGTCAAGTGGTATAAACATGTCTTGAAAAGCATTTATCTTTCACACGGGAGTGATGTAGTTAGACAAATAATTAGTGTTTGTTTCCAAATAATATGTTCATAATCTACGTAGGCCTAGGTTAGAAGTGTCAAATTTGTATTTTAGCAAGTTTTATTTATTTGATGTGTTATATAAGAGAGTTGTTAGAGATAAACTAGGTTTATTATTATACATTTCTATAACAATTAGAATTGTGATATATTTCTTCAAATTAATGTGATTAGTGGATAAATAATATTTTATTTTTTCAAAATAAGAAGAAAATTTGAAAATCCCTTTCTAACTTTGAAGATAATAAGTTTCACATGTATGAAAATTGATGCGTTCCGGATTCATAAATATAACAAGTTTTGCTACATAATTTAGTACTTGTGCTTCTTATTGATAAGTTATATGATATTGCTAACTCTTGATATGATATAATACTGTTTCATGTATGGAAAAACTATTATTGATGTAATATATTATGTTACCAGGGTGATATAAATTTTCATAAAAAAAATAATCTGTTGCAAGTTTTATCAATATAAAAATTTAAAAAAAAATATGAAATAAGTCCAACAAACTATATATTTTCTAAATCTAGAGAAATATATAAACAATTGTTATATTTTGGAATTTTGATTTAGTACAAATATGCTACTTCTATAAGTATGGCCCAACCCTCACCTCCCAATACAAAAAATATATATTAAAAAGTTTCAAATTAAAACAAAACTGTTTTACTTATAAACTAGCTGACCCGGCGAACTTCGTACCGCCTTTTAAAGGGTCCACAGCATCCACATTGGTGCTTGAAATGTGCAGAATAAAAGACAAAGTAAAAAATAAATCAAATTAGGTCCTATGTGATTATTTTTCCTTCACAACTAATCTGAAATTTAAATAGAAAACAAAATAAAAAAACACAATTCGTAATTTATCTAAAATAATTTAAATCGCAATAAGCAGCAAAGCCACAGATACATTAATTTATTAATATTGATTCTCTTTCTTCAGTCGAGTACCTTGTGATATACAACATTTTTGTCTTGTTATTAGGTGCAAGAATGAATAAAGCAGATGGTTTGCTGACACGTGAACATGCCACATATAGTTGTCCATGAGAAAAACATGGATTTTTCTAAATTTAGTCCACAAACGCTCAAATATTGGCCTTTGTGATTTATTATTGATCGTCATGGCAAATGTAAGACGAATCGGAAAAACTGAGTTCGTTTAAATTCAAAAAGGCATATCGGTAGGAAATCATCGGAATCCTTGGAATAAGAAACTTCCTCACCTTTAAATTTTCCTTTAAGAATCGTCGCGTGAATCACATTTATCATCAATTTTTTTACAACCAAACGCGTTTCCATTGCATAATTTTGGTTGATTTAGATTGCGAAGCATTATGGACTACTGCACCAACCTTCAAAAGTAAATTATGGGGTGGTAAGCCGGGCACATCCCAAAGAGTTTAAAAATTCAGTTGGATAGTTAGTGGCCTCATCTTCATTTGTTACGCAATCAATAGATTTGAATGTTTGCAGAGTACCATCAATTTGACTCTGAATTAAAAAGTTCAAGTCATCCACATCCTTGTTCTTAGCTGCCAAGATGCTCGCTCACTCAACCAATTGTTATTTTTGTGATTTAGTGATGGATCAAGAGGGGGAGTCAGTATTGGCAATTTTACTTTGCCATTAAGACAACACAATCCAAGCGACTCTCCAACAAACTTCAATGCACTACAAATGCCCACAAACAACATCCATTGGACCAATAAGTACAGATACATGTGAACTGTAATCATAAGTGCAATCATAACTAAATGATGCTCTATTCAAATCAACAGCTGATGTATTCCTTCTTGCGTGTTCGAACTTGATCTAGTTGTTGATCAGTACGATTAGCTCGCCGATTCCGCATAGCCAAGCGAGCTGTTTCAGGGCTTCCTCTCTTTGCTCTTGAGATTGAGAAGCACAAAGTCAGGCCATACCAACACGACGCTCTTGTCGTCCGATTTCACGTTCTTCTTCAGTAGAATTGTTCACAACGTTACGAAGCCTTCTTGCATTACGTCTTTGTTGAGACAGATTTGATCTTCTGGGTCGCGGCATCTTTATAATAATCCTCTCAATGTTCACAAACACTCGCAAATTGTTTAATTTCGTGCGAAACAAAGTTATCCGAACCGAAAGCAATCGAAGTAATAAGTTGTTTGTTTTTTTTTTTTAAACCGACAGATTATTGCAAAGGTTAAAAAAAAATCACTTCATGATTGACTGATTATTAAGTAAAACTGAAAGGACAATCTATATATCAGTAGCCATGATTTCATTTTGTTTGACTGAGTAACCCAGAAAAATGACACAGGCAGCTGTCAAAGTGTCAATCAAATTTACAGTTGTTTGTTTACATTTTGGAATTCAGGCTATTGTTTTTTCAAGATACAGTTTTTTTACTCTATGCTTTCAAACTATATGTGTAAAGAAATTTTAAAAATAGTAATTAAAATGATATAAACATATATTTATTTTCTCGCATTATATATGTTTACAAAGAACAGCTGACTAAATTTGAACAGGCTCTTTCACTTAATAACATATGTTTGCTGCAATGCATTTCTTACGGGTATTTTTTGTAAATTTTAGAGAGACCAGTGGGGCGGAAATCCTGAAATCGGGAACGGGATAAAAAGTATCCTATGTCCTTCTCCTAGTTCTTAGCTACCTCCCTACCAATTTTCAGCCAAATCGGTTCAGCCGTTCTTGACTTATAAATAGTGTAACTAACACGACTTCTTTTATATATATAGAAGAAGTATGCAATGTATAAAATACAGACTTCTGTCAACAAAATGATATGTGACAATGGATGATAAAATAACTTTTTAGTATTTCTTATATTTTGTTTAAAATATTCTTTCAAAACCTGGAAAAGTGGCCTGCCAATAGAGGTAATTTAGTTGCCAGTCCTTGGGTTAATACATACCTGTATATAAAAAAATAACCAAAAAGGCATGTTCAAAAGTTTATTAAATGGATGGTTGCTACTGTTAAAGAGCTTTCAAACTCGCATTCAACAAATGTTTGCCACGTCCAAGGTTGAGCACAAGATGAACAAATGGATAAATGTGGAAACAGAACTGTAGAATAAATTAAATATTAAATTATCAAAAGATGAAACATTTCAAAGATATTACTTATAATAAATTTGTATACTATCATCTCAATAAACTTTCATGAATCATATTACTACTTATCTATCAGTAAGTAATGAATAAATTTCATGTTTTCCTCATAGAGTTGGATTAATATTTTTAAACAGATAACTCTAACCCCCCAAACTACTAGTAATTTTTCCTAACATCCTAGGTATGGTTTAAATAGATTTTAGCTCTTAAAGGCTTGTGGTCACCCTCCAAGGAACACAAACCTGAGGATTAATCATAGCCTTTTCAACAAGTGTTTTTAAGAAAGCTTTTGTGTATATGAATCATGCCCCATTTTCAATTGATTGTCTTTGAACTGGTTATAACCTGCTTTTTGGAATTATGTTAGGTTTGTTTACAGCGGAATTGCCTTTTGCTGCCAACGTCTGGTACATCACACATGTACAAAAAACTTGGTATGTATGGTAAAAAAGACTAATGTAAATATCCCAACTAAAGGATGCTGAAAATTACTGGTTTCATGTGAAAACTGTATTCAACATCTCTGGAATTATAAAGTCAGCTTCATTCATCTTAGGATTCTGTGTCCGAAAACATGTTAACCTTAGCACTACACCCATGGTCAATAATAAACTACAAACTACCCAAGGTTTTAAATATACCAAGTTTCCCCATATTAAAGCACCATAGTGAGTTATTTCAGAGTAATAAAATAATGGATGACATTATTACTAAGTGGACTAGTAGTTTTGTATTAATGATCTGAAATAAAACCTTAGTGTAATTAATAAATCACTAAAATGAGTATTAAAATGGAATGTTAAGCATACAGTGGCTATAACCGACAAACAAGTACGTAGTATTACAGTTTTAATCTCACCGATACGTCTTTAACAACTAATTCTTACTTACCAACCAGCATAAATTATGATATAAATATATTATTCAGATCTGTGTAATTGTAAATACTAGTTTTATTGGATTATCCACATCTAATTTCTCGGTCATCAATGTCATGTAAGAACATTAGATTGATATACAACTTGACCTATGCTTTAATTTTTAACAAGCGTCTCGTGAGCCAGAATGCTTCATATGCAACAGTCAGGTTTCCAGGCAAGAAGCTGAGGAAATCTCAATTGCACTTAAACCTCTTAATCTTCTGTATGGCTTCCAGAGTAACTGCTTATTCAAGACCGGGGCATACCCTGTCAGGATCCTTTATAATACCTTCTATAGGATACTGTTAGTCTCAGCCAAGAACGTAGCCAGGAAAGCATTTGGGGCGGAGGCGTCTAGACAACTGATATTTTCCCTTAAAAAGTTCTTTGTTGAGAAGAATCTTTTCAGCAGTACATGTCAGTAATACTGAATTATTTAAATAATAATAATAATCATTTACTAAAAAAGTAATTGAAAATTTGGGAGAGGGGGTCCGGACCTCTTGAACTCTCACTGGCTACGTCTTTGGTCTCAGCCTTGTCACTGTGAAAGAATGGAAGGCTCTTGCTGTTTCAGCCAAAGCAGGCAAGAAAGCAATATCCCAGACTAGGATTACTGAAGCTTTTGGGGCTAGAAAGCAACCCAGTAGTCATCCTCTGCAGTAAGCTAGACCAATCAACTTAATTCTGTGAATAAATAACGTGTCTAATAAGACTTGGATAGTATACAAACTTTTTTCTTTGTTTAAAAAAGATTTAAATCCTAAACTTAATTCTTTTTTTACTTTATTCCACCCATTTCTCATTGACTGTCAGTATGGGGAATGGAGGAATTGTATTTTGACATTAAAGTTAGCACAAAATTCTGGTTGGCCAAATATACATGGTTAACATCCATGTTTGCTGGAACTAGAGGTCCTACTAAATAAGTCATAGGGAAACCATTCTGGGTATTTTTTTACACAAAAAAAAGCAATTGATTGGTGTGTGTAAGTGTACTAGTGACGAGGTACAATTATTATTATTAAGTTGAATAATCTAGCTCAGTGCATTCTTCAAATAACCACAAATAAATATGATTTTACGATCATCTGAATTAGTAGATTATTTGTGTGGAATTAGCCATCCCAGAGACAATTTTAATTTCAAGTATTTAATTGACAAAAATGTTGAGCCCTACTGTAGCATTTGAATCTGGTGATCCCTTTCACCAAAAGCTCAGTGTTGTCGGAATAGTAACAGGTAAATAATACATAAAAATAGTACATCACCAGCTTGGCTATAAGGCAGTAATCATTTGTTTATTTAATTTCTTTTAATCAGACTTTGTGAAATGTACAGTCATAATCAAACAAACAACATAATCTAGACTAGACATCATTATTATGCTCTAAATAAAAAATAATGTAATCATTATAAAAATTAACTTGATATCCATTTAGTAAAGTTCATATAGATTAGAGTTGCATTACAATTATTTTACTCAAAATTCATGCAATGTATTTTGAGGAAAATATTAAGAAAATAACAGATTACTCTTAATTTAAGTTTGATTGTAGTGTTGCTTAATTGTAGCATCTTTTTATAATAAATTATGTACAAATTATTTCAGTCTTTAGTACAGATATTTAAATTACATACCAAATAGACCAAACCATACTGAATAATATTACAAATACAACATAAAAAAATTATTGAATATTTGATTCTTCTATAACTAAATTAAAATACATTTTGAGATTTTATTTTAGGATACAGTCTTTGAATTAAGAAAATTAACACAACAAGATTACTATACTCTGGTTTATAATTTTAATATCATTGCAAGTTCTTTTTTTATTTAATTACATTTACTACTAATTTTAATTTACTCCTAATATTACAATCACATAACTTTAGATATCAATCATATTTCACATTGTTTTGAAAACACTAATTTTAAATTTACAGCTAGAGCTTGTTCTAAAAATAAAGTACTTATGCAAGTTATGAACTGTTTAAATAATATAAACATGTTACATTTACTACAGTGACATACAATTTTTAACATAATGTTTTGACAATAAACAACAATGTAAACTTTGATTTCTTAAAAACATTATCTTTAAACCAAATTTAACTATGTAACTAAAAATATATATTAATATTTTGATTTTTATCATGTTTCTTTCATCATGAAATGAGATATACAAAGGAAAGACTGTTCATAATAATTGATTTTAGAAAGCGTAACCATTATAAAAGTGAGTTTTATAATTGTAATAAAATCTCTAGTTACAAAATATCACAGCAACTTCAACAGTCATAAGACTGAACAAGACTTGCTAAAGACTAACTGAAAATATAAATTCAAGTTGTTCAAACAGATTAATAATAAAAAAGGTTAATGAGCTAGTTTTCTATATACATTATAAAACAATCTAATTGACAGAAACATAACACTTTACATATTTAAGTGTACACAAGAGTATAAGTGGTACTGAAGTATATAAAAGTACATAACAATACGGTTTAAGATTGATTTCTTTCACAACGTATTAATAAAAAACCAAATATTAAATCGATTAATCTTAATGTGTTCTGGTTTAACCAGCAAAAGACTCCTTAATTGTAACCTATATAAAAACAAGACATTTAAAAATAAAATTGCTAAGTACAAATTAAACTTTGAATAAAAATAGAAGTGCCTGTTGTTTAGTGATGTTTCTGTAAATATGAATCACAATTGGCGCATATAGGCCTCCATAGTAATATATTGAGGCATGGAGGTGTATAACAAATATTTCTACTATTTTAATTGTTGTTTCATGCATCTCTGGAGTTTCAAACAGTTTATGCATAAAAAATTGAGTTGTTTACTATGAAGCTGAATGTAACCAACAGTGGTGAACTGTGAAGGGCATAAAATAGCTCCAAAGTAGTTTGAGTAAATAATTGTACTGACGCAAGATCTGACCACTACTCTTTGCCAAGGCACAACGCACCTCCAGCATATAGTAACTCTGCTCTGATCTCAGAAGCGGAAACAAATCATCATTGAGTTCAATGTACTACTGTAGGATAATCATCCTTCCTTCCAAGAAAATCCAGTAGGTAATATCCAGTAATAATCAATGAATATGGCCAACTTGATACAACAGGCGTTCATTAAAAAAGCGAAATACAATAATAGTATAATTACTACTATTATTGTACTTCAAAAGTACGTTTTACTATTCAAAAGTGACGGCTAATACACAATGCTACTATTGCCAGTAGAACATTTTAGAGTATCATCCAATATATAGTTGTTTAGTGAAACATCCAAGTAAGGAACAATTGCTGTAGAACAAAACATTTGGATTTCAAAAGGAGCAAAGGAAGGTGATTAATAGATGTATGTAATAAAAACAAAATTATTTCTACTTGATCATTTTCATATTCTGACTTCATTTGTTTTAAATTTTCTCAGTTTCAATGTGATTAAACTATTTATAAACAGGTTATTACTCTTTAGATAAAATTATAGTTTTAGTTGGCCAGACAGAAACGTAAGAGTAAATTCTTATACATGTATTGCTTCTTTTAAGAATGTTGTTACATTAAATGCTGTTGTAAACCACAACTAAATAAACATTTAGTAAATAAAAATTGTAATTATTGAAATGAGGTGCTACTGCAATGCTGTGCGCTACTGATAGGTGGGGGAGAAATCTGCACTCTCCGTGGTGGGGACGTTGTGATGTAAGCGGCTCGTGGGTCCTGTGGCACTTTCGATGTCTTCGTAGGTGCCTCTGTTCTGTTCACCTGTGAACACCACAATACATTCTTCTAAGATATGTCTACATCGTAACAGATGATAGAACTTTTGTAAACATATCCATTAAACACGGATCAGGCTGTATAAAGATCCATTACTTCATTTAATTTAAGTAGCCTAGATGAATAAAAATATACTGACTTCTTGTATACGAGTATAAATATAGCAATTCAGAATTGTAAACCAAAATATGTTTATTTACCTTTGTCTTTGAATAGTGAAATTACTTCCATTGGATTATTTCGCTAAAAATACCGATCAAAATAAATTAACCCATTCGTTAACAGCTATTTTTTTTTTTTTTTTTTTTTGCAAATTATCTCTCAAAATAGAAAAAGCAATCCATTTGAATATTCTAGAAATGACCTAATTTCTATAAATGAAATTTTAAATGTTGGACATTTAATAATATTGAAAGGATTCATTCTCATTACATCATATTTAATTATTTTCTGTGATCTTTTTATAATCACTGTTTCTTTCATTTCTACTACATAGCACATAACAAAAATATTTCATTTCAAGTGGCAACAGATTTTAGCATTGGATGCAATATCTCATAAGTTCAAATATCGTTATGAAAAAAGTTACCTATTGTATCGAGACTTGTAAGCATTAAAACAATTATAAAAAGTATTGAACGAACAGATTTTAAAGTTAATTAACTTGTGATAAGTTAAAGCTGTATATTCTATTGATGACTTCTGTTTGTGTAATTGTAACTAACTTGTAATGATATAAACCTAGATTTCAAAAACTACATACACATATATTTTATTTGTATTATATAATCCACAATGTTAAATTAAGATTGTTTATTATGATATAGTGATTCAATATGGTTTATAGTTTTGACATTATTTCGTAAATATTGTTTTTTTTTTATAATATAATATTTGTTGTTAATACTATAACCATAAAAGTATCTATGAATAATCATTTCTTAGAATGGTTTTCACATTATAAAGAACATTTTAGTTTGTGAGAGGAACTTTATAGTTTGAAAGGGGGGGGGGTGAAAGAGATTTTGGGAAGGATAAATATCCCTGATTTGTTGTGGCATATTATTTATTCCTCAAATGGACACTTAATTTGCAATAAATCAATTTAATAAGAAACAATGCTTGGATACGATTTGGCAAGTGTGCTCTTCCTTATCAGTCTATCTGTTTAATGACACCATCTTAAACCAAAGGACAATTGAATATACAAGCAAAAACAAGTTCATAAATATCATAAACTATAATAATATTGTTTGTGTAAATTTGTGAGGAGAAACATTTTATTCAGCTATGTTGGGTATTGACTGTGAATTTCATTATCAAATTATAAATAGTTTTTTATTATGATTAACGTTATTGTGATTCATACAAGAGGTTTCATAGAAGAAGAAACTCCAAGTAAATTGAGGTTTACTCTATTAATACTCACTTTGTTATCTAAAAAGATTTAAAGTGCAAAATTATCACTTAACATATCGAATGATGTAATAATTCCCCATATAACAAAAACAATACTTCAAATTCTTGTTTTATTCCATTTAATTTAATACACCATTTTTAACTAAACATTTTTCTTATCTAGATCTCTCTTACTTATCTTAAGTCTTGACACCATTGTCATATTAGTGTTATGGTTCTAAATAGTCAGTTTTATATAGATTTGTGCATGCATAATTATAATGCCATCTGTTTTTAATAAACAACAGTGTAAATTATTCCGAATCTTATTACAAGAATTTTTTGTTTCCATGTTTCTGGTACATCAAAATAAGTACCCAATACTTACTTGTTTAACATTAATTAACTAACGTTTAAAATTCAACAATGCTATTTATAATTCATAGAACAGTAGTTAAGTTATATTAGCTAATAATATGAAGATATAAGTAATTAGAGTAACAGTGATAGAACTGTTTGTCCTACTTGTGTTATCATCTTAGAAGTGAAATCAACAATAACAAAAAACCATACAATATTGAACCACAACAGCAGTGTCATCCATCAAGAGTGTTTTTAAAAGTGACAATAGAAATATTAATTAAATCGTTCAGGAATTTGCAGTATAAGGTGTGCAAAAACATTAAGATCATTATGAATTTGTTATCAATATTACATGATCTGTACAAAAATTGGTGGGCAAGACAACACCTGATGTCTAATGAGCAAGGGGCTTACTGTATAATAGCAATTATTATTTGATTTTATAGAATAATGTAAATGCATGGTATGTATATTACTGTAATGTTCTTAATGTAAAAGTTTTTGGAAATTACGGGTTTTGCCGACAAGTCCCCTGAGCTTAGGGCAACCTAAATTTGTAAGGTGATGTCATTGAATAAATAAATAAATTAACAAAGAAATTTAGTATATAGTGTAGCATGGCTTTAATTTTACTGCACAACTAACAAATCAACTTCATTCTGTCATAAATTAAATATAAGACCTACGTCCAATATATGAATAATCTATCCTTCAGCTCAGCCTAATATAAAATGTAATTAACAATTAGCAAGTTGAAATTTACACAAACAAAAGCCACCCAGATTTTATATAGTTATTTATGTCAATTAAAGAGAAAATATTAATGACTACAACATTTTTGATTGGTTGTAGTTTCAATTTTTTAATGAAATAATATTTTATTTTATTTTTGGAACATGCAAGAAAACACAGTGCTCGCAGCACCTTGTTATTGCATGGCACATGCAGGTGGATTCAATTAAATAATTAATCCCTTAAGTACAGGTACTGAAATATTTCCCAGTCATGCAAAAATGTTAGAAAATCATTATTGTATAATAGCTAATTTACAAGTTTTTATGGGAACAGAATCATGAAAATAATCTGTCATTGTTAAATTGATGGCAAAGTCTATAACATGTTACCAATTTATCAAAATCTTTCACCATAAAAAATAACAGAAACAACTGTGTTTTTTGTGTAGTTGTGTTATTTGATCTAATGTATTATTTTAGAAAAATCCTTGATGGGAAGTTTGTTGAAATTCTTTAACAAAGTTAAATTTGAACAAATGTTTTGTGATTAATATGTTCTAAACTATACCCTAAAACTTACAAAATTATTTTAAATACATATGTTTGCAGTGAAAATATACACAGTACTTTAATAATAATAAAAAAAAAAACTAATTTATACTTCAAATTACTACGGTTTGAAATTAGCAGTAATTACTCTTTCTTTCTCAATATTGAAAATTTAACTACATTAAAGACACAAGGAGATTTACATTGTTGGAAGGAATATAAGCAACATTTCTATGAGAAATGATATAAGAAGCTAAACGTAATGTAAAGAATGGCAATTTAAAAGGTTTATTATTTACAACAATAGCAATATCACTAAATTCATATATTCATCTAAATTAATGTAGATGTAATACATTGTGGAAATCTAAATATGAAACTATAATACTTCATACAAAAACATAAACTCTATATTCACCAATTTATCAGCCTAATGTATTAGCTGACCAAAGGCAACATTGTTAAAGGTATAAAGCATTTAACAGAGCAAGGAGGACAGGAAAAATAATTATCAATAACTGATAAATAAAATCGTATTGGATATTGTGAACTGGTTACATGACTGAAATAATTGTGCAAAATTACAAAAATATGTGGGAGGTAGTTGGCAATTTCTGTACATTATGTAACATTTCCTATGTCTATCCTACATTATAATGCTAATAAAATTGTCATTCAAAGCATCCTTCATAAAATGTACAGGATGGAGATTTAAGAAAGCCCCTTTTATTTATTGTAATAATACTTACACAAATAAAATCAAAACACTAAGAATGATAATTAGATTGCTGGAAGTATATTTTAAGTATATACTTTTTGCAACTCCCCAAAATTTAGATATTAACAACATTTTAAAAGGCAACTCACATTTTGTGAACCATAAAATAAAAATCTTTTACACTGTCTCTATAACAAATAATATCTCATTAAAAATAAGTTTTTTACATATTGTAAACCATATAAATAAACCTAATTGTTCTGTATTTTTCATCTGCTACATTAATAAAAAAGTAAAAGAAAAAACTTTGATATGTCTTGATTAAACAACTTCAATTTAATTTTAAAGTATTTCTGTATTGAGTCCTTTTTCCAAAAGGGCAACTCAAAATTCAGAAATACTTAGGTACTTGTAACTAATTAGCTGAAAAAGGATATTAAAACCTAAACTCAATGCAGTCATAAAAATGTGTTTAATTCTTCTCAATAAAAATGATGGACCATTACGAATTATACATGATTTACTTTGGGTTTAAAAATTAAGCACCCATAATAAGAGAAAATGAAATTAAGCTGTCGGTCACACAATGAGGCTCTGCTTTATACATTGGGCTAAATTATAAAACTGTAATATAGAAGCATTCATTTCAAATGAATGAATATTTCACTTCATAAACTTTGATTTTTGTTTATAATTTATATTTAGCATAGAATTTCCCCTAAGAATCTCCATATTAAATATAAATTATAAATTATTAGTGTTAACAGATATTTTTAATAATATGTTAGCATGTAAGACACAAAGTTTCTGAGGTGAAACCTTTATGGATTTGAAACGAGTTGTTATTTATAACGCAGTTTTAAACTTTATCGTAATGTTCAAAGCAGAGCCTCAGATGTGCGACTGGCATGTTACTAGAAGGAGAACATTTAGTAATATTTAAATGTAAAATAGTGATCGTTCCCAGTTTATAATCAAATTTCAATAGTTAACATTGTAAACAAGGTTGTTTATTGTGTAAATAAAAATAAAAAATTCCAAACTTAAAACAGCCCCATATTGGGTCATGATACAAGCTTTTTATGTAAACAGCATTGAATTTCGGTTTTGAGTTCCATTATTTGATGCGTCATAATATGAGGTGATCATTTTAAATTTTTGGTGTCCAACACTACCCCATTACAAAAAAATTAATCCTTTGCATACCGCAATGCACTCTTCACAGTTTTTTATTAACTGTAAGAGAAATGGCAGAAACCTGCTAATGTCTTATTAAAAATGTTGTATAGTAATACGTAATAAGTTTTTTTTTAATCTGAAACCAAATGCTATTCTATAAACTACTTAATAAGATACATTAAATTACATTTTAAACCTCTCCTAAACCTAATTGGAATATCAAGTTATTAATATTTTTTAAATATCTTACATGAACATCTAACATTTTGTTTAAGATTGCATCAGGTTAGTAAAAGAAATTCAAATATGTTCAATTGTCTAACAAGCTAAAGTACAAAACATGTAATAACCGTCCTCTATTGAAATTATTACTTTAATCTTATTTTCATATTGGAGTATCTTTTTTCATGAACAGCAAACCGTTGGTATATTGAATAATTCATTTTGTATTGATCGATAGAAACATGTACAAAGCTTTTGCTGCAATTTTTTTTCAATGTATTTTTTCTTTTGGATTAAAATTTCTTCACATTTCACTTTTGTTTTGTTTTGTTAAGGTGACAATTGTACCTGTTCATTTAGAACTAAGTATTGTTTAGCCTTAGTTTAATTACAGCTAACAATGAATATCTTTTTCTTAATACAACAGATATTTTAAAATTAAACCAAGTTACAATGGTAATATAGGACTCCTTTAGTCTATACTCATAGAAGAGTGCAGTGTAACTTATAAAGGCAGAAGCTGAAACAATGCAACATAAACAGCAATGTGATAAGTTATCGGCGGTGAGATAACGGTATTCTTGTGTGCCGACTGTGGTGGGCAAGATAAGTTCCGTGCAACAACAATATATTACCATTCAATACACTACTGTGGAGAGTCAATATTGGAAAAAGTACTGTATTTAAATTTCCACCAAATTGGCAGAATATAAAATGCATTGTTTTAATCCAACATGTCTTTAAGATCCTCCTCCTCATATCGATCACATCACTAATCTTTAAAGAATTTATTTGAGCAAAATATAACATCAAACTCTTCCGGTTTCACATCTTGTTGAAACATTGTAACACAAAAAGATGTAACATGTAACACAATATTGAACAAAACAAAACATGTTTAATTGTGTGAGCTATATTTGACATGTTAGTTGGGGGGGGGGGGGGGTGGGGGGGGGGGGGGGTGGGGGGGGGGGGGGGTGGGGGGGGGGGGGGGTGGGGGGGGGGGGGGGTGGGGGGGGGGGGGGGTGGGTTCATTTATAGTTATACCGTTTTTTTAATAAAAAAATGAATTTTTAACACACAAAAATGGTGTCCTATAAATATGACAGTGGTAGTCCATAGTGTCTTTGGTATAATAACCTGGTGTCCTAAAATTATGACAGTGGTATTGTAAAGTGTCATTACGTCAAGCTAAATTGTTTAACAAAATATAATGTTATGTCAGTAACTCTTAAGATATGAAAATAATATTACTTTAAAATTACATAAATGATTGTAAAAAAGATAAAAAAAGACCTAAAATCTAAAAACTTATGGCTTATATACGCTCACTTAGAGTGGTAAGGGCCAAAACATTTCTTACAAAGGGTCACATTGCACTTTTTTGCAAAACGTAAGAGGCTTTGAAGTACACAGTCGCATTTGGCATCTTCTTTGCTTGTCTCTAACGTGTAAAAGATGATCTCTTCCGTCCGTCAAATCTTGCGTCATCAAAAGGCGCTGCTTTGTTGACTACGGGGTATTACTGAAGGTCTTCCAATGGGCAGACGTTTATTACTTGCCTTCAAATAAGGAACAGCTATAGCACGCCTGAAGTCTAAGAGAGGGAACAGGATTGTCTGATGTAAGCTTGTGGATAATCCAGGCATTTACTAATGTCATGTCAATAATTCTGGTAAATAATGGCCAATACCACTTTTTCCCTTTTATTTTGATACAATATTTAGATGCCAACCAGTCATGAAGATCCACTCCCCCCATAAAGCTACTATAATTTTTAATACTTTTGGGGACTGGGAAAGGGACTTTTTTTATTTTCTTCCTTACTGTACCTAGTAACATTGGCCAGGGGTTCACAAACACTGTCGAAGTTGGTTGCAACTGTTACTATATTATTGTCATTCCACCTTGTCAACATAATTCCACTATCCAGATCACTAGTGTAATCATAGCCTCCTCTACCTAGTTTATTCATTTCCTTTTTGTCCGGTAGGGGACATTTTTGTGTTCGATTTTCTCTTATAGTCCCACTAGCCCTGAATCCTAAGTCAAAAAGTTCTCCAAGCAATTCTATACTCGTAAAGAAGTTGTTAAAATATAATTCGTAGCTCAAAGGATCATCAACAACAAACAAAAGAGATTGAACAACTCTCCTGCCTAATCCAATATTTTCTTCACATCCTTGATCTTTACCACAGTACAGATCAAAATTGTAACAATAACCACTTGTACCACATAATGCCCAAAACTTATATCCAAAGCGTACTGGTTTTCCTCTGATGAACTGCTTTAAATTATTTCGACCAAAATACTTTATTATCATCTCAACAGCAAGTTTATCTTCAAAAACACCAAACTTTGCAAATGATTGCTGTATTTTTTCCAGGAGGGGCCTCACTTTAAAACCTCTATCACACTTTGTTTCATCATTGAGCATAGCATTATCTGCAAAATGAATATAAGATTTTATAAGCCAAAAACGATTTTTTGACATTGCATTTGCCACAATGGGGACACCTAAATCCTCTGCAGTACTCCAATAAAGTGAAACTTGAGGTAAACAATTGTACCCGGATAACAGAAGAATGCCAATAAACAACTTCAATTCATCAACTGAAAAGGCAAACAACTGGTTATTTTTTATTTCTAAAGCGTATTTCATAGTTTGAGTAACAATGTCTTGCATTATGTCTGTTGTTAGTAAGCTTTCAAATATTTCAACTGGTGATTTGCTATGAAACCTTTCTTTTAAATCATTGAGACACTGTAAAGAACCATCTCCTTTAGCTGGAAAACCATAACTCAGGTAGACACATTTTCCAAGTCCGAGGGGTAGTAGTTCTACTGACTTTCTTTTTCTTACTATCAGTGGATTTATGTGGTTTGTTAAACTTTCTTTTCAATACTTTTCTAGAGTTAGTGTTCTCGGGTTTTCCTTTAGTAGGTTTTGCTTTCATTTGACGTTTTACAGTCTAGATCATTATTTTGCTTCAACTCTAATTCTAAAGTACCACATACCTCAGAAATATCCACATCCTCAGTATTATCATCATTAAACTGTTCTTCATCAGTAAGACAATCGACATTTTGTGGCGGTAAAACAACAACATTAGCACTAGCTACATTAGCTTCACTTTCTTCTAAATCTCCTAATAAAAGAAGTATTTCTTCAATCGTCATGTGAGATGTACTTGCCATTGTTTATGAGTAAAAATACACATTTATCAATAAAAAAACACAGAACTAAAATGATTCATCACAGTAAAGACAACGTTCAGCAAAAGTAAACTGCAGGCACTCCATTGAGACTCTGGTGGGGAGAGATCAGGTTGTAACTAGTCTCTGGAGCAGATACTGCGTAAGCCACTGCTATTTACCACTGTCATATTTATAGGACAGCTTACCAAAAACATGGCTGAGAGCTAAGTTTAAGCTTTTTTCATGAAAAGTTATACTTTTATTGAAATATGACTATATAAATAAGAGATTTGTGTTGTTTAGCTCAAATAAAAATAAGTAACATTTATTGTACATATAAATGTATCATGAAAGGTTCGCAAGTAGTTTTTTTACTTATTTAAAAGCAGTAAATATAGGGCTTAAACCTAAAAATTTGACAATAAAAGTGTTAAAAATATTAATTCAGTATATAATTAATAACACAAGAGGGTTTTTAACTATTATCCTAGTTTTATATATTAAAAAATAAAATATTTTAAATATGTCCTAAAAATATGAACAGTGGTAGGCAATGGGTTAATGAGTTTCACTGTGTTGTTACGACACTCAATAACTCCTCTTAGAATGTATCTTTAGCTCAAGTTTACATGTCAAACTCTATACTTCTATAATCCGCTGAAAACTAAGCAAATGCACTTTTGTTGAAGAGGTTCATAAACTCCAGGTCTACCTGATGTCTCTCTGGAGAAAACCTAAACTGTTAGGCTTTACTCTGAATGTCAAACTAATCTGGTGTCCACATATCACTGGGCTGTCCCCTGTATAGTGAGACAATTAAAGTAAAAATGTATGTAATATAGATGTGACTAAAGTGGCACACCATTCATAACCCAAAACTTATTTTATGTGTGGGATTACTATCTCTGCTATAAAAGAAACACATAACTTACTATACAGTTTAACAGTTGTATATCAAAAAGTTATAACTCATTTTCAATTTAGTCCTAATTTAATAAAAATTTCGAATATTTTTAATTTTATTTATTTCAGAGAATACAGAGAGAATATTTGTTTCTGAACTGCAAGTAAATGTAATATGCATGTTAAAATAAAAAATTATTTTAAATTAATTTCACATGGCAACTTCTTCAAAATATGATATTTTTTCAAAAAAGTTCGTTAAACATACCTGTAAAAACATTATACAACTTCAATTGCTAAATTAAAGTTTTTGGACAGTTTATTTTGCTTCTGGAGTTATAAACAAATTCAGCACATAAATAAACTAACTTATTTCAGACCATTTAAAAGAACGCCAGCTTGAACAAATAAAAAACCTATTGACACGAACATATCAATTGAATTTGAATGAACTTTAATAAGTTGAAAGAAGTTATAACTTTGTCACGCATGTGATTCCCCCTTCCCACCACTTAATCAACTACAAAGAGATATGGTCTGCTTATATAAACAGTTAAGTAGGTCAAGAAAATCAACAAAGGAAATATTTCCTAAATGTGATAATAACAAGAAATGCATGTGACAAGCTTGTACATAATTAGTATTCAAGTTGATCTTGTGAGAGACAATTTGTTGAAGCTTCACTAAAAAAAGCAATCTTTAAATCATTTATGAGTTGGGTTTTTAATGAGCTTTGTAAGTGGGTCAGGAGTGATTACTTGCTACAAGCCTCATTCAGGATATAACTGCTGATAGTAACATAGCACTTGACTAATTTGTGTCAGTGGACTGATAACTATGGCCAATGCAAGGATTTACATGAACAATATTTTAATAAATAAGATAAATAGTTTTCAAAGTGATTTAATTGTCTTTTCTGTAAATATTTTGTTACAACTCGAAAATGAACTTTTTGATTCATTAGAAAAAGAAAACAATGGCTTTCAAGAGTTTTGCTCAATTTATTAAAATTAATAGATGCAGTATTTTTATTCCTGGTATTGTGGGGGTGTTTTATACTGCTAGGCTTTTACTAATAGAGGATTTTGAAATATATATTTCATAAGATCAAAAAGATACAGGTTTATTATGATCTGCATTTTACAAATAGTAAAAAAGAGGTTTACAATGTTAAAGTGGCTGTGAGTTAGTAATAATTCTGTAACAGGTCAAATTACGACATTTGAATATTCGCGGGGAATTGGCAGACTGTGACGTCAATGAATCGGCAGACTGTGACATCAGTGAATCACATGTTGTCGGAATTGAGATTTATTTAATAACGAAGACATTTATTGAACTTTATACGGGAAAAGATTTGATTAATTAAAATGAAGTAAACATAACCAAAATTCGTGTTTTACAAAAACATTAAATAAAATTACGCAGAAGAACCAATTGTGGTATGAATGACTTGTAAATTTATGACGTCATAAAGCACATGTTGCTAAAAATTTAAATAAAAAGCTTTGAAAAATTAATAAAAAGAAAATAGAAATACTTAAATTGATTAATTATAGTAAACGTGATAAATTTCGACAATTATGAGAAAGAATTAAATTAAATTTATTCGTGAAGACGCTGATTTGAACGAGAGAAGTGATGAGTGTTGTTTTGAATCAGTATCCGTCGTATTATACGGAAATTCGTTCTTCTACCATCAGACTCGAAGCAAGGAGGTTGTGTTAGTTCTCCTGGGAAAGTAATGATCTGTTGTATAGTATATTGAAATTTAATCAAGGATGGGATATTGTTTAGACTTTTAAAATTATCAAAGCACTGCAAGGTGAGTGAGTTTATAATATTGTTGAGAGTGTGACATTTAATAAACTAATCTCGTAGTCACTTGCTTTGACTTTCTTTAAATATCCCTTTTACAAAAAGTGTGGAGTGATGTTAAATTTTGTAATTATTACTTAATATATTTTGGAACCCTGACATACACACAGACTTGTCTCTGGTGATAACACCAGAGACATTCAAATCTAATAATTTTTGAGTAATACGAGGAAATACAGCTAGCATTGGGCAAGATGGCGACCGATACTATGATGAACAACATGGTATAACAACGTGCCACTGGTGACAAGGCGCGTACAACTACATGGTAAGTGAATAATTCTAAAGAACTGACTTTCAGCAAATTATCGTAACCAACGTGGGAGTGACACATAGCAAATTGGTGTTATAACCTGGGACTCTCATCAAATTTACACTCGCATCAAATTTGACCTACATCAATAGGCGCAGCAACGAGGGGTCCTCATCAAAATTGACATCTCATCAAATTTGGCTTACATCAATTCTTAGATTTTTTTTTAGGATAAGAATGTTATTAATTTTACTTGCTTTGCCCCACACTACTAGTCCATACCTTATAATGGATTGAAAAAAGGCAAAATAAGCCTTTCTCACATAATTTGTATTAACATAGAGTGTAAGCCATCTGAGAAGATAAATCACTATAGATAACTTAGTTGAAAGATAATTAATATGGGCATCCCAATTTAAATTTCTGTCAATAATGATTCCCAAGAATTTAGCATGATTAGATAGATTGCTTTGAGGGTTTACAGATTTTCGTAAACTGAACAGGATATTTTGAGTTTTAGGTACATTTAGATGGAAACCATTGTTTTTAAACCAGCTTGAAGCTTCTAATAAAGTATTTTGCGTTTGAGTGTTTAGTTCCTCAATGCTATTTCCTGTATTTAAAAATGCTGAGTCATCTGAACACAAGATTGTTGTGGCAGAGACTGACGATGGCAAGTCATTAATACAGACCAAGAATAACAAAGGACCTAATATAGATCCCTGGGGGACGCCATATGTGACATTTACTTCCTGAGACCAGTTACCATTGTTATAAACCTTTTGCTTTCTATTGCTTAAATAGAATTTTAGAAATGAGAGAGGTACACTGCCCAATCCATAGATGATAATTTCATGATAAGATCATTGATATCAACACAATCAAAAGCCCTGCTCAGGTCACATAAAGTGGCCTGAGCAATTGTCTTTTCTTCAAAGGCTTGCGAGTCATCTCTAATTAATTTGTCTAGGGCTTGAAAGGTAGATTTATTTTTCCTAAAAGCGAATTGCATAGAATTTAGAAGGTTGTTTGTTTCAAAATAATTAGAAATTTGCTTAAAAACCAGGATTTCAAGTAGTTTAGAACTATAGAAATGGGGCGGTGGTAACTTTCAGATTTATTTTTTGAACCCATCATAAACACTGGACAAACTCTTGAAATTTTAAGTTCTTCAGGAAAATAGCCCTCATTTAAACAGAGATTAAAACATATTTTAAGAGGGACAATAATATCTGGAATAATTTTTTTTAAGACATTATTGGACATGTGTATGTTACCACTGTCAGAGTTGCTTAGGTTAACAGATTCGATTATATCCTCGGGTCTGATATCTGTCCATTCAAAGGTTTCTGGCGATAGTTTAATGTTACATTTTTGTAAGCATTCTTTTGCAGCACAAGAGGAATGTCCCAAAGCGTCTTTAATTTCTGAGACAGAGTTAATACAAAAATTATTTAAAATATCAGGGGCAATTGCAATAAAATGTTGATACTATTACAATTGGCACCTGACGAGTGTTGCTGCTGATAATTTTCCACGCAGCTTTACATTTATTATTGCTTAGATTTATATCATTTTCATTATGTTATGACTTCATTAGACTTATTTCACATACACTGTGAATAAAATTACAGTCATTCCTAAACAAAGAACAACAAATAAAGAATCTACTATCATTAGCAAGTTTTACTTGTGATTTTACAGAGCTTAATCCTCCCACCAGTTAAGTTCATTCTCTGGACAACTTGTTATATTATCAGCGGGTTTAGTCTGTTGTATCAGCTGATATATTTTGTTATTTGGTTTTTTTATTATGTTAGAAATGTCTAGAAGATAGCTCTCCAGTTGGTGGTGCAATCTTGTGGACATTACTCAAACTACTACTTGGCCGCCACATTCTTTGCATCATACAGGAGTTTGGAAATGGTTATGTTCATATTTTATGAGGTGTTTTCTGATGTTTATTCGTAAATAGTTGTGTGATAAATGGTAATATATTATAATTGTTTGACAAATTGACATTATTTGATATGTTCGTAAACATTGTTTACTCTATTTATTAAACTTCAAATAAACTTATGTCAAAAACTGCTAAACATGGGAAAAATACTCTGCGCTAGGGGGTCGTAGTACGTAACTAGGCCCGGCGCTCGGTTAGTAAATTGAAATATATAAAAATAATCATACTACACATCAACAAAGTGCCAGCTGATGCTTCAAATGTCACCAGGATCCAGGAACAAAGCAGTTAAAGGGCTAATTAGAGAGATAACACCAATATAAACTTTCAATACAATTAAAATAAGTTCTTTGTGTAAATTCTCTAATTAATAGTTATGTTTAAAGTGTTATATTTAATTCATGCTGTTTATATTCAGAAATGAATATATATTTCAAGAATGAAATACTGCTTTTATTTTTATCACTATGTAATTTTTTATTTATTTTGAGTTGCTACGAATAAGAATATTAGATATTTATGTAAATCATATCACTTTTAGAACTATAATATAAAAATTTAATGTTCTAAATTAATTCATTAATCTTTTTTTCCCTTTTAAATACTTAAATAAACATAAACTAGATTAGGTGCACTTTCACAATTAAAAATAGAGCATTACATACCATGTTATTAAAATAAAGTGGACACCAAAGATGGCCTGGAAAAGAAAATACGTATAAATTTTTACAAAATAATTTTATTTTTTTAAGTAAATGTAATTACAAAAACAGTGTGGGAGGATTATGAGGAGGGCCTTGGCTGTGGGTTGTAACCAATCCTGTCATGGATTGTCTGCTGTATGTCCTGTTTGGGCTTGTTTGGTCCCCAATTGCGCTGCTCTACCTGTCGCTGCTCTTTGTTGGCTTCGTACTCTCGCCGCATCGGCTGGTACTCGGTGAGGTCCTCCAGCTTCAGCTCGATTCGGGTTGGGCTTCGTCTTATCATCTTACTATGAGCTTACATCTGGAACAGGCCACAGTTAGCCTATTACAGGCTTCTCGATACTATCACAAATCGACATTTGGACTCCATCATCAATGCTATTATGGAATTAAAATAAATTCAACTCATAAAAATAAAACTCTGCACATCAATACAAGAGCTAGAACAAAACTATTATACACAATTAGTAACTTTTTTACCTCTTCCTGGGGACAACCAATAATGATTTTATTAACAATTATAAATGTAAATATAAGTTAAATATAATTTTGAGGGTAACCTGCAATGACATATATAACAGTAACTATGACTATGACATCATATATGCAGTTTTAAAATAAATAATTTAATAAAAGAAAGAAATATTTGTAGGTATTAAGTTATTGGTTGAGCATTAGTGAAGCCTATCACTTGAGGAGCTTGCAAAATTTCTCTTCTGTCTGTTTGCACGATATCTTGAGAATAAACTGACCTGTACAAGGCGTGTTCAAAAATTAAAAGGAATTTTTAAGTTTCATGGGTTCGGAGAGTTCTATTGTTATATTTTTTTATTAGGTTGGTAGTCATGCTCCTGAAGTATAATAAAATGACCAACTGTATTAATTGTTTACTTTTTCAATGGCAGGTGCTAAGATTAGACGTGTTTTATCAACTCAGGGATTTTCATGTGTTACAAAAATAGATCAAAGAGTTTTTTATCACATGTTATGTGAAAAAAAAGTGTAACAAACAAAATGTGGGAAAAGCGTGATGAGCCTGCTACGAGTGAAACAAGAATTTACGAGTGCTATAAACGTCTCAAAGATGGCCGTGAATAGATTGCAGATGACGAATACTCAGAACGCCCCATAACATGAACAGATGTTGTGTTCGAAAAAGAAAAAAAAGTGGAAGAAATGGTTATGGAAATGGAACAATCGCTGTATTACGATCAGAGAAGTCACTGATGATGTTGGCATATCAATTGCCTCATGCCATGAAATCTTTCCGAATGTTTTTGGGTATGAAATGTGTGGCAGCTAAATTTGTTCCAAATTTTGTAGAATTTTGAACAAAACAGCAACAAATGGAAGTTGCTCAGGAGTCACTAAATGCACTGATGATGCAGAATTAGTGAAACGTGTTATAACAGGAGATTGAACATGGGTTTAAAAATATGATGTTGAAACTAAGATTTCATCAATGGAGGCATTCTGGATCACAAACACCGAAAAAGGCTCGCCAAGTGCAGATGGACGTGAAGGTTATTCTTTGATTTTAGTGCATCATGAACTTTCCACAAGGTGAAATGGTCAATAAGAAGTACTACCTACAAATTCAACGTGTTTGTGGAAGCAATCCAAAAAACACTAGGATTTGTAGCAAAACCATTCATGGCTTTTGCACCATGACAATGCACCTGCTCACATTTCATTACTTGTTCTTACATTTTTGGCCAAAAACAGTACTGTAACGATGCCCAAGCCTCCAAATTCTCAGACATGGCCCCATGTCACTTTTTTTACTTCTAAAAATAAAGAGAACCTTTAATGTTAGTGGTTTTACAAGTATAGATGACATTAGAAGTGCATCACTGAAAGAGCTAAAGGCTATCCCAAATATCAAGTTTGGGAAGTGTTTCGAGGATTGGAACAAGTGCAGAATATATAGTGGGGAATATTTTAAAAGTGACAACATTTAAGTAGATGAATAAATAATTTAAAAAATGATAATTCTTGTTACTTTTTGAACACACTTCGTAGATCTCAAATTTCCAAGTAGTACCATTTTTATAGAGTCGACATCAAATTCAATGTGAATGGCGCTACGCATCATTACATCTTCAGACCATCTGGAGCATTGTAGGCCTATTTTCAAACGCCTCAGGGTATTAACGGTTCAAGGCCAATATGTAATGAACTCGCTTATATACGTAAAGGAGAATGAATCTCTGTTTGGGAGAAGACAAGATGTCCATGGCTACAACACCCGCCATGCAAAAGACCTAAACACCCTAAAATGTAGACTTTCAAAATCGTTGAACAGTTTTCCAATAGCAGCGGTCAAACTATACAACAGCCTACCGGAAAGCATCAGAAATATGAACACTATTAAGTTCAAGGAAGCCATATGGTCCAGACTTACAAGTAGGCCTATCTATGCACTCAAGGAACTTGAAGATGACCCACTGTTCTAGTCCTGCCACCATAAACCTTTGTAAATAGTGTATATAGTTTTAAATACTTGACAAAATTGTTCTGAACAAATTGCAAACAGTTTTTAAACAAAATTGACACAGTTTTTCTGGTTTTATCAGTCAAAGACGAAGTCATCAAGTATCAAGTAAGTAAGTATCAATGATGGTACATGTTACTTCATAGGATTTGGTTGTGTTTAGCGAACATTTTTACACTGGTCTAATGGGTAATCATAATACCAATCATAAAATTGCTAAATGTATAACAAAACTGAGTAAAATAAAATTATATTTGGAGGATTTACTGGTAAGATATTCGTTACATTCTGTCAAATACTTTACATATTCCATTGTGTTAATCTTTGGGCAGAACGTTAACAAAGCCTCAAGGGGACTAAAGAATTCCAATTTCTGTCTATCTATCCGTGAAATATCTTGAGAACAAATTGACCTATAGACTTGAAATTTTGCATGAAGCTTATAGCTAACATCGAGTTCGATGATGGTGCAAGTCACTCGCAGGGATTTGGCTGAGCGTATAGGGAACATTTTTACTTAGGTCTTATGATTGCAACAAGATAGTTGTAGAATAAATAAATTTATAAAAAAACTGAGTACAATAATATCACATTTTAACAATGAAATGACACATTTAGCTAATAGACCTGAAATTGACATAAAACCTCAGTGAAGTGTGTTCAAGCAACATGTGGTAGGTATTGTGTATCCCTACCTGTTGTATATCAAGTAAGTTGTAAGATCAAGTTTTATGATTGTGCATGTTCCTTCATGGGATCTGGGTGAGCTTCAGCAAAGCCTATTAACTTTGGGTAATATCTTGAGAATGAATTGTACAAATGTTGTATATTTCACACATTCATCTTCTGTTTATGTGCCTATATGCCTGTGTGTATATTTTCTGCTAGATATATCAAGAATGAATTGAGCAAAGGACTTGAAATTTTGCAAGTAACCTCAATTCTACATAGGCAACGTCATCTTTGATGATAAGTATGTCTCTCAATTGGAATTGGCTGAGCGTTTCCGCAGCCTATTTGCAAGATACCTCAATTAAGATTTCATTTGTTGACTTTAAATTTTGCATGAAACAGCATTTCTACACAGCCAAAAATAAGTTATATGATGGTACCTACCTGTCATGGGATACAAAATTACCCTATCACTCTAGATGCTATTTAGATTTTTTCTGTCCAATTGTATATCAGTGTGTTTGTCCAGAGAACATCTCAAGAATGAAACGAGCTACTGACTTTAAATATTTTATTGATATTAAACTAACACTGTGAAGACATTGTATTAAAATTTGAAATACTTAAATGAAGGCTACTCATACTAGTGTATATATATGCCTATGACAGTGTCCTTAAAACAGAGAGTATATTTTCCTCCACCTGAAAATAAACTGTTTATCACTGTATAACAAAGTTTATGTTTTCTTTGTGGATTTTCACACAAGTGAATTCAGTTTGAGTCTACGTGTTTAGAGAAGATGTACAAGGAAAAGTTGAAGTTTATTGGAAGTACGTTTTATCATGTATGGCCAAACTCAGTGTTTTTGAAGACTACATAAGAAATTCTAGAGGTTTGAGCAATTTATTTTTATTGAATGTAATATAAATTATATAACGGTGCTATTCTATATTTTTTACTATTTAACAAAAAGTTTTTCTAGCTTATAACTAGTAAGTTTTTATATTTGTTTCTGTATAACGAAGTTTCAAAACAAATTTATTAATTTCTACATTATATAATTATATGTGTTATTCTATACATGTCTAAGAATAAAAATTCTAAGTCTGAAAAACATCTCAAACTTAAAAAAATTTGGCTTATTTACTAACCACATGGAGACTTAGTTATAAACACGATAGTGGCTTACAGCAAAAAAGGCACACTTTAACAACACTTCACTGACCAAGACCGTGATTTTAATTTCTGGTACGGTACAGTACGAAATACACATGTTAGGTTTGTATTACAATCTAATTTTTCTTTTTCTCTGTTTGAATATGAAACGCAAAATACATAGAACGCTAAATGAGTGTGTACCACACACCTACTTTAATGATACGAGGGTCACTCTGAAAATTATGGGATACATGAAGAGCTTTTGTGCCAGACTTACCAAACAATAGATATGTTCAAAGTAATCATATCTAGCGTCAACACCCTTGTGATTTTGGATTTCTACTTGTTGAAAGCACCCAACCGCTTAATTTTTAAAATGAAGTCAAAATATTTATGTATCTCGATTTCAGCTACTGGAGAAAAGCGACAACCGCGCTAATGTTCCTTCACAGTGAAGAACTGCCAGAAGTCAAAAATTGTGAGTTTTGTTGTATTTTTGGCCATAACCTCTCAAGTTTTTATAGCAGTGTTAGAAGAGGCATTTCAATGGTGCAAAACTAAACCCTTAATGTTCAAATCCTGAAAAACTTCTGGCAAGTATTGTTCAGTGAACCAACTTGCTGTGATAGTCCTTTGTCTCTCCCGCTGAACTCACAACTGTAGAGTACTGAGACTATCATGCCTAAGACAGTTTACCACACCATACCATGGTGTCCTGTATATGTACCAGTAGAATAATGTGGGTTGATAGCCTTCATCAGTCCTGTACTCCTAAAGAAAACAGCATACATTACTTTCTTCACTGGCTCTTATTTTTTTGACACTTGTGGTGACAGATCGTCTTCAAACACCCACTCACGACCCCTCGAGTTGGAACGTCATAAAATGGTATATACGTCTCGTCACCAGTGACAATTTTTAAAATATCCGATGACCACCATTACTAAACAACCAGAGGGTTTGCTGACTGATTCACACACACTCAACTTTTTGCTTCTCTGTCAAATCATGATGTACCCATAAATATTTTTTTCTGACTTTTAAAAACTTATGCAATATTAATTACACTACTTCGGTTCTAATCCCTAAGAAAGCTTCAATAATTTAACCCTTTAAGCGTCATGAAAAATTAGATCTGATCTTTGATAGTTACAATTTTTTTAAATTTCCAATGTGTAAAGTTAAATTTTTTTTCGTTTCTGTATGTCAATATAGAGTTATTTAACGCTGAATAAAATTTGTTTAGCCCTTTTTGGATTTCCTAGGCTAATTTTTAACTTTTGAGAATATCGTAGAATAGCAGTGTAGTTGTCACCAATATTTTTTTATTTATTCACTAAGTATGGGAATGAAACACAGTTTTATAGATAAACATATACTATATTACAAACCAATAAAATTAGAAAAATACAAAAGTAGACAAAGGGTGTTTATTTGGTGGCGGGCTGTCACAACTGACATTCCGCGCGTCTCCCGCAAGCCACTATTATAGCGTGGACTTTGAACCTTCTTATCGCTAGGCAACCTGTAGGACGGCCTTACGGGGCTTGAATTATGTTTCTTGCTTTCTGATAACATCCTTATGACCGTAGTAAAATATGAAAAAGTTTGGGGTTGACCAAGTAATTGCTCAAAATTACCGAATCTTCAAATTCCGAATCGTCTGGATTCGCCATTCACACGAATAATGGTAAAAATCACTAAATAAATACTGGAAACTGCTGTATATAATATGAATAATTTACTTTAAAAAGAATAGGACACAACAGAAAATTAGCGATAACCAAAATACATATGCGTGTACTGGACGCTTCCCACTAACTAACTGGCTAGATGCCTTGACGGGAAATCCCGTCAATGACTTTGTGAAAGGCGCAGGGTAACGCCCGCTAGACAGTGTTTGGCCAATTAGAAGCAACTGCCACTCCCATTGTAACAGAATTCGAGGCGGGGCAACCCGTCTGTATGTCGCATGTCTACTAGAACCATCTAGCAGCAAAATATTCAATTAACATAGCAGTAAGAAAATAAAAAATGCAAAAACGCGGATCCACGGCAATGACGTTTTGAGCTTGTAGTGGCCCTCCACGGATCCGCGTCAATAACGCTGGAAAGGTTAATAAATACTACAACTATCCTCTTGGATCATAGTGGGATGCCCAATTAACATTTTCTTGAGTGACAGCAGAACGTGGCATTCCTGAACATTTTTTGTCTTAGAGCGAATTTTTACCTCTTCAAAATTCTTAATACTTACTTACTTACTGCCGTGGCTCTTGGTACCCAAGGTGGTACTTTGCCTCGCCAACACACTGCCTCCAGATGTCTCTATCCATTGCCTCTTCTTTCCTTCTTCCCAGTTTTTTTATGTCTCTTCTGATCTGGTCTCGCCATCTCAACTTGGGCCTTCCTGGTGGTCTTCTGCCCTCCGGATTGTTTACAAGGACGTTCTTGACTAAGGAGTTGTCCTCCTTCCTTAGTAAATGGCCAGCCCATCTCATTCTCCTACTTCTCACCTCGGCCACTATGTCTGGGTCCATATATAGTTGCCTCAACTCCACATTATGTTTTATCCTCCACTCTCCATCTTCAAGGGTTGGCCCATAGATTTTTCTCAATAATTTGTTCTCAAATTAATACTATCAAACGTTTTTCTGTTTTTTTACTTAACACCCAGTTTTCTGAGCCATATGTTCAAAATTCTTAATACCCCCTAAAAACAGTAGCACAGGATGGTGCTTCAGAACCAAAGCCAATTTTGACACTAGGTGCACTCCTCTTTAGAAAACAAACTTTAAGATCATAGCTCGGAAATGCTCTCTCGATAACTCCATGACCACAAAATTTATCTTTTAAAAAAAAACACAAAACAAGTACACTGACAAACCCAGATTTCTGTCACGTATTAATGGGTGCTTGGACAATCAGACAAGAATGTTAAGATTGTTGCAGTAAAGTATGCACTGTTATCAATATCTCAAAACTTTCAGAGTGACTCTTGTACAACATACTTTGTTGGAAACTAATTAATTACAGTACAAATGGATTGTATTTACCTTCAAATCAACAATTGGAAAAGAATGAAGATCGAAGTCTACCATATTCCAAAGATGACAACAAAACCTGAAACAAAACAAAAAATACTGGTGAAATATTCTCAAATATTTTTTAGAAGTCGAGTTAAACTAAATGTTTATTAAATTACCATTAACAGTTTCACATTCTAAACTTTAATTAGGCCTACGTGTAAGTGAAAGTTAAATGTTCATTATAGTCCATTCTAATGCAATACATAGTGTACAGTTGAAAGAATTCAGTAGAATAACACAAACTGCAAGCATTGACTTGATAAAATGTGAGGTCAATTTTAGTTATCAAGGAAGTGAAGAATAATTTTTTTAAATTAGAATCTATCAATGCTTAAAAGCCAACAAGGAAGGGATAAATTAGTTTTTAATTAAATTCCAGAAAATTAAATAGTTAAAAACAGCAAAATTGACAAACCACATAGGCCGTGATAGCTAATTTCACATCATACTAATTTCGAAATTAACTTGTGATAAGTTAATTTTTGGAAGACTCCTCAAGACTATATC
This sequence comes from Homalodisca vitripennis, assembly GCF_021130785.1. Taxonomy (NCBI): domain Eukaryota; kingdom Metazoa; phylum Arthropoda; class Insecta; order Hemiptera; family Cicadellidae; genus Homalodisca; species Homalodisca vitripennis. Next base: position 143,204,109 of record NC_060211.1, on the reverse strand, counting down.
TTATCTATTTTTGCAAGACTATTATTACTAATAGAGAAAGAACCATTGTAATTATTAAAATTAACCGCTGAGTTTTGAATTTTCAAAACTGACTCAAAGTATTTACTTATATTTACTATTGTGGTTTGTGAGGATAATAATTCTGTTTCATGATGTATAAAAGTGACTTCTTTGGAATACAATTTTAATCCTCTTTGAAATTTGTTGTATTCTACATAAATGTATTTTATGATTGGCATCTTTAATTAATAAGTTATGGTTTTAATAAAATTTAGTTCAGCATTTATTTATTGATACAGCTATTGTAAACTGTTGTAAAATACATATTTTTTAAATGATTCGTTACAAGATTCAGCCATCTTAATTTTCAAAGCACAATGTAAATCGCATACTTTTGTCAGATAAAAACTTTTGTTAAAATTATTGGTACTTTGGGATTATACCGACCACACCAGTATGAAGAACACAAAAATAGAAATTTATAGAAACAAACATGATAGAACGAAAAAACAACTCTTCAATAACAAAATTACAAACTTACAAGCATTTCCAGGTATTGTGATCGGTATTGTTGTCGCTGTTATCTTATCTTTCTCGAGAATCCTGATTACGGCAGGCCGCGCGGCATCACGTGATTTGCACGGTACATCATTGCCTTTCCATTACAATTCAATTTATATTTCTGATTAGCCCCTCTAGAATTTGATATTTTACTGATAGGTACTATCTCGAGGGATGTTTTTCTTTCGTCGACATCAGCGCGGGGCAGCACCGAAGGTGCTGCCGAAGCCCGCGCTGATGGCCGGAGGCACTCGCATTTTGGGTGGCGGAATGTGATCAAGAATAAAAACAAGTTTTGAGTGTTTTTTTAATAAAAAGTTTAGTTTGGTAAATGTTTGTTTTTGTTGAATTTTTGTGTTTGGAGAAATGTAGAGGTAAAACACGGAAGTACAACAAAGCGATGCACCAGCTGAACGGGCGGCGAGACTCTGCAATCACGTTATCTACTAGACGCTCGACTTTGACCTCTGTCTGAGGATGGGGAGGTGTTTGCGATAAGACAATTCCTGTTTTATATTGACGAAATATTGTTCTACGCTAATCTAGTAATCAGTAGAAACGAAATGTGAAATAACGATTCATGTCTGGGTGTGGTCGGTATAATCCCAAAGTACCAAATTATTTGGGCTAAGGCACCATAAAATTGTTATTCTTGAGAAAATGAATTAGAGCACACTTTTTAGAGTGTTCAATGTACTTCTTAATTCTCACTGGTATACAGAATTGTATTGGTATAACTATTTTGTTTGAGAACTGGCTGTAGTGATCCATAACACACAGCCAGCCCTGCAACAATAACGGGGTTTGGGTTGTGTATTGAATTTTCTCCATTCCTATGTATTAATTCCTATGTTAAACCTCATAACTAATATGCACCTAAACACTTTTGTATTAGTGTATACTTTAGGAATAAGAAAAAGTACCAATCAGAAATGCCTCTGACCATCCGGGTGCTTTCGGTGTGGGCCCTCGGCACCACTTCGCACTTCTGGTGGAAAAGGTATCATATCAAGCTCATATATCACAAAGAGTGCTTTTAAAGGTTATCTTTAATTTTGATACAACTGGTAACATATTTATGATAACCTTATCTAAACCTACTTACATCACGTAATAATTCCATAGTGTAATATTTCCATTCCTAGCCTCATTCTTTGTACGAAATCGCCTCGGATGTTATTGGTAACCAAGTAACCTAATACCAAAAAGGCGTTATGAGAACGCCAAATCAATCGGCCCAGCTGATACTAAAATAACGGTATCGCAGTAATAGTTTATCACTGATTACAGACCTGTTACACACACTAATGCTGCCCATCTGTAATTACTGCAACAATGGTGATGTATTCATGTTTTGTGTCACAAGTTGTTGGCGCATTTATTCTTCAAAATAGTATAAAATAAGTAAATGTTACAATGTTTCGTTTGTTACATTTTATAAATACATATCTTAGCCTAGATAGTTAATTAGTTTTTATATTCATCATAACATTATTACTTTTTTAAGATATAACACAGCCGAACTATAATGTTATTTTAAATATATATCGTAATTTGGTTTAGGTAGTTATATCAAGAAATTTTTACTCTAACATCGATGATTCGGTAATCATTAATACCCTATATTGATAATTTGAGTGCTGGATGCTTATTATACTGCAGCCATACAGGTATTTTAATTGTTTAAATACACATATTTATCACATTATCTATCACTATGTTACTTACTAGAAACTTGAAAGGGTTAAGATATTGATTATCCATACAATCCAATATAGACGAACAGTTGACAAATTAATTTATTGTTAGGACTAAGTTAACTTATAGCATTGTCAAGTTTGACATAGGTAAAAAATATTATGACCCGTATGATTCCACTGGGAGATACTAACAAGTATTTGCTTATTCACAAAATAAATTTTACCCAAAAATAGGAGTTGACTGTTTTTAGGCTAAAACCTGATATAATAAAAACGATATCATAAAGATAGATCATGTGTTTGATTTATCATACTATTTTGAAAGGAAATTGTTCAATATGAATTAAATTTATTATGTTTGAAATTACATAACATGATTAGACTGGAAAACGGACTGGTTCCCAAAATTTAGCCTGGCTACGGGAAAATCAAATATCTCTTCAATCATAATAAGGTTATTAGTGAAAACTAATGTTTAAAGATTTGTGTTACCTTTATAAAAGATATAATGACTTCTCTCCTAACTGCAGATTCTAAAACTTTAAAATCAACGATTTCCTCTTCCCCAGCACTAGTATGAATCTGTAGGAAGAAGTAAACAAATCTCAAAACAAAACGAATCAATAATAAAATTACTTTTTTTTGTCACGACATCTTATCCGCTGTGCTATGGAGATAATAGTCTTGATGTTTTTGACGTCTTTCATAATCCATAATAAATAATTAAATCATTTAACTTAATTCTGTTTCTTTGGATTTGCTTTAATTTTACACTCTAAGATGGCTATTTATATGCTTTACGTGAATATCAAAAATAGTCTCCATACTGCATTGTTGACCATTTTAATATATATACAACTAATGGTAAAATTCTTAATTATTCTCTATGTGATTTATTGTTTAAAAGACTTTCTGGGATTTACTATTTTGCAGTATTATGTCCATCTACAATTTACAACTTTTAAATATTCCCTTTATCCTTAAATACTTTTGAATACTGTTGTCGGGAGAGTGTCAATCTTATAGATTTACACCGTGAAAATAGTTAACTAAATTACAATTGTGGTGGACAGGTTTTTGAAGTGACAACTTCTTTTGGCGGGCTATGGATGTACTGTATGTTTTGCAATATGGGAAAAACTTTCGTTTCGCGTGACGAAACATATCGTCACATTTCTTTGCTAGGGACGACACTATCGCAAGTCAAGACTATTACTAGCTATGTTGACTTTAACAACCTAACAAAAAGTCCAACACCAAACAATCGTTGCAAAAAGACTAAAATATATGGTAAAGCAGTATTTTGAATGAATACTAAAAACCATACAAACCATACACTTTTTTATTTATTAATCCATACAAACCATACACTTTTTATTTATTTATATTTGGTAGTGCTACGAACTACTAATTTATTTATTAATAAATAAACATAAAACTGATTACTGTACAGCATAATTTAATATCATTAATTAAAACTAACCGAATTCTAAATTGAATCTCAACATGGTTAATATTAATTCCTCTTCCAGTTCACTACTAGTTTCGTTATGACGAGATTTAACAAGGATTACAAATAAATTAATTAAAACTTTTCTAGCTAACAAAACCGTAGTATAGCTTGGAAGAAAATTAGTCTTTCTGTTGATTACAATAATAACCTTTACCTTAAATTCACTTTTAAAAAAATGATGTAAAACAGATTTTAATACAAATTTTGTTGAAGAACAGTCATTAATGTAATATATGAAATAAAAAACATTACAAAATTATAAATAAAATTAAAATAAAATATAAAGCGTTTTTATGTTATAGAATTGTCTCGTATATTATTTAAAAAATAACCATTTAATAACTATCAAACTATATGTTCACAACCCATTATAAGCAGTGGTATCTTCTGTTGGTCAGTCACGCGACTGCCTTTCCATTTTTTACTGTGAGCATAAATTTAAAAGTGTAGTTTTAATGTTGGACTTATCCTTAATAATACAATCTTAATTTATTTATATATACTTATAAGTAGGATCATAATTAATTTGGTATGATTCCTAGTAGATCCACATTACTACATCTTTTACATTAAGTGGAGTCGTCTTGTTCTCCCAAAAAGGATAATAATGAGCTATTATACTTTTAATTAAAAACTACATTTTCGCTTTAACGACGTCAGGATATTGCGTTTTAAAATTAAATTTTTTTAAACATTCCATAACGAACGAAGAACATTTTTTCCCCGTTATGTGGATATAGGAAATTAGATGAAGGAGATGCATTAGAAAATTATCTTTTGGAACACAAAGAAGTATCAGTGGGATAGGTTTCAAAGCTGGAAAAGCAGCATTGTAGAAGTTTTCAATGTTCCAAACGGAAACGCTGGAAAGGTTATGGGTGCATGTGGAAGAAGTAATCAGGCAAAGAGGAGAAAGAGTCCAGCGAGAGATAAAGGTGCAGGAACGAAGAGTTGTAATGGAAATTACGATACAAAAAGTAAGAGAGGAGTTAGGAAAAACCCAGAAGAGCATGGGGCCTAGAGGACAGTCGTATACTGAAGCAGCAAAGGGAAGCTAAGCAGAAATTAAAATATAGAAGGTGACAGGAGTACAAGACAGTACCGAAACTGGTTATGATCAGGCAAGACGGAAAATAGTGTGGAAAGGTAAGTAAACGGCTGAAAATAATTGTTAACTATGCGAAGTTAGGATTAAAAGTATAAAGGGTGGTCAGCATAAGATTTGGAATGATACTGAAAGTGGAAGGCAAAGAAGGACCAGAGAATCTGCTGCAGAATGCTGCACTAAAGGTAGCTATAATGAGAACATCAAAACCGGCGAGGAAGAAACCGGTAATACCTATATATGCTTAGTTTAAGAACGAAGAAATTAAATCAGAAGCTTATGGAAGAAATCTAACTGGGAGTGAAATCTTGAATTTGGAAAAGAATTTTAAATATAACACAAATATAAGATATAAATGTACAAAATTTTGAAGGAAGGAAAGTACGTTTAGCGGTAGAAGGTAGGTTAAGGATATGGAACTTGCTTAAAGGAAGGGGCAGAGTGTACATTGAATGGTAACACTGCAGGATGAGGATATATTTATGGAAGAGCCGTGAAAAGACACAACGAATCAATTGGCTATGGCCGATATATAGATAGATATTTTTATTGATCTTTAAACATTTACATGCAATGAATCTCGTCACAATATGATGCAATTAGAAAGAAACAGGATTTTTCCGGACATTTGTCATCGTTCAGTGGAACAAAAACAAGAACGATGGCAAATGTCCGGAAAAATCCTGTTTCCTTCACAATCCTTCCGTGTGTGTGTGTGTGTGTGTGTGTGTGTGTGTGTGTGTGTGTGTGTGTGTGTGTGTGTGTGTGTGTACACACACACACACACACACACACACACACACACACACACACACACACACACACACACACACACACACACACACATATAAACAATGGTAATCAATCGTGCAGTAAACTCATAGTTAAATAATGGGCATAATACCGTTGAATAAAAGCGATAGTTAAAAGCAACAGTTAATAAGTTAAAAAGTGTTTTTCAAAATAAATATTAAGTTAAAAAGTTAAGTAGACTAATTGCAATGTAAAAAAACAAAACGTGCAACCCATTAATTTAACTTAACATGCGAACGTTATAATATTTAAAATACACCCAAATTTTATTCCAAACTTTGTACAAATTGACAATAAATGAAATGGTGGAAATACTAGCCATCTGAACAAGTAGCGATGGCTAGAGCAAAGAAAACTTAACTAAGTGTTTTACACTGACAGTCAGTCTACATAGCTATCTTCTTGTGTACCTGGTCGACACCACAGCACTCGCAATCTATGCTTGCTATTGCTAAAATAACTCTTTTTACAAAAATAATATATACTTTAAAAAACATAATAAACGTAAAATTAAATTAAAGTATTACACACAAAAGTATTATTAAATTAAATGTAACGTTGTATCATTTCATCACTCAAAGTAGTATCTAAGGATCAATTTGACATCGTCTTTGAGTCCTGAATCATTTAGCAGATGTTAATAATCATATAACTTTTACTTTTAGGGTCAAATGTACTTATGGCATATGCCATAATGCTGTATTTCAGATAACTTAACGTAGAGGCTGGTATTACAATTTTTTTACATTGTATAATAAACAATTTGTAATATTTTACAGTAGGAATGATTGAATATCTGCAATTACACAATGTGTAAATAATAAATACAATCTGGTATGTCCTGATTGCCTATTTATAAGTAAACATTACTTCAGTGGGAATTAAATTATTTAATTTATACAAGTGGTCCATTTTACCATAGCATGTAGCTGAAAGTATTGGATAAGGTATTTACCAGCAACCTAGTATTTGTTATTTTCTTTGTAGAATTAGCAGTTGGTAGCAGTTGTTGTTTACGAACTAAATCCGCTGAATCTGAGGGGAAATGAAAGTTTGTGTAGTAGCATCTGTTCATTGTGTTCACTTTAAGCTGTCTGCTTCACGTGTGTGTACGATCTGCCAACACTGCCAACAAATCAACAAATAAGCACAAGATTCAAACTACTTTGTTTTTTATATTCTCCTTGGCCAGTCGATCCATCCACGTAGTTGGATCCATCTGTTGAATTGGGCGTTATTGCCACTTTGTCGTGAAACTTTAAACTTTGTTATTGTAACAGGTGAGTTTATTTTAGTTTCAATAATATAAATAACTTATAAATAGACTTTTGAGGTGGTTTCTTTCACATTGAGTACTAAAATATATTCTCCAAATATCAGTAAAATTGTTTTATTAGATTGTGTAGTTTTATTTAAGGTTTTAACTTTGTTGGATTGGAAAATATTCTACAAACTATGGCTAGCACTTTATTACGGTACTTATGAAGCCGAAGCCGGAATCGGAATGTGAAATTCAACAATATGGTAATTTTACTACTGAAGGTTCAAAATATAGAGGTATCATTCTCCTTTTTATAATTTATTGTAAGTTTTAAACAGAATATGAAACCAACACACTAATATAAGGTAAGGTAGGCCCTGGTTGGTGTTAATAATAAACTAGTGGCAGTAAATGGATATAGGTTTTGTTTTTACAATACCACTGGAATTTTAAAATGTATATTTTTAAATGAAATTTGTTCAAGCCTGTACCTGCAAGAATTCTAAATTATCTATAGAAAGATTATAGATTGTGCTGATTTGACTGTACAAAAAGCAAAAGGGATATTTATAATTAGATGAGGATTGGATATGCCCCTCCACTTAAAATTACCTTATACAACAATAATTTACATATTAATTATATTTTGTTAGGTAATTTATTACTGGTTTTAGCTCTCATGCTCATTAAAGGTTGGATGGATCCTAGTCACTTAGGTCATACAAGACTTACATGGTTATGACATATAGGAGGGAGTATAGATGTCCAAATATTCAATAACCATATTAATATCTATTGCAAAATTAATATATAACTTCCAATAGCCTATACCAAATAGTCTAATACCACTATCCAAATTATGTTAGTTGTGAGACTTATGTCGTAAGTGCACTCGTCCCTAGAAATAAAATAAATATGATTACCACTACATTTTTGAACACTTAAATCATTACCTATACAAACTATAACCCTTATTTTATTGTATCAGAAAACAAGTAGACTGGTGGGCCTCATGGTGTGTTTCCGGGGTGCGCAAAAAGCTCTTGAGGCTTTTGTGCATGGCAGTAGGCCGTCCCAAGGGGAAAAAAAAAGTATTGGTTTAGTGAACAAAGCGCTATAAAACACTAAGAAGGATCCAGATAAGAAAAGTAAAGCATTTCCTTCCTGAAAATAATAACTGTAGTTTTACTGTAATTAGGGTACAACTTCTGATTTTTCAGAGCACGTTAGATGCAAATAAGCATAAATGGTCTTAGTCTAATAAATCTGACTGATTGCTTTATTTATTTAAAAATGCATTGAAATGACATGAGGTAGAATATGATAAACAGACCCGGTTTTTATATTGATTAGTATGATCATCGGTACTTAAAATTCATATATCGAATACTAGTCTATTAACACACACACACACACACACACACACATATTAGGAAAAGCTCGAATAATAATAAAATGATAACAATATAACAAACTTTTATAGCAGAAAATACAAAATATGCGTACCTATATATGTTTTCTCCTCGGTACCAATCAATGATTAACCACTTTCAAGAAGTTGTTGAAAGCATCCTCTCTGTTAAACCGTACAAATACCTACAAAGATTATCTGCAAGCAGGTTGGCTGATATACAATTTTTAAACTTCGTTTCATGGTCCTCCATCAGCTTTCGACTGTGTTTAATCTTTAAAAGATAATACTTTTACTATATAAAAAATTGTTTAAAGTTGATACAAGTTAGTTATGGTTCAAAAATCTGTATCGGTTTATTTATTATTATTTATGGGAAACAAATAATAAATTTCAATTTCATTTATCGTTTACAGAAAGCATATTTAACCTATAAATGAAAAATTTTAGATTTTGATACAAATTATTTAGCTTAACTTTGTGTTGACTGCGATTGAGGCTTAAATGTAATAATGTTTGGTATGACTAATGAGTATCACTCCGCAATGAAAGTGTTTTATGTCCAACTACTAAAAGTGTATAAACTTCCATTTTTAAGTTTGGTTGTTTTTTTTTTCAAAAATAATTGGTTGTCTTTAATTGGAATTGCTTTAAAAGATTAATCCTTAGTAAGTGATTCAATAAAAATATTTTCAGTTGAATTTCCTCTTAAAATAATATTCTTATTTTATTATTTGCTTGTGCCTTACATTATATAACAAAATGGACCTCTTCTTTAACCTATTGGCCTACTAGATTAAATACAACCTCTGAACTGTACATTAAAACTGATTAACTTGGTCCAAAATGGAGGCATTTGCTGGAAATTCTATAATTTTAGTTGTGATTTTTAGATTTTATTGAAACTTCAGAGTTTAATATAGCTATCCTAGATTACAATTTTGATAGCAAATGTTATAAAATTAGGTTTTTTAAAACTTAATGTTAATTTTTAGTGTATTAAACAATAAAAATTTATTTTATTTTTAGTTAATTTCAAAATAAATTAAATGTGTCTTACCTGTAGACAAATATATATTTATTTTAAAAATAAATATCGAACTAAAATAAGTGAGAAAAGGTTCATTTTACTCTCAGAAGAATGTCTAAAATATCTGTCGGTCAAAACATTATGCACAGTAGGCTTAACACACTGACTGCGGTGGGCGCAACATACTACTATTCCGGTTATCCTAAAATCGGTACATGACTGATGTCTCAGTGAGGTTGTTAGCACAATTTCACCATTTTACACACTCATTCTTTGGTCACATACTTGAGTCAGCTGTTACTGAGCTGATCTGTTTATTTCCCCGTATGCAGTATTGCCAGCAAAGTACAAATATTCCATTGCTATTATTCCATTAAAAATAGACACAAAGTTAAAATCGAATGTTCCAATTCTGCAAAGAAAGTTTTTTACTGTAAAGAAATAACATTGTTTGTCTACAGAACATGAATACCAGGACCAGTACCATACAAATTTCATCTTTATATTAGATTATAATTTTGACCATTTGTCTAGTTTTTTTTTTAATTAGGAGTCACACTTGAAGGGGTTTATATTTCAAAATGTTGAGTTGCTCCCAAAATTTTTATATTTTGGCCTAATTGTTTTCATATAGATGAAAAGTTTTGTACTAAAATTTAACAACTTAAGTTGCTTTTTAAGCCGGGTCTATCCATTTCAAATCCACCAGTCATGTTGCTCAACATATTTAATTTGCCTAATTTTTTTATTATGAGTTCCCTATGGGTAGACAAATGTCACCCAAAAAACACTATTTGAAAAAAATTTTACAAGCCATAGTTTTTTCTGGCTGCCATTTTAAAATGGCGGTTTTGCAGATTTTAGTAAAATACGCGGTTTGCAATAAAAAATTGCCCAGCTATTTTTAAAGATTTCAGAAGAATCCAAAAAACCAGTGTGTTCCAGCATAAAATGAACTTCAATTGACATTATTAATTGTGTTTCTTTTGTGCAAGAAAGTCAGTCAACAGTTGTTCTGCAAAATTCGGAAAGAAAATCATCAATTGTTACTTTTTAAGACATAAAAGTATAAGAAGGAAAAGAGACTCGCAACTAATATTTTTTTCTTAGTTGAAAACTAAGTTAACTACCTACGAAATCGTTTTAGCCCTGAGAATGCTCTCTTTTTTTTCTAGCGCTTTTTCAAAATTGGCACGAAAGCCTAATAATGTCAAATTTTCCTTAGGGTAATAACTAAAAAGGGACTGATTGAAAATAAATGAAAATTTTACAGAATGGTGTTTATACAAATAGGGAATATCTCATAAAAGAATTATGGACTGAGACTTGACTAACATTTAGATATATACAGCATTGAATTTCAGTTAAAAGCGCTACCCTTTTTCTTGCTTGTGAGCGGTACCAAAGTTAGCAAAACTAGGGCTTCTTGTTTAATTCATTTATTTAACAATATATCCTATATTTAAATGCTCAAAAATTATATTCCTTTTTAAAACCTACTTAGGATTTACAATAAAAATTATTTAAAAACCAGAAAATAATGGTATAAATAAACCAATACTCATAAACCAACAAAAATAACCACTTGCGCACTTTAGGAAATTAATTTGCTTAGAGATTAATATACTGTCAAAGCCGTATATGCCATTTTAATTTATGTTCTAAATATAATATTATTAATTTACATTTTATAAAATAATGATGTAAAAATATATGTTCAGTTTCTGAGGAATAATTTTAAAATAGTAACTCATAATCTTACACAGTGAGACAATAGGTAAGAATTATAATTCTTTCAAACTTAACTTACCGATACAATTTTTGTACTACACTTGCATTACTGTATCCAACTAATACTCGATTCTTCTGTGAATTTAGATTTAAAACATTGGTCTTCAATTACTTTATTGGCTGCAAATTTTATCAGCGAATTAAATAAAGATGATATTTCATTTTACATAGTTTCTCATTTATTCACTCAAAAGTTTTTTCACCATAACATGTGGTTGTATTTGGTCTTAATAATACTTATCTTTGTGGTAGTGGCAATATAGTAATCTTTTTACAAATTTCTTAATTTTAGCAAAAACTTGATCTTTCAGCTGACAAGTCACTCACCTCTTTACTATTACTATTTTAAAATATTTCCTCATGTACTAAATTATATTTTTAAATCATGTATTTTATTAAAAATGTATTTAATATTTTTTATATTTGAGAAATAAATTAAATTGGATATACACTTTGACAGTATAATAGATCTAAGCAAAATTATTTTTCCTAAGTGCGCAAAGGTGGTATTTTGTGGTTTTGTGTATTGTTTATTTATACAATTATTTTCTGGTTTTAATTTAATTTTTATTGTAAATCCTAAGTAGGTTTAATTATATAAGGAATATAATTTTTTGAGCATTAATATAAGTTTAAAATATTGATTTAAACAAGCCCTTGACCGTTTGCTTAATTCGGTACGCACAAGCTAGAAATAGGGTAGCGCTTTTAACTGAAATTCAATGCTGTTATATCTCTAAATGTAGTTATGTCTCAGTCATATTTCTTTATTGACGATATTCCTATTTGTATTAAAGAACATTTCTGTTAAATTTTTCATTTATTTTTCATTCAGTCCCACTTTTTAGTTTTTTAACCCTAGGAAAATTGACATTATTAGGCTTTCGGCCATTTTTGAAAAAGCTCTAGAAAAAAAAGGAGAGCATTCTCAGGGCTAATCTTTTTCAGTAGGTAGTTATGTTTGTTCTTCAACAAAAGAAATAAAATATTAGTAGCGAGTCTCTTTTCCTTCTTAAAGACTTTTTTTGGTCTTAAAAGTAAAAATTGATGATTTTCCTTCAAGATTTTGCAGAACAACTTTGGACTGACTTTCTTGCACAAAAGAACATTCTTATAAATGTCAATATTGTAGTTCCTTTTTATGCTGAACCATTGGTTTTTGGGATTATTTGATTTCTTTAAAAATAGCTTGCAATTTAACTTTTTGCAAAACCGCGTATTTTAATAAATTTCTGCAAAAAAAAAAACCGCCATTTTAAAATGGTACCTCGCCGCCCCGCCCGCGCGCCCGCCGCCCCGCCCCCGACAACCGCCCCCCGCATTCCCCCCCCAGACGCCGCCGGCCTGGAACCTCCCCCCCGCCCCGCCCCGCCCCACGCCCTCACGCCCGCGCCACGCGGCCCCCCCCGCCCCCGCGGACCGCTCCCCCCCACCGCCCCACCCCCCCCACACGCCTCCCCCGCCACCCCCCCCTCCCCTCACCGCCCCCCCCCCGCCGCCGCCGCCACGCCGGCCCCCCCCTCCCTCCGCCACCCTCCCCTCCTCCCGCGCCTCTCCCGACCCCGCCCCCCGCCCCCCCCGCTTACTCAGCGCGACCCCCTCCCCCCCTTCGCACCCCTGCACAGCCCTCGCCCCTTCCCCCCGACCCGCCCCACCCCCGCCAGCGCCGCCTGGTAATAAAAAACTGAATGGCTTGTTAAAATTTTGTAAAATAGTGTTTTGTGATTGTCTACCCATAGGGAACTCTACTAATAAAAATTAGGCAAATTAAAAATGTTGAGCAACAAATTTTATTTTTATTGGGTGATTTGAAATGGATTGACCCAGACTCCTAAGTTTAAACGATGAAGGAGTGTAATTTTAATTTGTGACTATTTTTAATTTCTATATGTGATTATTTTAAAATTAAAATTTGAAAGTTTTTTCAAAGTTTAAAACAATTATTAGACATAAAATTAAAATACAATTTATACTAATATCTATTTAATTTATGAAATAAGAGGGTAACTTCAGAATAATTGTAACTTTTTATTGTAATTATTTTTACTTTTAACACATTCGCTGCGGGCGGTAACTCTGGTTACCACTGCTACACTGCGCTAGGAGCGGGCGGTAACTATGGTTACCACAGAACCTTTGTTCTTAAATGAGTTCAGTGTGCGATCAGCACTCGAGCTATCACAACGTTGTATTTCTCACTACTCTAGAGGTACTTTTCCCGTAATTTTATGCACTTTGTTTTCACATTAGACTTTTTAATTATTTTTTATGATTTTTTAAGTGTTTATAGTAGTAAGTGATTGTGCAACACAATGGATGTTCCCCTGGGACCAAGTGGTGTACAACAACCAAGTTCTAGGTGTATTTGTACATAATAAACAACTTTTGGGTGGGTTGGTTAGGATGTATCAATACTTTATGGTACATTTGTATCAATATTTTATTTTAGTAAACTTATTTCTTCTTTTTTCTACATTTTTATAAACTTACTAGCTGTTACCCACGGCTTCGCACGCAATCTTTAGAACCAAAGTCCTTATATTACTTAGTAAAAGCAATTATGATGTAATATGATGGGAGTCCTATGAAAATTTTGAAAAGTAAGTAGGCATACATCAGGTAGATATTATTTAAGTTCATGGTAAATAGTATCATAGTTTAAATTAATTATTATATCATGTTTGGCACGTGTAGGAGCATTTCTGGTTCTAATTAATTATATACATACCGTCACAGTTGAATCTGCCTTGTCATCCTGATCAAGAAAACACAAATCTTGGATCACACAGATCTCGGAAACTTACTTCGGTCAAAAAGAGTATATTTCCAGTCCTTTTCGTATATTTCAGGTCTAAGATATTTCCAGTACCATAGTAGAGTTTGCCTTGTTGTTCTGACGAAGAAAAAATATATATACTTACGTAGGACCGAGATGCCTACTTCGGTTAAAAAGTGCCTGCTTAAGGCCGTTTAAATTCACTTACCTACTATGTCACAGTTTAGCTTGCCATATTGCCTCGATCAAAATACTATATACGTTCGATTATCTAGTTCTCAGAGATCTATTTTGGTCAAAATCGTGTTGACATAGTTGAGTTTGCCTTGTCTTGATGAAGAAAATACACACATAAGTAGGACTGAAAAGCCTATTACGACCTATGGGGAAGTCGTATCTACTTCTTATGTACTTTAGGTATAAGAGGAAAATCCTTATTAAGGTTATCCAACATTCCAAAATAATCGTTATTAAAGTTTTGCGTTACACTTGTTTTTTGGACTGTAGCCAGGGAAAGAATGAATCGTTGAGGCATGTTAGTATTCATTTCTCTGTTTTTTCATAAGCCATTGTTAAAATGTAATGTAATGTCAAGGAGGCCCACCAGTTTAAAGTAACTTGTGTGAAAACATTCATAACTTGGTTCATTAAGGTTAGTTTTATAACAATATTTAATGCATTAGATGATTTTAATTCATCACTGGCGCAATCTGGAGTAAAATTTATATATTAATGTTTTATTTACTATCTGCATTACACTACCAATCAAGCACTGTTTACTTATTATTGATAAAATTTAAATGTAAACAGATGTTTCAGAAAGTCTGTCGAACTATAGCTGTCAACAGCTGTTAAATGCCAGTTTAATTTGAATTATGAAAGGTAAAAACTACAATTTGTTCTGAATTCCAAAATATTCCAGGTAACTTTTCTTAACTTTTTTTTATTAAACCTTCCCCGGATTTCAATGGACATTTTACAAAAAGAATTAGCCGAATTGGTCCAGTCGTTATCGAGATTAGTGCTTACTAACAAATTTCGCCATTCATTTTTATTTATAAGAAGATGTAATAATCATTTCAAGTAAACATTTTAATATATTTTGTTATTACTCACCACATATTTGTAAATAATAACTGAATTTGAGTGAGATAGTGGAGATGTATATAAACTTTTTCACATTTTTATAAACTTTTACATTCATTTTGGATTACACACTTACGTATAAATATTGTTTATGTTTGTCTAAAACGAATAAAACACAGTTCACTTAGCTACAGTGTTTTCATTTGGAATATTCCCACTGCCATAATATGGTCTTTCCTAGTGTGAGTGGTAACTAGAGTTACCAGCTGGCGAGGAAGACTGTCCTCAGGAACTAGCGGTAACCACAGTTACCGCATTCTCAAAATGATAGAGAGTGATAATTTTTGTGACTAATGAGTAATTTTCGTATATTTATATCATATTTCATCCAAAAAAAAGTAAAAATAAATTTTAAAAATTTCAGCATTTATGGAACCTTATATAGGGATTTTTTTAGCAGCGAACGTGTTAAGTAAGTTATACGTTTATTTAAAGTGTGTGTACGTAGTTACTGTGCATTGCATTTTAACCACATTTTAATCAAAAGCTTTTATTTGCATTGTACTTACAAAGTGTATTTCCTCAAAATAAAAAAATACTAATCAAAAAGATAATTTTAATACTTAGATTAGTTTAGTGTACCTTTTTTAAATCAGAATGACAATTAAGGAGGTTGGGCAGTAATTGTGGTAAAATACTTGATTTTTTTTTATTTCAGCGCTATTTTTATTCTAATCATCTTCAGCATTAATTTTAAATTTTTAAGAATATTATTTAGAAAGTTATCAGTTGGTTTAGAGGACATGTCCTTATAAATGAATAAACTTTATATCCACATAGGGAGTGTGTAGCATAAATTTTGTTTGGTAAAGTTATTTCTGTGAATGTTGAGTTTAGCTCCAAATTCACTTTCCATTTAAGGAATCAACTCTTTCCACCATACCTACGTAAAGTTATTTCTGTTCAGTGATACATAGACAGTGCTAGCATACTAAACCTTTGGTTTAGAGTTGTTCTAATTGGTACTTTAAACACAAATATAAAGTTGCTATCACAGTATGAGTGACACACATAAACATGCATCTAAGTATAAAGAGCATTTCCAAACTATATTTCATAACTTTTGCACATTGTAGTGCAGTCATTGAAGCATTATTGCTCCGAATTTTTTTACTGTGAACCGAATTGCATACAATTTTGGAATTAGGTTCATCTTACCCTTAACTTCAAAAGTGAAAATGATTTGTACTCCGCAACCACCCTGGGGGTGGTTGCCACCCCTTCTCGGGGGTGATTTTTTGTTTTTCAAAATAACCTCGGATATCGATTGAAGGCCTAATTTTAAGCAAAAAATCATCTATAAAGTTTTTCGAAAAATCCAATACTTTTCAAGTTATTGGCAATTGAAAATTCGCAATTTGTTCACGTTTTTCATCGTTTTTTTTAAATATCTCCAAAAATATACGTTTTATTGAAAATTTTATGTAGAACAAAATTGTAGCAGGTAAAAAAATGAACAATGCGGTTTTTTATAAAGTATTCTAGGTGCAATATTAAGCTAGATATTAAAGATCAAAGCCGTTTTTTATTTTGTCTGAAATTTAATCGATGTGGTCATTTCTATCTAGCGGCGAGCAGATGCATTTTAGGCATTCTAATTAAAAATGGTTTTGTAGTGCTTGAAATAAGCTTTAAAATGAGCACTATTAAAAGTCTTTTGCGCGTAAAATAAGTGAGCTGTGTTGCAAATAAGAGGAGCATCTAATGTTTTTTTTCTTTTTAAATCAATGGGTTTCATAAGTGCTATTTCCACCAAAATTAAAATTAATCGTATTCCGCCTAGAATTAACTTTATTATGAAGAGTTTTGATAGATTGTATCAGTTTGGCTGCTTCAGGACACATATTTTTCAAAAAAATCACGATTAAAAAAGAAATTTAAATTTTAAAAAAACCACCTTTTTTCATAATATCTCAAAAATGACGACAGATATGTATAAAAGTGTAAGGATAAAAAATGTAGGTAATTTTCTGACAAACAATTTGGTTTTTTTGTTTTTTCTGTTAAACAAAAATTGACGGAGATATGATTGCTTAAAGAGCGCATGGCAGCGCAATCACAGCCTCTATTAAGCCCTTTAACCCTTCACCGTTTGAGAAAAAGGTTTTTTACTATATATTGCAATAAAGGATGTTGTAGCTCTCTTAATTAACTTTACAATGGTTTTTTAGAAATTTTGATAGGATGAAAATTGAAGGAGTTATGGTTCAAAAAGTTATATATTTTTTTCTACTTAGTAACTGAAAATTTCGGAGTGTGAATATTTGGAGCAATGTGAAAGTACGCAGTATAATAGAGACCCAAAACTATTGTAATGTGTATATATATACATAATATGGCTCATATATTTTGGAAACGTAGGCATGAATACATACCAACGTTCTTATATGTATACTAGCAGTTGCCCGCGGCTTCGCACACAATTTCCCGTTGAAAACAGTACACTATATTCACTTATTCTTTTTCTATCACATTCTAAACATTGATGAGATAATTGATAGTCGTTCCATCGTGAGCCTCTTGGACGCATTATGAAGATATGTACCATATTCCTGCCTCTATCTTTCGTGGTTTTTTGCTAGGTGTTGATAAGTTATTCAGAACAATTAATGTATATGGATGAATCTCGGTAAACTAATTAGGTTATAAAGAATCAAATTCGGTCTGTTAAAATTAATTTTCTGTCTAAGATATTTCCAGTATTATTTAGGAGTGTGCCTTCAAGAAAATGTATCAAAGAAACCCAATTTCGATCATAAAGTGTCTTCTTTCGACTCTTCATTTACCTTCCATGTAACCAAATTCGATTACCTTATGTGCAAACATTCACGGATTTTTACAATGAGGTTGTTTTCATAATAGCGTTTAATAGTATTTTCATTGCATTAGATAGTTTATTAATCATTGGTGCAATCTGAATTTAAAATTAGGCAATGACGTCTTCTATGCAACCTGCATTACACTACTGATCAAGCACTTTACAATAAAAATTTTCTAAATTTTAAATGTAAACAAATGTTTCTGCCTCTTTGATGAACTTCAGCTGAAAGTATTAACAGCTGTTAAGTATCCGCTCGCTTTGTATTATGTGTCGTAGCGCAGTCTGTCGGATCCAATATAAAACACTCTAACATCAACAACGATTTATAATTAAACATTTAATTAATACATTTTATTCGTTTATATTCACGACATAAGCGAATAATTCAGATAATAACTATCCTATCTTCTAAGTTAGACTAAATTACGGATACATGTGAAATTTGATTGAAATTGGTTCAGTCGTTTTGGAGTTTATTGGCAACATACATCGTGACTCAAGATTTTTATATATATAAGATATATACACATTTAAGTGAATTTCATATAATTTGTAAATATTTCATTCAATAAATGGCAATTATTTACTCTAAATTCAATTATTTTTAAATATGTAATCATATATATTTACGGTTTTAATTTAGGGGTAGTTTTAAGGGTAGAAAAGCTTAAGAATATGATAATCATTTTCGAGTGTGGAATAATATTTAAATCCTTTTCATTTTATAAAAAAAAATTTTTAACAATTTTTTATCAAGGGGTAGTTTTCTAGGGTTGAAAGGGAGTTAAAAATTTGATAATTATTATAGAGAATATAAAATATTACTTACTCTATACTTACATCTTTTTATGTCGTACCAAAGTATTTTTTTTGTGATTTTTTCAATTTAGGGGTTGTTTGCAAGGGTTGTACGATTTTCAAGGGGTTGAAAATGATTTTAATATGAGGTAATTGTGTTAGAAAACACTTTACAATTTCACCACTTACCATTAGACGTTTTCTAGCGATAAAATGGCTCAATGTCAATTTTTCCATTAAGGGGTTGTTTACACCCATTAAAAATAATAGGCGGAGTTCAGATCATTTTCACTTTTGAAGTTAAGGGTAAGATGAGCCTAATTCCAAAATTTCATGCAAATCGGTTCACAGTAAAAAGATTCGGAGGTAAGACCGTATTTTTCGCTTCAATGACTGCACTATTGATCCTGGAATCAAAATGATAAACATAGTTTTCAAATTCTTCATTTTCCATCTGTCTCTCTGTGGTTTTCTCTGATAAATTCATAACACTAAAGTAATGTAAGTTATTGTGTTGCACTTTATAATATGAGTAGGCCTATTTATATTACTATAACAAAAATTTCTGCTAAAGATAAAGAAATATTCTTAGTTTCCAATGATGGCTGTTTTATTATTTGTGCCAAGTTTTATGAAAAATGATGAAGGAACAAAAACTTATCAAGCAATCTAAAAGCTAACCAGTAAAAGGGAAAATATAGAGTACTATTTTTTGGTGATCATGTGATAAATAATTGAGAGATGCCATATCCACTCTTGAACTTGATGTAAATTCTGTGTAATGTCGTTTGATGTAAGGGTTGTAAAAGATCAGTAAAAATGCATTTTCTCAGATTTTTATAACACCTTATGGCAAGACACATTTAAACAGTCGACAGTGGTATTATATGTAGCTTAACTATATTTGAACTGTTTGACAATGTGACTTACCGTTACTTTTCACCTATTATCACATCTGTGCCTGTTATAATAATGAATATATGATAGTTATTGTTACAGTTGCTGATGGACAGTTTGAAGGCAGGATGGTTCAGTGAACTCAATGACCTCTGGCCAGGAATGTGCCTCTCACTGCAGGTGGATAAGGTTCTGCACAAGGAGAAGTCCAAGTACCAAGACATCATGGTGCTTCAAACGTTAGTATTATTATTTTATTTTTATATCATGGTATCAAGCTACTTAAAACTAATATACAATGTTGTATATTATATCATACTATACGTGTATGTTTAAAGATTTGCTATCGTTCAATAATACAAAAATCACTAACACTTTGGTCTGAGATCTGCAATTTGATTTCTGTCTTAGGCGGATAACTAACCCAACATATCCTTCAAACTAGGTTTAAAAAAACTACATAAATCATACTAAAGCTTTGTGACACACATTAGTTAGGAATCACAACAAACATGCCTTGTGTTAACTCCATTCACACAATAACCATTCACTGATAGCAGTGAGAGATTGTATTGGGGCTACTGAAGAGGGCCAATTGAATATCACTAATCTCTTTTGTTATCCTGTTAAGTTATATATATATATATATATTATATATTTTTTTGTTGCAAGAACAATTTTCAGCAAGAAATTGACAAAGTTTTAGCAGTAGAGGCAAAACTGATATAAAAAAACTGTGTTTTTTGTTCACTCTCAAAGCTAAACCAATTATTGTCTTTCCTGCCATCTTTTGGTGATGGATTCGGAAAGTTGGGCTTATGTCAAGAGTGACTCTCAAGTACTTCAGGTCGGCGATTCTCATTGAGGTTTAGAAACACTCAAAAACTCCAGATATCAAGTTTTATAATCACCCATTATCTTAAGATTAAGATAGAATGCTGCTACTGTTTTTCAGGAAGTTCAATTTATGCACCCAGATTTAAGCACCCTTAACCCTTTAAGGACAAGTGTGCTATTTATAGAGTAAGAAGTACATGGTCCAAGAAGACAATGTCGACTATACATAGTCTTGCAGAAAAAACGAGTGGGCTATTCACAGTACTTTTTTGTTTGAATGTTTATGAGTCACAAAACATCACAAAATCATGACGCTCTATGCAAATGTGTAGACCTTTCTGGAAATATTGTATTCAATCTTATTTATAGTATGTCATCCACATCTTTTTCACATCGCATAACAGCTGTCACATCGTGTCACTCCAGTTGTATTGTCAGTCAGACGATTGTGTTGTGTATTTGTTTGTAATTGTGTTTTTTATCCTTATTTCCAACCAATTAAGATCAAATTTTGTACTCTCATGCAAAATTAAGTAAGAAACTAATAGATGTTTTCCAAAAGTGATATTATTTTTTGTCTCATAGTGTAAAGCAACAGTAGATCACAGAAGTGATAACAAAAAACTACAAAGTAATTTTTTTTGTAATTTATATCCAATCAAATTATTATTAAATAATATCATATTATAGACAAATTTATTGTGAATAAGAGGATGAAAAAATTACATATGTAGACCTATAACATTTTTAATACTTTACTTATAACGTATTATAAATGTTATAAAACATTTGCATTTTCCCTAATTTAACCTGTGTCTTTTTCATCACACGCTTAAGTAAAAGTAGTTACTTCAAAATTATGTAGCATACAAAGTTACTAAACTTTGCGCCTTCCTAAAAAAGTTAAGAATTTTTGAGGCCAACAAGATCAGTACTGTAACGGACGAAGGTACAGTGGAGTCCCGCTAATCCGAACACGTGTAATCCGAACCTCGGTTAATCCGAACGGGTCCAGGAGGAATTATTTATAACGATAATGAACAGTTATAGGAACTAATTTCATAAAAAATGAAAATGGGTGCATCATTTCGTACATAAACAAAGAAAACTTTAATTAAATAGACATACAGTATTTTATTAAGACAAATTGTGTACGGTACAGTACATAAATAATGAAGTTAAATACAGTACCAAATTGAAACTTATAGGTTAAGTATGAGTTAAATTACTGTATTAAGAAGTTAAATCAAACAAAAATTGGACGTACAGTACTGATATTATTATTGAGTACAATATTAATTGTTAAAAGACATAAATTCAGTTATTGTCTTCTGTCGCATTAAAGAGAGTCTATTGGATGACGCATAGTTTCGTACAACTATTGAACGCGTGGACCCGTACAATATCCAGTACGCTCACATTGCACAATAGAACTGTCACAGTAAATACGGTAAATGTGCTTAGTATTCGCAAACACGTTTATTTGTCAAGAAATACAATGCAACAGTCAGAAAACATGTTTTAATAAACAATGTTGATAATTCTATAACAAAATAGACCCATTCTCAAGTTTAAAACCGTATTTTTCTGTAATTCTGGCTAATCCGAACAATCACATAATCCGAATAGGGCTCGGTCCCAATTAGGTCGGATTAACGGGACTCTACTGTATACTATGTTATATGGATTCTTTTTATTTTAGTGATGCAATGGTTTATAAGGCAACATATAACAAAAAGTCTAAAGTTCTGTCATCATCAAATATTCTATCTTGCAATATAATAGGAATAATGTTTCACTTTCACTTTTTAGCTTCTTTGTCTTTTACTTTGAATAAAGACTAACACATTAAATGCTGTAGGCACTTCATGTGTGCGTTAGCTATGTGTGGCAGACACTTCGTGCATCGTAATTTTAAATGTTTTTTTGTAACTCAGGAGTTTTTTTACTCAATGACAACTTGTGTGTGTGTGTGTGTGCACGCGCGTGCGTGTGTGTATTTGTATGCATTTCTGAGTGTTATAATTAATTGTTCGTTGTTTAAATAACTTTGGTAATGCAATTTTTTTAAATCGGCTGATTATTGTTCTAGTTTACACCATTAAGAACAAGCTGTGTTCAGCAAGCACCTATGCAAGGTTGTCTTGTATTTTCATTTAGTGCCAATATTAGTTCTTCATTTTATTGAGTTGAGGTTGTTAACTGTGTGTGTATGTGACTTTCCAGTGTTGTTTACTATTACTTTAGTGCAAGTAACACTTTATTATCAGTTTGTTTTGTCATATGATTTGTATACTAGCTATGATGAAAAAGGATATATTATATAAATACAACAATATAAAAAGGAAGCTCTTTATAGACAAAACATGCCTATGACCTCCCACAGCACAGAGCAAGAAAATTGATGCTGTGTGCTATGGACACCAATTGGCGTCCATGCTTAAAAATACATGTGAGAATGTTTATATATAAACACACATACGTACATAAACAAATCCTTATTTTTAAGTGCTATATAAGTTATTTAGCAAACTCGATACTGAAGCTTCCAAGGAGATTTTATAGTAAAAGTGGGAGGCTTGCCACGTATAAAGATTTTACTTCATCAGATTATTTTGTAAGCAATTTTTTGGTATAATGATTCTTGAATTTAAAGGAAACATTACTCATTTAAAAATACAAACTGCGCTGTTTCCATTCAACATGCCTTGAACATTTCTTTAAGAACAGTTTGTGTGCTTATTGGAAATTGTTTAGCAATAGATTTTAAATTATCAGTGAGACACTGTACTAAGCATATTTTCACTTTAGTAATCCTACTCTCATAATAAAATAAACATCAGTACAATAGAGGCAGTTGGAATGTGTATTTCATCATATGTACCTAATGAACCACTACAATATAATTATAATGTGAAATTTGTGATGTATATTAGCCATATAGCTGACACTATTTTAACTGAAAATTGTTATGGTTTACTAGGAAAAACCATGGCAAAGCCTTAATTCTGGATGGCATCATTCAGTGCACGGAAACTGACGAGTTCTCATATCAAGAAATGATTTCATTCCTGCCTCTATGCAGCCATCCTGCTCCTAAAAAGGTATGTTAATATTTTACTTTAGATATAAAATTTGTAATATTAAAAATTAGAAGAATGACAATATTTATATTGGGTATAAATTACAAAAATATATAAAGGCATGTACCCTAACCAAAAGTAATATTTAGGGTTTAGAGGTTCTACTACTCAATTAATTATACACCGAAAAATAAGACAATATTAAAAGATATTGCTATATTATTTGTTTAAAATTCATTTTACTAAATACATATTTTTAACAAACATTTGTTTTTCTACAAGCTTAAATATCCTAAAACTAGGTTCATAAAATTATCTTCAAAAGAACTTACCACCTGTTTTGATTACCATAACTATAAAAGTCGCTCTAAAAATAGAAATAAATCTATCTAATAAGTAGAGAAGAAAATTGGAACACAGAAGAGGTACAAATGGAGCTTGCCTCGTGAAACTCAAGATAAATAGCATAACCACAAAATCAGCCACTGACCACGAGACAATAAATATATAGCAGTTGAATAAACTATTAAACTACTGGTTACTGGTGTATTCTATGACCGTACATAATTGTAATTTCCTTTAGAAATGCAGTATATGATATTTGTGTAAACCAGAGTAATATATTATTGAATATTAGGATACTAGTAAAGATGTTGGACACTTCTATTTGTGTACCATACAAGACTCTTGGAATTTTACACTAATTTGATCTGTAATGCATTTTAAACCTTTAAAAACTGTGAGGTCCAACCTATTCCCATAGACTGTGAACATCAATCCCAGTTTAAAACAAAAACAGCTGTTAATTCCTAAGATCCCCGCCTCTTTTGAAAATAAATCTACCTGAAACCTAAGTGATTTAGTGAAAGGTATCTGCTAAGAAACCCAGCTCTATTTTGCGCATTTTGCAGACATTAGATAAAAATATTTTACACGTTTTCAACCAATTTTCTTCAATATAGTATATTTAATTTATTGATCATGATATATAGTAAATGTGTGTAATAGAGTAAGATTTGTCTAAAACAGCTTTCAAACCTTTTTTTAATTTGTATTTAAGAGTAAAGAAAACCATGCACACTTAAAAATTTTTATTATATTAAAGTATGGTCAATATGATAAAAAATACCACATTTCATTAATTTATCCCACTAAACAAATAATATATGAGATTTCTAGAAATTGATACAAGTAAACTAAAGTCAAACTAAATAGATGTACCATTAATTTACTGGATATGAAAGAAATAAGCATGTAGAGAATAATACTAAAAATGACGTAAGTAATAAAATCAAACAACAATGTAGTGCTTTCTCGATAATAAACCATGTAATTAGTTGTTATTTACAGCTGATTTTATATATAGAAGCATAGCAGATTACCATAATATTGTAAGTTCTATAGCATTTGTAAAATACATAATTATAAAGTTTAGTTCTCAAATTTTTTAGAAGAATTTATTCTCTATAATCATTTTGGTACAACGCAAGTGTTTTACATTCTATGGTTTAAATAACTTATTTCTGTACCTCTATGCAGTTGGATGCTGGGATTTCAAGCATGTATGTTTTGTCTGTATATATTGGGATTGAAAGGTTTAATTTTTTTAGGGACAAAATTAATAATTTCAAATAGCTGATTTTGTTGCAAGTTCACCAGAACTTGATTACAGATAATATGGTTTATTAATTTATATTCTATTAAGCACATTAGTACTTCTGAGCTACATGTAAAATCATATCCCACATCACATACCAAGGAAGGGAAGAATTAATGCATTATATCTCTAGCAATATAAGTACCAACAAATAAATGAAACAAGTTAGGCAATCTTGGAATGGGTGTAATTGTTTGCCTGTAAAGTTTTGTTGGTTACATAATTACTCTGAAAATTGCATAATCATTGTAAAAGTTGTTATAACCATCATTGTTAACTGGTATTTTTACACTATAATCAGGTCTCTAGTCCTGAAGAACCACTCTATCTCCATTATTAATGAGTGTCCCACTATCAAGAATTAGTTGCACTGTCCAGAGCTTGTTAACTTTCATATGAAGAGTTGAGTCATATAACAAACAGTTCATATATATTGTTATTCAACAGTAGCTGTCTAGTGTGGATAGTGAGGATGCAGCAGGAATAGACAACGGTGCTTTAAACAAGTTTTTTGTATAATTCAAAACCAGTTCCTGCATTCCTTCCACACCACTAGAAACCAGATTCCTTCTGTGGTTTATCTGTCTAGTAAAAAGGTGGATGAACAGAAAGCTTTTTAACCTCAGCACTATTTAGCATGACAATTTTAAAATGTCTATACAAATTTCAAAATAATTATGTAATTAACAAAGCTATATATTCCAATTATTTTGTCGAGTTAAAAAACTGTCTTGAAAATTTGTTAATAGCAGCTGAACTTACATATTTTTTAAATAAAATAAAATATAAGCTTTAAATGTACAAAAATTCATTGTTCATAAATTGTACTTGCATACAACGAATAGCGCCTACAATGCTACAAACAAACATAATATATCGATCAAACTTTAAATTTATAACTCAATGTAAAAATAATTATTAAGTCACTTAAGTTTTATTACAAGTCTGAAGATGTTGATTATTTCACTTAAGAGCACATTTTATAAGTTCTTCAGTTCGTTCAATTTATAAAATTTTTGAAACAAAAGCAACTGCTAGAATTTGAACAAAATTTCTTTTCAAAATTGTTACAAAAGTATTACATTATTCACATTAAAATATAGTTCAAAACTTTGTTACTGTTTTACCACGCATCATACTATATATTATAGTGTGGCAAGTAATAAAGATGATATGCTAGCAATAAAGATGCTAGTTTTAGATGTTCTCCTTATTTACATATTTGTATAGTTTGGATCTATTTCATTCACATATTCAGCTTGGGTACAACCAGGATTTTAAATGTAGAAAATTTTAATTCATTTGTGGATTGATTTGCTTTTTTTTAATAAATTTTGCTAGACTTTATGAATAAATTTAGACAATTTCTCGGGTTTTATGTACAATGAACCAACCAAAAACAGTTTATAATTAATTTAAAATCACTTTTGTATTAAAACTAGTTTGAATTCTTAATACTAATGTGACAATAATTAATGATATATTTTACAAAAGGCTAACAAGTTCTGGCTTCTGCTAAACAAAAATAAAATTATTTAAAGTAATAA
This sequence comes from Homalodisca vitripennis, assembly GCF_021130785.1. Lineage (NCBI taxonomy): Eukaryota > Metazoa > Arthropoda > Insecta > Hemiptera > Cicadellidae > Homalodisca > Homalodisca vitripennis. The sequence continues at coordinate 143,177,362 of NC_060211.1, read as the reverse complement.
AAAATGTTATTTAGTAGTAAAATACACAAATTTAATGAAGAAACAACTCAAAAGATTATTAGTTGTATTCTCCATTGTACCAGATGTATCTATATGAGAATGGTCTTTCTCAGATTTGTGAATAAACACTGTGAATGAAGGTTATTTTGAGTCAAGTTGTGTAATGATGGCCATCTTGTAGCTTCAAGTATAAATATAAACTCACTTTGAACAATGGCTATGATTATCTTTTGCACAATTAAGATCATGAAATATATGAATCAAAGTTTAAGCGATTATCTGCATATTTAGTAGTGCACTATTTTGTCTTTTACCGTATTAAGACTGAAAATTTGGAGTCTTGTTATGTTAAACAATATATTAGATTGGAAAGCTCCCCAGGCTTACCGTTCTGAGGGTTAATATTTTGTATTTGTAACATAAAAGCTGTGCAATATGTTTAATATGATACATATTTAGATTATTTGAACAAAAAATGTTATTTTTACTAATTGAGTGGTACCATAATTTTCATTAACCCTGTACATAGAAGGTAGGAGTATGCCACACCATGTGACGTGTAACAGGGTTTGCTGAGGTTGTATGCCTCTATAGTTCATTTAATTCTCAAAATCTCCTGCGGACAGATAAACAGACAGACAATATACATGAAAGGAAATTTTACATCTCACCCAGCATACAGAAGAGAAATTGTGTCAGCCTATTAAGTGATAGGCATAAATGACGCTCAGACAAGTTCCACAAAACTTGCACCATCATAGAACTTATTCTTGTCCATGTAGAAATGAGAAAAGTCTACAGATTAATTATTTTTCGAGATATCTTGCCCACAGTACATTCATGCTTTGTTCATTGGGTTAGGTTTCGTAACAGTGTTAGAATAATAAAAGTTCCAGTGAGACAGGGATGGTACTACAATGAAAGAGTGGGCTGAAATCAAGTCTTGTCACTGACTTTTTATTTTATGAATAAGCAACATGTGTATTAATATGTCATGTGTTAAGATCTCATATTATAGTAGTCTACTTCTTTACAACTTTATTTATTCTGCTATTTTCTTGTTCCCATGTTGTTTGTTTACATTCTGGAATTTTATAATTGCCGTCATGATTACTCATATAACAAATGTAAAAATATTAGCTACTCAGCCAAATCCCATGGAATGATATGCACCATCACTGAATTCAGTGTTACCTATATATATAGAAATGAAGCCTCATGCAAAATTCCAAGTCTACAGGTCAGTAATGTTTCCAAGATAACATGGGGACAGACAGACAGATAAAATTGAATTTCTTTTCCTCCCCTCAAGTGATAATGACCGGCCAATTTTGAATCCAACAGGGCTGTTGTCCATCCTTCTGTGTAGTAACTTGTGATAGAATGATCCTTGAGACCTGAAACATGGCACATAGATTCCTCTTGGTCCAAGGAGATACCCTATTGATTTTCCCCAGGGCAGTCTATCAAGATGTACTGACTCTTTAAGTTCTGTAGGATATTTCAATTCTCCGTTATATTGGTTTATTACTAACAAACAAGCCATGCCAATCTGCAGTAAACGTACTTGATTAATTTTTATCTAATTATCTGATTTGTTCACAAACAAAATTATTTTGAGATTTCAGTAGCATACGCCAAATAATTTTTCTTGAGTTACTCTAATTATATGAATGCGGTTCAGTACAAAAATATTATATCACAGTTGGTGGTTCAATATAACTTATTACTAACTAAATAATGAAATTGAATTCAAATCAAATCCAGAACTGTATTAGTTACAAATTTTAAAAATTATTTTATTCAGTAATAACTTAAGTAAGAAATGTTTTCATACATACATATATATTTGAAAAATTTAAGCCTTGAAGCCATACATTTTAAGACTGATTAATAGCTAACCTTGAGAAGTGAGGTTTAGTTTAGGCAAGTTATTGACTACGTCAAAGTTTATGTGAATGTAAGAATGAAATGGTTCAGGATCAAAGCAGACACAACTCTTGATTGCTTCTCTTTGGCTACAGCAACATGCCATTTAGACAACTAATTATGTATCTCTTTGACTCAATTATTGAGGACAAAACGTTTAATACAGGCTAACACCAGCAATGAATGGTTTGGGTATGTGTTGTATTATTTTCACAAGAATATTGCTATTTCTTGACTAACAAATAAACTTGATAGCTTCAAATAATGAATATGTATTGAGAAAAGTGTGTTGCTTATGAATAAAGTACTATGAGTGTCAAGTGAACGTATCTGTGTTGTGTGCAGGTACTGATAGTGGGTGGCGGAGACGGAGGTGTGGCCCGGGAGGTGGCCAAACACCCCGCCGTGGAGGAGATCACACAAGTGGAAATAGACGAGGGAGTTCTGCGAGTGTCCAGGGAACATCTCCCATTCATGGGCTGTGGTCTGGATCATCCCAAGCTCACTTTATATGTTGAAGATGGCTTTAAATTTATGGCCGACCACAGGGAGCAGTTTGACGTCATCATTACTGACTCCTCAGATCCCGTAGGTAAGGAGTCTTCTTTTTGATTGGTCTATTCAACATGATAGGAAATGGAATGGTTACAAGTGGGGCTTTAACCTATGTTATTTCGAACTCGGAACCAAATTTTAATCCTTATGGCCATTGCATTTTAGCTATCAAAGCTTCCTTCCTTTCTCTCTTCTCTTTCCCCTAGTCCTGATTATGAAGGTAACAGACCAGAGACCAGATAAACACATTTTGTGATTTCAACATCAAAACATGATTTTCTTTGGACACAGTATTATATTTTGTATGTACTAAATAATGGAGCTCTGTATCCATATTGTTTACTAAGCAAAATATTAAATGCTACTTTTGTTTCATAACATGCAATTAAAAGTAATATTCAACACTAATATAAAAAGTAACACACTGAAAGTGACAATGGATATTTATCCATTTAGTAGCTGGTAGATACAAGGCTACAATAAATGTTACACTCCTTGTTTCTCTTCTCAATATAGAAGGCAGCTGCATCAATATTATAATTAGGTATTGGTAAAACATACTAGTTTCAGTTTTATATCTTAATTTCATTAAAGTTGTGAAGAATGTTTAAAAGAAAGAAATGATATCTTGTTTGAATTTGTCTTCAAAGTTTAAAGTACAGATTACTAAAACTGACCCATAACAATATATTGTGATAGGTCTATTTGTTTTTTCTGTCTGGGAGTAAAACAATAAAGGCATTGTTTACAGATAGGCTAATCTAATGTTTACCTCACTTTGCTGATAGAGCTCAAAATGTTGTTATGAGATAGCAACTAAGTATATCCTCAAATGAACAATATTTCCTGAAACAGAACCAACATGTGGGGACAAACTGGTCTAACTTGATTCTCACGAATTCAAATGAAGTATTTACTTGTTTTTATTGAACACTGTGGTAAACAGACTAAAGTTTGCAAAAAGTGTCATGTGCATTAAAAAAAAATTACAAGTAGAAAAGAACTCCCAATGAGATAAATTACTGATAAAATGAGATCATAAAAGTAAAGATTTCCTTTAGTTTTATTGTTTACAAATAAATATTGTTTAATTTATTTTACTGTAACAATTTTAGTTCAGATCTTTGTAACAACCTGCTGATAACCCTGATAAACACACTGATTCTATTTTGTCGGGCTGAAGCCAATCGTTTAGGCTGCTAATAGCTGTAGACAGTTGTGGTGTTGTGTGTATTGAACTAAATTGGAGGCAATAGCCATGCAAGATCGGTTGCTCAACTAAAAATAGTTGTACAACTAGTTGACTGTCCAGACTCTGCTCAGCTGGGTTGGAGAGGAATTGCTGTATATGCAGCCTATTAGTCAGACACAACTAGTGTTGGAACACGCGTGCACAGTAGACTAGAGCACTCAAACTAAACATTGTTCAGCTCAATATGCTGTTTTTGTTCTGAGATAATTTTAACTACGCTGTTGTGCAACTGGTTGACCGGGCTAGTTAACTAGTTGTCACGCTGGTAGAACAAGCTGTACCACTAGTTGTCCACAGCCAATACCCGCCTTACACTTCCAAATTTACAATTATCAACCTCTTTTAGGTCTCTTACAACATTGTCAAAGTATTGTACGCAGTGGCGTAACTAGTTTGATTGCGCCCAATGCAAGTCTTCCTGGATACTGCTTCGCTACATACGGCATTGTACAATCTCTATCCAATTAGAGGAAAGATATATGATATACTAGGTTATTTAGGTTATCATCCTGTCAAAAATGACGGTATTTCTAATTTTTTTAATGTTTTATAATCAATGGATTATTAAAACTTATGATGTTATGACTTTTTACTGTTTGTATTTCTTGGTCAAAACAGTAAAATTTAAATCAAATCATTCAATCACCTGGTAATTGGTAAACGTAAACACTAATGTTAAATTTGGCAAAACACCTGGTAAATGTTAACACCAATGATGAATCTTTTGTTTACATTTACATGTTTTGATTGTCAAAGATTATGTACAAACATTTCAATTAGGGCTAACTACAAGACTAGGATCACATTACATACTTTCAATTAATTATTGTACTTTTTAGGACGATAAAATAAGACTACTTCTTTTTACTTTTTACATTTATTTTACATTTATTCAGTGACATATAAATGATGTAAGAAGCTCCAACATTATCTTAATGTTAATTTTATGCTAAACATGAAAACATAGACATTTTAATTGAGGGTTTTAATTCCTACTCCCACTCCCTGACAAAGCCCCTACGGCTCTTTGTTGCTAGGAAACCGTCTAGCTAACCTTTTTACATCTAAAGACCGAGCTCTCTCATGTTCAATACTAATTACACTAAGGTCACACAGTCTAGTATTGGACATAGAATTTCTTAAGTAGTTCTTAATTATTTTTAGTTTGGAAAAAGACCTTTCACTACTTGCCACAGTCAGGGTAATGTAAGAAAACATTATGAATGCAGTACATACGTTTGGCACACTTGATGAAATAAACTTTATTTTCAATCAATAGATAATCAGCCAGCTGGCTGATTTTGCTTATTTTATTACTTCTGATGTCGTCTTTGACTATATTTCTAAAGCAAATGACTTCGTTAACTAAAGCATGAGTCACATCAGATTCATATTTTTTACAAAAGTCAGAGGCTGACTGTACGAGTTGTTCGTCAGAAAACCGTAACAAATTATCTGGGTTTAAAAAACTGAAAGTTGTCAGTTATACATAACATAGATTTAAACCTTTTCGTTTAACTGTGAAATTAAAATATCAACAGCTCTCACAAATACCCTAACTTTAAAGCAATGCACAGGATCACTAAACTCATAGTCACTAGAAAGTTCGTCAAAAAAGTCTTTACTTTTCTTTTACGTTTTGGAGGTCATTGACGAATCAATATTCCACTTAGCAGCTAACCTCCTGGCTTGATCTAGGGACATCGTCGAATTCTCCTCGCAGTTGGCTCACAGTATTTAAAAACACTTCTGAAGGAGATTCTTTGCATCGTCTAGATTAACGTCGGACCTCTGTAGGGTTTTCGACGTGATCTGGATTCTTTCTAAAATTCAACTTTGAAACACTAACATCAAAAACAAACTCAAAAGAAGACATTTCCTTTATAAGACCAGTTGCTTCTGCGACTTCATTGTTCTTGCTTGAAGTCAAAATTATTTTCGATAGATCACTTCAGCACAGCGACAAAATTTACATTGATGATAGTAAAGCGTCGTACCTTGACGACCACCTAGTAGGACAGAGTTTTTTCAAGGTTTAACTTGATAACACAGGAGTCGGTCAACTCTTTTAAACATTGCCATCTTGGTAGGCTTTGGCCGAAAAAAATACATAAATACTGTTTATTGTATCATAGAATGATGAAATCTCTGAAATCGATTTCACACTGTCGTTTTTAAAACTAAATTTAAATTGTGACTAGCACAATGGACATACTCAGCGTTAGGAGACTTTGATTTTATTCTGGTCTGCAGTCATGTGTAAATTCCATTCATGACAGAAGCGCCATCATATCCTTGACCTCGGCACTTATCAAAAGATATTTTCTTTTCTTCTATAAATTTAACTACAAGATCCTCTAGTCCTTCGGCTGACTGGTCTAGTACTTGCACAAAGCCTAAAAAGGATTCCATTTATCTCAAGCTGATTTAGGTCTGGTTTGTATAAAACATATCTTAAGATTATTGATAACTGATCAATTTTCGAAATGTCTTGTGTAGTATCTAAAATGAGAGAAAAAAATGGAGGACTGTTGAACATCAGTCAATATTTACACTCAAAATCTGATGAGATGTCAAATGAATAAGCTCGTTTTGAATTGAAGGGCTTAAGTATTTTACCCTACTATCTTCGTTTTCCAGGTGATTCTTTAAAATAGGGTCGTATCTAGAAAGGAGATCAATAATATTCAGAAAATTTCCTGACTCACTCTTAACATTTTTTATGCTTTCAGATCGATGACCTCTAAGAGCTAGATTACAGGTTGACATTGTTATGATAACATCCAAAATTCTCTTTATTACTTCAACCAGTTTATCTTCTTTGTCATAGAAAAGAGTTTTGATATCTCTATTATTTTTTCTTATTCCATATGCGATACATGCATTAATATGGCACTTACTCAATTCGTGGTCTTTAATTTTTGTTGACAGATTTCTCCAATCATTAATTTTCCAGTAGACCATGCATTGTTAAAGTTTTTATCAAGTCTGTTAGCAAACAGCCAACATGGTTCACAATACACGCCATTTTAAAGACGGAGAGTAACAAAGCCAAAAGCGCTCAATTTTTTGACCAGTTTTTCGTTTCGGAAAAATAATAATCTTTCGAAAAGGATCTATTTGTTTTTAATGTCTTTAGGGAATGGCCCTTGAGGTCTACACGGTTCGGAGTTCAAAATCCGAGATTTCAATTCATCATTGTTAATATCTTCTGAGAAAAGAGAGCTATGTCTGTACTCTCTACTCCATCATCATTGCAGATTATACCCAAAGACATCAGTATTTTCTTGTACTGAAATACTTCCGCCAGTTGCTGATATAGAAGGAGCAGTATATGTAATATTTAAATCAGCAGACTTACTCACATTTTGGTGGACTTCTGAAGTTTGGTTATCGGCAAGAACATTCAATTCAACGATATCTTCTGACGTGGATATTTTACCCCCAAGCCCACCTTTCATTCTCACCAACACCATCGTCACCTGATTGACTTTGAGAGGTATCAGCAAAATCCCGTTTTTTAAAAAACGTGTCAATCTTTGGTAGTTTCTTCACTTTTTCTTCTTCTTGTTTTTTCCTTTTTCGGAACTCGGCACCACTAGGTCTTTTGTTTCCGTCCATTTCGTTCAATCACAAACAATCATAACGAAATCCATTAAAAACGCACCAAATTTATACGGTAAAAAACGGTCCACTGATTTAAATTGTATAACAAATACACAGACAAATTGTTTTGTAATAAAACTCACACTACTGAACGCACAATCGTACTAACAAGGACCGACTGACCAGGACAGGGTGACTAGTCTGTGAGTGCGCAGCGGCCAACCCCTCCCCCGCCGAGACTTGGACTCGCCCAGGCACCCGGCACACGAGAGGGGAGGGGCGGCGGGCCTACTACATGCCGCATGACCTTGAGATGCGCAGCAGTTACGGAAGTAAAACTGAGTTGTGGGGACAGCGCGCGGCTCAGTAGTGTCCCAACATTCAAACTGAACGTATCAGTCCGGCATAGTAACATCGCAGATAACCTAGACTTGAGTGGACTAGTTAATCATATTTCATTTCAATATACTCATTCATGAGAATATTTTTAAATAGTGTATTAATAGTTCATACTATTGTACTGTTAGAATAACGAATACAACTCGGTGGTCAAATGTTTTGTTACCCACAAATTTAGCTTCAATTAAAAAAAAAAACACTTTTGCGCCCTTCTAGGGCCTGCGCCCCCTGAAGGCCTGCGCCCCAATGCACCGCATTGGTTGCATTTGCGTTAGTTACGCCACCGATTGTACGTATTATTCTGATAGCCAAACATGTGTTAAGGAGAAACAAATTAACATTCTAAAAAACAGATCCGGATAAACAAGATTGTACTTCATAAACTCAAAAGATGTTTTTAATTAATGATTAGTTTCACTAACATAAAAAAAAAAACCAAGAAATGTGCCTTGGTAAACAAGTCTTGCTACTTTATTTACTCACACCATCATAAGTACAATCAGCTAACAGAGGGCTTTTGAATTTTGTGAAAATTCTGCAAAATGAAACAAAAATATAAAAATCAAATCATATAGATATTTTTGTCTTGTATTGTCTCTATGATACTTAGTTGAAATAATTCAAGATAAGTTTGAATGATTGGACATGATGTGCTGATGATGCATTAGTCATATGGACACCAAACCTTAATGCAAGCATTAGTATCCGCATCCGTGTAACACCAAACTAAGTTGAGGGATTTTAATTAGACAAGTAAAAAAAACTAAATCACTTAAAAAGAAAGAGAGGTCTTATATGCCAAATCATAGCTAAGCCAACAACATTAACAGTATCCTAACTTGCCAAATTATCTCTTCATATCAAGTGTCTAAAAATAGTAGACATTATGAAGTTAACAAAAAATAACCTCAAAACATGTGGTGTCACCAGCAGTAATGCTTCCGGCAGAGTTTTTAGAACTAGAAAACACACAACTTTTACACCATAAAACAACTGGGATTCGAGTATCACTCATGGAAATCAACACACCCATGTGTTAATAATGTATTGGCAAAGGTTTTAAAACAGTATTTTCTTATGATACACTGTGATAAATATATATTCCGTCTATGGTAAATTGTAACCTGAAAATTAATAAAGACCATCATTAACTACCAGTTTATACTCTCTAAAGGGCAAAACCATATCTTTCTAATAACGAAACTAGCAGAAACTAAATTTGTGATTTACGTTCTTGTGTAACAAATAGAGAGGTGTGCAATCAAGAATCACATGCTCATTGTCCATCAATGTCTGTTACAGGGCCTGCAGTATCACTGTTCCAGAAGAGCTATTTCTCATTGATGCAACAAGCTCTGAGGCCAGGAGGTATAGTGTGTAGCCAGGCCGGGACTGTGTGGGCTAGCCTAGACCACGTGTGTCAGACGTTTAACCATTGCCACCAGGTATTTCCCAGGACAGCATATGCCATCACTTCAGTGCCTACCTACCCTACTGGCCAGATTGGATTTGTGTTGGGCAGTTTGAATCAGGTGAGTGTTATACTACCAGCTTACTATATATTTTGTTGTTAATCTTATATGGGTTCAAGCAGTGGTGTAGTGACAAATTTTCTACTATGCGAAAGCTAGGTACATTTGACAAATTATAAGGAAATTTGAATGATTTCTTAAATGCCTGGAGTAGCTACGAGCATAAAATTGAAGGCTCACGTGTCTTCAGGAAGTTTACAGGGAACAATCATTTTATCCAAATTAACATTCAGCAAAACATTTGCCATTTCTTTATCTGCCCAAAACGACTATATATCCAGAACGCTGTTCCCACGCATTCCCGCTCCACTACACCACTGGATTCAAGAGTAGAATAGAATAAGAATAAAAAACTTGGGGGGAGTCGTGAGAGGTGCTAAAAATGTTTATCACTTGTGGTATCAATGTCTGTCCATTGCATATTTGGTAGTTCTTACATTACTCTATAATGTAATTATGTACAAAGAAGGTAATGTGATGGTAGAAAATCTTTTTTGTTTGAGATATCAATTTTAGAGTTTGCTGTGTTGACAAAAAAAGGGTTTTCCATGTGTTTATCCACCTGCTCATGGTCACTGCAAAAAAATCAAACAAATGGAGAAGTGGTTAAAGTCATGTTTTGTTGATTTTAATTGAGCAAAAACTATTTAGAAATATTGACTAAGAATATTTGTGCCAAAAAGTTTAGAATTATTAGTAAACAATTTATTTTGGTAATTTTAAAATGGTCATTCCTTCATCAACAGTTATTTTCCAGAAATGTTTTTTAACCCGACTGATAATATAATAAAAAATAACACATTTTTATGTAATAAAATGCATTTTCACACTATACAATGAAATGTAGGGTTTAAAATTTAAAAATATTTTAATAAATTGGGAATTTACGACACTATTTTGAGGAAAAAAAAAACTCAAAAATATTTTTAACAGTTTTATTTAAACCAGTAATGAGTCATTTTCAGATGAAACTTATATTCAAAGAGATATCTACTTTGTTACAGGAAACAAATTTTAAGGAGCCACTGAGGATATTCTCCGAGGAAGAGTTGGACCAGATGGGGCTGCGCTACTACAGCGCAGAGGTGCATCGTGCAGCATTCAGTCTACCTCGGTTCGCGCAGCAGGCCCTCTCTTTGCGCTAGTAGTATCCGCCTCGCCCCATGTTGTAATAGGCTGCTGACAACATGAACAAACATTTTTTTATATTAAATATGAAGTTTATTTTATATACAGATTTTATAACACTATTTTTATAAGTCTATATTGTTCTCATGTTAAAGGTTTTAAAATAACTTTACTTTACAAAGGGGAGATCTCTTGTTGTTCGGTTATAAGTCATGGTTCCCACCTCACTATTATTTTTATGAAATAAAATGTACTTAAGAAAGAAAATAAAATTGTTTTTATTTCCTCATGATGGCTTTTGACCTATATTCCAACTGACCAATTAATTTTTTGTAAGTTAATTAAATCTATGTACCACAATTATGATAACAATAAAATGTGCTAAAAATTGAATCCAATGAAAATTGTTCAGTAATAATGAAATATGTGGACTTCAGAGGAATTTCAGCAAGATTGTTCAACTTGCTAATGAGGGATCATCATGGTTTAGAAAATTAGTGGTCATTGATCATTACTGATGAAACTTTTAAGAGAAGCAAGAGAGAAGAATCTGATTTATTACATAAGCAAGACTCCAACATAGGCTGCTGACTTGCCTCTCAGGTTATGATTAGAAGGTCACTAGATTTGGTAATGGGACTTTTGTTAGAACAAGAACTGGGTGGAAGGAAAGAAATTTTTAACAACCAAACAACGTTTTGATTGTGAATACTATATGTAGGTTGTGAATTGGAAAAAGCCTTACTTGCATATAACTTTATAAAAAATCTTTCTGGAATGATGACAGTTGAAAATTGTACTTAAGCCAAATTATATTTGGCAAAACCAAAATATTAATAATGGTGTCTTTTTAATTACAATTATTTAAATATAAATTTTGTTAATATAAGGGACCGGTTTTTTAACCTCTGATCTCATGTCATGATGGCCAGACAAGTGGCAGGTCAGAGAAGTGCGCAGTAGTTGAGCATGCATCTTCCTCACTGTATTTTTCATTGCCCGAGTTCAACTGGCCAGTTTGTGCTAAGCTCAGCTGCAGTCGATAAACATGGCCATTGATTTTCCCACCAAATTTGAGTGTTATTCGTTTCCAGCAAGCAGAAGGGAACGGTGCAGTAGAAATTCGAGAATGTGCCGTGTTTACGGAGAAAACATTATGGAGTGATTGTGTTGTGCATGAATGGTATCAAAAGTTAATAGATGGCTGAACTGACAAGCATTATGAAGGAGGTTAAGAATAAAAGTTTGTTGCTAGACCTAGTATCAAGCAACTTTATTAGCACTATTCCCTTATTTTTCCTAAACAGAAGAAATGGTTTGGAGGTCAGCACTTTCTAACAAATGAGGAACTTCAAAGACAAGGTCATGATTAATTTACATTCACTGGTGGCAAAATTTCATGAAGAGGGCAGATCATTACAACAGTGTTCTGGGACAGGCAAAGTGTTCTTCTTATTAATTTTCTCGAACTTTATGCAACAATAAACTCCGAGAGGCACTACCAAACACTGCAAAACCTTAGGAGAGATGTCCAAAACAAGCGCCAGAGAAGATTGTCATCCAACATTTTGCTTTTGCATGAAATGCCCGACATCACACAGCAAACCATGTGCTTGGAACTCATTCAACTGGGAAGTTTTTCCTCATCCCCTCTACAGTCCTGATCTTGCTTCAAGTGATTTTCACTTGTTCCCGAAAAAGAAGATTTGTCCAGCAACACAGCAATTTCACAATGAGGATCTACAGGTACGTGTCACTGAGTGGCTGAGATCAGATTCAAAGCTTGTCCACCGCTATGATAAGTGCCTGAATTTGTATGGTCATTATGTAGAAAAATAGTATTTTAGTTTCTCTTTCACATGTATATAATAAAATGCTTTTCTTGTTCCTTTTTTTTAAATGCCAAAACATCCTTTCTTTCTGAATAGCCCTTGTTTGTGTAGCCTACAAACATTTTGGCAATAAAATAATTTTTTTCTATTCTCTTGTCATTTATATATGGCCCATTGGAAAACATCTTGTTTTATACTGAAACACATAAGTAATGATTCTTTACAGAATTGTATTTACTTATGTTAACATGTACATTTTTTTAATACAATACAATAAAAATTAAATTGTAATAGATATTCTGCAAGATGTCTTATGGCAACGTAATTAGATCAGGCAAGTGGGATGGTACTGAATGTGGAAAGTAAAAAGGTTCAATATATACTGTGTCAAGCAGTCAAAACTTACAAATTTTAAATAACTATAAAATTTGTGGAAAGTTTTACAACTTTATTTACAACAAAAACTGTTACCATTTGAAATTTTATTCAAAATTATGTTCATTTGAAGATAAAAGTATTTTTCTACAAGCATTCTTTTCATTCCTTTTTAGTATTAAATTAAAAATGCTTTTAAGTGTGTTTTTAATACAAATAAAAATTGTAAAATACTAAGTACAAAGTGATTGTCTCTCCCTGAGAATTATGAAACATGTTCGACGATAAAACAAAGAATAAAACAGTTACTGTAAAAAAGTTATGAGATAATTTAGTACACTGCAAAAATGCACAATAGAGGATTGGTACTTTTTTGCAGTTAATGACCAAAATTGATATGTTACTAAAAGTGATACATTTGTTTGAACTACATTTAACCTTCGATCTTATATATGGCAAACTTGTATTAGGCAACTTGTTTTTAAAACTTTGAGTGCATGAACATAACATTTATCTATGTATGTCACTGTCATAGTCACTACAAGCTTGGCATTAAATATTTTTCCAATAAATATTTTCTGAAGCATATTAACCTCACTCTATGAATATTTATAAAAAACATTTTAAAATATCATTATTATAAAAATTCATCATAACAATAAGATAATTAAAATATATGAATTGACTACAATATTTACATAAAAATATTAAAATAAAAAATGATACACTGTAAGGTTATAGCCTATTTAATCTTATGAGATAAAAACATAAGGAGTTTAATTTTTTTCTAAAATATACTTAGTATATAAACAATTATAAAGAAATATTATGATAACAGAACATAAATTATAAAAAGTAAATAGCAAAATCTGAATATATTTGGGTATTGAATCTGCAAGAACCAACAAGCCATTTTTCTAAATAAAATTAACGTTATGGCAATTTCAACAAGCACTAACAAAGTTATTTGTTCATGATTATCGAATTAGTTGAACATAAATTTTGTAAAAATTAAGGGACTCTTATCCAAATACTTCTAAACTAATAACTTAGCCCACTTCATTACTAATTACATTAAAATATAAACTGATAAAATATTTGTAAAACTCCCAAACACCAGAAGGATGGGAAAAAACGAAACGGATATGGACCTCAGTTCTCCAATTCCCCCAGACGCGGACTCACTCACTCACTCTCTCACCCACTCCATACTCTATATACAAACATGGACGTGTTGAGTACGTTACGCTGGCCACGCCACACAACTGCCGACACTCACACTGTAATCAATTACAACAGATTAATTACAACACACGCACAAAATTAAACTTTAAATAAAATTGTAATAAACTTTCTTTTACAGAAATTATAAGCAGACTTAAAAACCAACCACACATGTTTACCTGAGTAAATAGCCGTTATTAGCAACCCAAATCATTATTGCAATATTCCGATATATTAATTCTTAAAAACGGAAAACTTAAGTATAAAATAAAATTCACCTCGCAAGTCAAGTGCACTGCTGTAGCTAGGCTGGTTTCCTAAACATAAAGCTATTAAACTGGTTCAAGATTTGCTGGACTGACTCTCTTTAGTAGTAGTAACTCTTCAGGATTTATTATTCCATCCCTACAGAATTGATTTTTGTTTCTAATTTCAATTAATGCCCATAAATCAAATACCATAGAGTCCATTTCCTTTTTTTACAATTTTGGAATTATTTTTATTATTACAGAACTAAACTAGAGAGATGCGTAATGAGTTAACGCTTTCCACTTGCATAATGGATGTAAACCAACATCACAGTTCTCCCAATCAAATTAAATGTCAGTCACCACCAGCCAACTTTGTATTTTTTTATTTTAGTAAATAAATAATTTGTACAAATGTATGTTTTCTGCATAATATTTTTGACCATTCCTCTATATTTCATTTTATAATCACACTTTTTACTCCTTGCATATAGTTATTAATGCCACTTAACAATATTGTTATTCCATAATTGTTTGTATCACTGTGACCACTATGGAGTTTAGGTTTTTTTTGGGTATGTTTCTTTGTATGAAAAACAATGGGGTGATGGGAGATTAGATTCTATTGTAAACCCCACTTTTGAAAGCCTGGACTTCTTCCTGGGGAGTATCTTGAATCATATCAAATTTGAAAGCTATAACAGACCTTAAAGGAGTGAAATTTTAATCTCTTTCTAGTTTAATAATTATTTCTGAAATTTACAGTTGAATTAGGATAATAATGTGACATTTTTGTAACAAATTTTAAAATGGATACAATAAGACAAATTACTTATAAATTTAAAGAATTAGGTTACGGAAAACATCTTTTTACTTAAACATATAATAATCAGTAATGTCTTTTTAGCCAATTATAGAATACCGTAAAAAGACTTACCCCTCCAAGACTATTATTTTTATAGCTACTTTAATATTTAAAACTACATTTTTATTGAAATGATTGTTTAACCTATTCAGGCTGTGACTTCAGATTTTCTATGCCTAGAAGACCGTACAGTTTATAAAATTGTAATGGTTAATGGGGCAACTGATATCAAATAGATATTCAAATGACTTTTAAAACCTTAACATCCATATAACATGTACTATCAACGTGTCATGTGATTCTACCTTATAGCCAAGTACTGAATTATATTGACCACATAACCATTGAAGATCATCACAGTTACTGTAACAGCATGAGTAAAACATGCACTATTTACCTAGATATTTGTGGGCATTTTACGTTAATGGAATTGGCTTATCTTATGAAATTGTTTGAGATTGCAATGCTATTTCAATCCTGAGATTAGTTTTCGGCAGGATAGTGGACTTGACCTTGGGTGGATGGTAGTAATAGTATTGATAATGACCTGCTCAGTTACAAGAAAAACAAAAGTGTAAGGAAAGTTATGAAGAAAACATTCTTGACAGTCAGTCCTCAAATAACCGAAAATGATTACAATACCAAGGGCTCTGAAGCCTATTCAAAACGACCTTGACCAAGGTGCTGGACTAAACAATTGAGACTTCTATTTCAAATTAGAGCAAGGGATATTATTGATAAACAGCACAACAAACCCATAGCTAAAAACAACACCAAGGTGGCGGCTAAATAAAAAATCCAAAAATGAAAAAAGTTTACTGAAAAGTATTTGTACCAGTTTATTTTAATTTTATTTGTGGATATTTCATTGAAAAATGAAAGATATTACAAAAATTATCTGACATATTCACAGACTTTCTACGAAACATATGTTTTTGTAACAGTTTTGTTCAATCTAATTCCCACTGTAGGAGACCACACACTAAAAGAACTACATCAAAGGGTTAAACAATATACTTTGTACAGACCGGGGGAAATAACATAATAAATACTTTGTGTAGAACAAAATCTTACTACCAACACCTTCAAAAAACTGTTTTTCACAGTTTACACACGTGTAGAAAATTATAAGAAATATTAACATCCAAATTTAATGTATACAATAGTGTTATTTTATTAAAAATGTACTAAGATATGGAAAGAAATAAAAATAATTATGTGAATCAGGAAAGAAAATATTTATATCGGCGTTGACTAACTTTTTTGTTGTTTATGTAGTTGATTAAGTGTATTTTAGTGATTTTTGAAACACGATTATTCATTGTAAACCACTGAACAAATTTCGGACAATAGCAGCCATCTGACTATCAAGTGTCAGTTGCAATAACAGGTGTCAGTCACTTGCATAATATTTCAATCACTTAAAAAATTATAAAAACCGCAGACATTAAAAAAGCTATTAAAAACTCAAAGTTAGGAAATGTCAATAACAATAACCAGCAAATATTGTTGCCTTTCAGTCATGGAAACAAGCAATTGTTGTCAACTGCACTATGTCTTGATTCTTACACTGTTGTGGATTGAATCATTACCCAAATCAAAGACATTTAAACATTATTACTACTGACAGACTTGGCGTTAACATTCGATTTATTTGAAGTTGATTAACATTTTGTCACGTAAAATCCAAATTACCAACATATTATTAGTTATTTAAGCAAAATCTGAAACTCCAAACTAATGATATGAAAACCCAAACACTTTTTTCATTGCTGGTCCTAAAACGGTTAATTTACAAAGCAACAATAAAATATAAAAAAAGCATTGCAATAAAAAATATACCTTTTACAGCAGTGGCCAACATCCTGAATTTTCAACAGTAATTAATTACAAGCTTGAGGAGTGTTTTTATAATTGGGAGAAAAAAGGTAAAAATGAATTGATTGTAAATAAAACAGTCTCTGGTCTCTCTCTAGGTTGATTAATCAGATGATCATGGTTTTGGTTTGGTTAACCATTCTCTGTCTCTGGTCTCTCTCTGGGTTGATTAATCAGATGATCATGGTTTTGGTTTGGTTAATCATTCTCTGTCTCTGGTCTCTCTCTGGGTTGATTAATCAGATGATCATGGTTTTGGTTTGGTTAACCAATCTGGTTAACCTAATACGATTCTGATTCTGATAACCTACTTAATTAGAAAGTGAGTGATAGAAAGTCTTGTTGCATCTCTTATTTTTAGTTAAAAAAATAGGGGAGTTTCATGCCATATTCAGATTTAAATTCAGATTTCTATTTCCATTAGGCAACAATGGTGCAATAGACTATGGTCAAATTTTTACAATCATGGTCAATTATTATATCTTAAAAACTAATCATACTTGCACAACTAAGAACTTGGATTCAACAAAACAGTCAAATATTTTTGAAGACTTCAAGATGACCCTGAAAAGTTTTTAAAGTATTTTTGAAACAGTTATGATAAATTTAATTTAAATTTCGAAGTGAAATACCAAGGGTGTCATTTTTTTAGTGGAAGATTAACCTGCTTGCTTGAACTTTAGTATTGACGAGTGATAGCATTGGATTTTTCCACAGACAACAGAATATTGCCAAATCAATAGTGACGCGGGAGCAAAAATGATCAATTGGGTGCCAAGAGGCCCGTACAACTGGTCATTTTCATGACACTGCTGTGCCATGGTCACAAAGAACAAATTGTTACTGAAAATGATTACCTCAGAAAAGCTTTCGAATGGCAGCCTAAGTGAAAATGCCTGTCTTGTCTTTAAAACTCAAACTGGTACACTGTTTTTCTCTAACCGGCAGGCTGTTTTTAAGTGATTTGCATAGTCTTTTTATAAAATATAATACTCGTAAAAATTTAAAATTATTTACCGTACATAAAAAGTTAAAGAGTGGGGGTACACCTAGAAAAAATTGTTATATAAACAAATAAAAATTTATGTGGTAGCCAAACCATTCCAAATTTAGTTTAGTTTTAGAAAATGTATAGCTTTTTTATGTGATAAACAAACAAGATAGGAGTATACCACACTATATGTCGCTATTATATAACTCATACTTGTCTAAATATAATTGAACCTTCATGCAAAATTTAACACCTACAAATTAAACCGTCTCAAAATCTTTGTCATATGATACATTTACGTTTTTATTCACTAAGTTAGCTTTCATAGCAGCGTTTAATTAATCAAAGTTCCTGTGAGGTAAGGACGGTACAAGGTAAAAGTGCGCTGAAATAAAAATCTTGTTATTTGACTTTCCATATTATTATATTTCTCTTTTTACTATACTGAATTAGCTATATGTAGTTCGACTGACCAACAAAAACACAAATAAAAATAATTTACCAAAACATATTATTGCATTAAATATATTAATTTAGTAATTCCTACACTTATTTCAACTCATAATAATCATATTTTACCTTAAAAATTGAACAATAACCCAAACACGTGATATCTTGCCACATTTTCTTGTTGCCATCTGGTTAGCCATAAATCCAATGCAAATTCACTAACACTCAGCCAAATCCCATGCAGGGTCATATTGAGCTTTGGCGGGCCCCGGAAAAGATATTCGGCCGGTCCTCGCCATCGCACGGTCTCTTTAAAGAGATGTGTTGGAAACCCAGCCTGGGTACCATGGCAAAACGGTCAGAAAAAATTGGTTTTGATCCCATGGAGTGAGGTGCACGATAATCAAACTCAGATTTTCCTCATAACAAAATTAAGCTTCATGCTCAATTACTTGTCTATAGATTAGTTCGTTTTCGAGATATCACTTGGACAGATAAACAGATAGAAATTACATTTTTCCAGCCCTAGAAGTGATAGGTTTCACTAACGCTCAGTCAATTACTTTTTTAGCATAAACTGGAACTAGTGCACAAAATAAACTTTAGTTACCATGCTTACATAAAAAAATACAATTATTTTTAGTTATCAAGTCACCAGACATGTTACAAAAGTTATTTGATATTGTTAGTGCAGCCAATAAATATATATTTTTATATTAGTATTTTATTTATAGTCATAAAATATCACTATAAAACAATAAATACCTAATAAATTTAAACTAAGCCTAGTCTCCATGTAGTTGACTAGCCTACAAAAATATTAATACAAATATTTATCTAAACTGTATTATTGCACAAAACACATCACAACATATTTTACCTTCAAAGTTGAACCATAACAAAACGAGAGCAGGACAAATGCTCGAGTTGAAATGGCATGAATGAAAATTACATTTGTTTGAACTACATTTTGAATTGTATTACTGAAACACCACAATTGACAAAGACAAATAAAGCATTACAGTTTTCCAACGGTATTTAAATCATATCGACATTCACCAGTTTAAGCATTATAATAAGTGATGACATCTGAAAAACAATGAGCGTTCGATTGATTGCCAATTGAAACATGAAATAAAGAATGGAAACCCCCCTTCAATTACCGGTTTTTGGGTTAATGTAAATCAAATAGGATAAGATTTTAAGTTAAATGGCACTAACTTGGGCAATGGCATGCTATGTATAAACTTGCTTAGTAGATGTTGCAGTAAAAAAGACAACTCGTTAAGAAATGTTAATAGAACCAATAAAAAGCATGTATTCTGACATCTACACCAGTGAATGAGATGTTCATGAACAGCAACAATTGGATATTAGTAAAACGGAAACAGGCAGAACAGATATTAGAAAAAGGACATATATGAAGAATACACAATATTGACTTTGCACATTACTAGCTATCTTTTTAAGATGCATATGGTTGCTTCACAGAATCTTAGCAAGGTTCAAATTTAGTGATTATTCCACATTGTGACGAATAAGTTTATTGAAGATGAACATGAATTTGATCCCAAATTCAAAAGGAAGCAAAAGTAATTCATGCTACTGAAGCAGAAATCGATCTTTCCCTTAATTCAAAATATTCTGACTGAGAAGTGTTTTAATCCACAAATTTTCCAGCAAGTACTTAATAGATACTTAATCTCCACTGATAAAGGTAAAAGCATTCAAAATCAAAGCAATACAGTGTTTATCCATTTGGAATAATCCATTATTTTTTTACAAAGATGACATAAGTGTTTCAATCGGAACTGATACTGTCACTGACAAGATTGTCATATGTCACTCAGTACAAAGTGTGTAATATCTCACAAAGTCAAAAGCTATTATTAGAGTGTGCTCCTTCACCATGCTCCTGGAACTGTACTTGAATGCCCTGTCAGAAATTAAAAGTTGTGCTTGTCACAACTCTGGCAAAGTTCATTAAGCTGAATCAGGTTGAGTATTGTTGGAATTGGCCAATATTATTGGCTAGAGTTGAATGTAAGGGACTCTTCAGTTTCAGAGTGCACATATTTCACAACACATTTCATCCCCTTTCTATCATTTCTTTTAAAATTATCACAGGTGACAATGTTGATCACCATCAAAGAATTGTGCACAAAGACAGTCCAATAACAATGCTATTGTTGCCTCTGAACTGTTATTTTATCAATTACATACTTGGAATTTCATATTAAAATGTTTGCAGTGTTATGATTTGCACAAAATTACGTTCCCGATTTAAAATAAGTAGAATTAAACATGTCCTCAGATATGAGTGATATAGTTAACAACTTCTTGAACCAATTTTTGACAGTATGAAACATGTATCACGAGGGACTTTGTTATCTAACTGCTCTAATCTCAAAATCTCTCAACATCCCTTTGTGAAAAATAACTTGTGGCTTTTGAAAACTGTAACAGCAAGAAGCAGGAAATAGCTCACCGCTTTCACCAGCAGTGGTGTCAATTGCAAGAAAACAACTTTATTCACTATGAACCCTTGCTTGAATATGGGTAATAATTCTGTCAATTTTTTTATTCTAACGCTAGCACAGCCTAAGCGAAGATCACACCACACATCACTAGGAAAAATACTAATTGGTTCTTAAAAGTTAACGCCAAGACAGAATTGCTGAAATGGATGGTTATTTTCAATGTTGTGTTGATGTTAAACATTTAAGTCAGGCGAGTCCCTTGCCACTAAGCAGGGTTGAGTATCAGCTCTATTTCTGGTGCTATGGCTGTGGCTAAACAAGAAACAAATGAGTTGAATCCGACTACAATTGTGAATGCTGTAACAACGATGCAGTCGAAGTGTAGTCAGACAAACCATAGAGCCTCTGGCTTTAAGTCAAGAGCCTCACTGCACGGCTCTTAAAACAACATGTTCGACTTCGGTGCATGAAGGATGTATTCTGACATCTTGGCCAAAATAAGATGTCAGGATAACTTGTATAACAGTGAAATCCTTCAAGGCTAAATTCACAGATGATAGTGATCACTGATTATATAGTATGTCATAACTATTCAATGTAATACTGGAATTGTAAATGTGGTCAATATATTACACGTTTCAATAAAATAAACCACTGATCCCAAGACTCTTATAGAACGTGAGAAGTATTATTGAAGCTTAAAAGAGTCATAGTTTGTTAGCCCTGTTAAAGAGAAATTAGCTAGATATTTTATATAGGATTAAAAGCAAACCTAGTGAAGTAATATCAACATTTTTAAAATTGGTTAAAATGACGTCATTATGTCAGATTTCATGTATTACACAAGTAAAATTAATCACATTAATTGAGAACCCCTAATTCCTAGTATGACAATCATGTATCTGGAGCTTTATGGATTGTTACTATCTACAAGCAATAGACAATAAATTGATATAATATGTACATAATTCAGTATTGTATTGGATAATATTGCTTTAAAAAACAATAAGTATTGCATAAAACTTTAATAAAGTATAAATATGAAAAATCGATAAATATTTTACTGATAGATCCAAAACGATTTTATTGATATGAAATTTGGCATTACTAACTTTTATTTCAGAAATATTTTGTGTGATTTAATAGTTTTGGAGGATTCATAATAGGGTTAATAGTGCAAGAGTTCAATTGTTTAGCCACACAGACAATATTGAGTTGTATAAAAATGCTTAAAACTTACCACAATGTTGGAAGAAAAGAGAGAATTCTGTCACGCCATCTCAGCCCACTGCTGGGAACCAAAACCTAGGAACACCTGCAGAGAAATAAAATGTTACTATACAAGATAAAACAGTAATATTACCATAGGGCCAATTCTGATGGTAGAAACAAAGCTTCAGAAAATAGTACCAATGTATAAAGCACATCTCACGATTACCACTATTAATTTACAAGTTTTGTTTTTAGAGTAAATTTAATTTTTGTTTCATTGCAAATTACAGTAAAGCGCACTTATGGTGGACATTTGAAATAGGAGTCTGACAATAATATCATTTACAATCAATATGGAAAATGTTCACCGTTATAGCAATTTCTTTTATTTAGGGTCTATTCAAAATACAAATATGACTTTTAAAGGAATAACTGGATAATTGCTACATCAAAAATATTTAAACCAATATTTGCATTAAAAATACACTTTAGCAATAGGAAAAGGTAATTAAAATATTCAGACTACTTCATAGGAAAGTACGAAAACCTGTTAGAAACATTGTCTCTCAATCTCTGAAGCTCTTGTATGTACAGGTAGGTAAAATGAGTAAATAACAAAATATAGCACTCAAGCAAAATCTATCAAACAACAAAAAGCAAGTAATAAATTCTAACAAAACTTCTGTAAAAAATTATGAAATATTTTATTCAAATTTAAATTTGTTTGTGTTAAAGTTGTTAAATTATGTTTTTTACAAAGAAAAAGTAAGGAACATTGACTTATTCTGATAATGATTATTTATTCATTATTTAAAATTAATAACAAAATTTCTAAATATTACTTGAACGATCTACAATATTTTTGAAACTAGTATACTATTCAGGGTGTTCGAATAGCTTAATAATTTTTATATGATAATATAAGTAAGGGAACCTAATTATTTTAAATCTGAAATCGAACACGAGTAAACCTCTTTGAATACAATCAATTATTTTTTTTTATTTGAGCATTTCAATTTTGTTATACGCTGCTGTTAATTCTACAGCACTCATTATTATGACAAATTTACCAGATTTTATTCTTTTGTAACAGTATAACAACTTTGCACGAAACTAATAATTATTATTACCTCCCTCTGCTATCTTGTTGCCTATAGGTTCACTTGTTTGCCTTAGTGTGTACTCCTTGCTACGAGGAATCTTATGGTCGAGTTTAAGCCGATTAGGACAAATAAAATATAGAGTTACCAACCGTTTAAGCATTGTCATTCACAATTTCACTTCATAAATACTACCTCTCTTTCTCTCACTCTCTAACTCTTGCATTCTTGTAAATTAAGTTGTGATTTTATATTTTTTTCTCTAATGATTCAACAGAATAATACTGTGTTGAAATTTTCAAAGAAGACAAAGACAAAATTACAATACTCTCTCACTGAACATAATGTTGTTCCATGATAGAATACTTATAAGATTTAAGCTCAACACATGCTAAGTACTATTATTTATTTAAGCTTTTGCCAAAACAAGCTAGGGATGTCGACTAATGCTAAGGCTAAGGCAATGTGAAGCAAATGTATATAGCAACGCACATATAGTACATCAAGTTTAAATTGATCAATTAATTATGTTTTATTGATAAATTATGTATTTTGAACTATTTTATTTGTTTTGTTGTACTATAATAACAATAACCACATTCAAAGATTTACCAAAATAATACAATTCATAACAATTAAAGGGTAAATAAATTAAATTTTACAAAAAAAAGCGTTTAAAGATGGCATTGTGTTGCCATTTTCTTTTCAAATAAGACAAACCCACAAAATATACGAAAAAACTCTACACTTTCGTGTTTGAAACCACAATCTTCACACAATATGATACTGTAAACTCCAAATCATGCAAAACTATTAAACATGAGATCATAATTATACAGGGTGTTCATAAAGTTTCCCACCGGCTCAATATTTTTTGAACAATTACAGATAAAGCAATAACACTTAATACATCATTATTACACTTAAAAACTTACTTTTTGAACTAACTATCAGTTTTCTGTCATCAAGGGCATAGCCCAAAAAGAGTCTGAAGAAAATCTTAAACGAGAGCAAAGTTCAAGTAGTATATCAAATTAAAGGGCTCAATTAGGAAAACACAATGTTGCAAATCCGACCTCAAATAAAAGGTTCTCTCTTTTTAAGTAAAAAATGGTGGTGGTTTAAATAACTTAATATTCTTTCTTGGCTGAAGAGTCACTAACAACCCTAAAACATTATTTCTTAGGTCCAGTCCGTATTTACAAACTCTAAATTTCCCAACTTGGACACAACAAGAATATTAAGCCGTCTAAAACAGGACTTACATTGTAACTTTTTGAACCTGTAAACCACTATCTTTTTTAAAGGGAGAACCTTTTCAGGTCAGATTTCCTAATAGAGCCCTATAGAAAATACATGAGTAGCCTAATACATTAATTTTATGTACTACTTGAACTGTGCTCTCGTTTAAGATTTTCTTCTAACTCCTTTCAGGCCATCCTCCTGATATGACAATAAACTGATAGTTACTTCAAAAAGTAGATTTTTAGGTGTAGTAACGATGTACCAGGTGTCATTGCTTTATCTGTTATCATTCAGAAAATATTAAGCCATTAAGTCGGTATGGAACTTTACAAACACCTTGTATGTATGTAGTGAATTGTGAATCATGAGAAGAATTGTGATGGGATTACTGCTTAAGTATATTTTTTTAAAGTGTTATGTCATGCAGACTTTACAGATCATTTTTAAATATTTCTTTGATCATAAACCTAACTAAAACAATACTAATTACACAAGCAATCTTTTGAATTCACATGACAGTTACACTGTGAGTAATAATAAGTAACAAAAAAAGACCATCATCGAGGAAAGTGTTGATTATCTGGGATGGATCTACTGGGGTGGCCAGGAAAGGATTAACTACCGCTTTCCAAAATTTGAGGTTGATCAAACATAATTCCCAATACTCGAGGCTGAATAAACTGTAATTAATTACTCAATATTCCAGAAATGATGCAGTTGTGGTTAGAAGTGGATCAACACTGCGAGCTTTGAACAGTTGTAATGCAAGGTTAATGATGCCATAAACATGTAAACAATGAACATTTTGCCTTGTACTACAACAGTTAAAAGCTTACATCTACACTATTTCCTGGATTACTAAGTTTTAGGTGTCAAAATGTTTATAATTAAATTTAGCAACTATTATTATTTTTTAAATAATTTCATTTTGTTTTTAAGGTATTAAGCTTTAAAATTTTGAACCATCCTCCATTTTACACTATAATATGATAATATATTAATTTTTCTCTTGATTTGAGATGGTAAGAAAAATATATGTGTCAAATTCAAGTTTCTTTGTCTTTACTGGTTTATGAAATCTTATAAATAAAATAAATTGCCAAACGTGCTGGGCACTAATATCGAGGATGTCAATATTTGTTAAGTCTGAGAAAGTTTGGAAAAAAATTCCTGGAAACTTTACAACTGGTAAAAATAATAATATTATTAATTTATGTATCATAATCCAAATTTAACTGACAATACACAGCTGTTAACACTTTCAGCTGACGTTTATCAAAGAAGCTTTAACATATTATCTTTACATTTAAATTCTAGAAATTCTCAGTATACAGTGCTTGATCAGTAGTGCAAAGCAAATAGCAAACACAAGTTACTATCTATTTTATACTCCAGATTGAGCCAGTGGTGAATTAAAGCATCTAATGCATTTGAAATACTATATAAACACTGTAATAAAAACCACCTTAATGAAAAAAGCTGTGAATTAGCACATAGTAATTGAAAATAAGTGGCTTCCTTGACATTGTGATATGCCTTTTTTTACAAATCTTTTCTTAGTGGCTTGATGACAATTGGAGAAAAGAAGATTAATATGGCTCAATAGATCAATCCTTCCTATACTACAGTCCGAAAACAAGACTATATACATTTTGTTACACTTTCTAAAAAGGCCTATTATAAACATTTTGAAATATTGCATGAACTTAATAAGGATATTCCTTATACCGGAAATAGATGATCTTTGATTCCGATAGGCTTCTCAGTCCTACGTATAAATGTATATTTTCTTCTTGGAAAAACATGGCTAACACAACTGTGGCACTGAAAATATTTTAGATTGAAAGTAGACGCTTTTTGGTCGAAGTAGGTTTCAGAGACATACACATTTCTATATTTTCTTGATCAAAGCAACAAGGCAATTTCAACTATGGAATCATAAATACATTTGACTGGAAGTGAATTTAAATGGCCAGAAGTATATTTTTTGTTATAAAAAAAACTAAACAAGAAATCAGTTATGTATGGAACTAATGGCCCAGACTGCACAGTTATATAGCTTTTTTTCAAGGTAGGAGTACGCCAATCATGTGTGTGAAACATTTCAAGTCTATAGGACAAACATAACGAAAAGAAATGTTTACACCTCAGGTAAAGAAAAGGAAATTTGTGCTAGCCTACTGAGTGACTTCAACGATGTTCTGCCAAATTCCTTGCACGGTCAGTTCGTTCTTGTCTATGTAAATTACAATTAGAATAACCTCTTGTCTATGAGGTTCCATACAAAATTTCTAATCTACAAACAAAACTTTCTCCAGATATCTGGCCACATGATACATTCACATATTTATTCATTAAATTGAGATCAATATCAGTGTTGAAATAATAAAAGTTGACACATTGTCACATAAGATGGTGTTGTATGTGGATAGTTTGGCTACATGTGTTAATATGTCACAGTTTAAAATATCCTATTAGTGTACCGAGTTTGTTTACAAATTAATCTACTCTGCTACTGTCTCGTTACTTTAATAACTTTATTCAATACAAAACAATTATATTTGTACTTAGTAATCACATTTATTAAAACTTTATACTTCTTAATTTCCAAACTATTTCCCAAATCGTAAATGCAAGACTACAAAAGTTTCTAAAACCAGTTCCAGTTTGGAAGAAAAGATTTTTCCAGTTGCAGTTACATAATCACAGGACACCCTCTTCATCCCATTAAATCAAGACTGTGTTCCAACTATTTACATATGTATATTTCAATAAATGTGTTCTGAAAAATCTTAAAGACAACGGAAGTGTTTTTAGACTCTTAAGGCTTACTTAAAACCACTCATACTGTAAATGAGGCATAACTTTCAATACATTATTAACCTCAAATGAACAATAATTATTGAAATACTCAGCTAAATACATTTAATTGAAATAAGAAAATTATCTCTCACTAATCTAAATATCCGGTTAATCCAAACCCCTCCAGCAAAAAACCACTCACATGACTAAAAAGCAATTAATAAAAAACTCAATGTCACATATAAAAATAAACAATACTTTTTCAATAAATATAAATACAATACTTTATATACATTTTTTCCACAATTCAAAATAAATCAAAATATGCCACAAATGATAATATAACAATAAAATATGTTCTATTTTATGCCACCCAAGAACAATAACTTTTACTGTATTTAAACAGATTAGATTAATGGACAAAGTCATTAACAGAAATTAAATCTCTCTAGTTTAGCAACAATAACTAATATAACCAGACAAATCTAAAAATTCAGTCAATATCATAATAAAATATATGGAATAAACATAGCAAAAGTGTAATTAACATTTATTAGATCGCATTTCTTTAACATAAATACTATGATTAATAAAACAGACACATAAATCAAACATTTAAATTTTTTTAAATAGTATAAATAATAAAATAATTTATAATATTATTAACACAAGTTAAAAATTCAAGTACTGATTAATCAGATATAATATATTATATTTAACCATCTTCTCATACCTATTTAAAATGTTGCTGAAGGTACAGATCATGTATTTGTTAAATTTTTAATTATCATAAAAATTTTGCTGCTTAAATTTTTCTAATTTCACTGAAAGCAAAATTACTTTTATAGTAGAATAAATATGGATTTCTTTTCTGGATATCAAACTATTTAATGATTCTTTCACACAGACTTGACAATGGTATACTGTACAGTATACCATGTTTATCTGTTTTCTCTGAATTTCTTTTACAGAATGGAGGAATCCAATTTTGTAGGAATAAACCATTTTTGTTGAAGTTCCAACCTAATTTAATTTGCTGTTAACACAAGTTTGGCATTCGGAATAATGTGTATCATTTATTTATTTATTTATAATTTTATGGCCTACATTGGACCACTTTAGTCACTTTATATTTTCTAGTCTTTCTTCTTTCATCCACCCAATATTCATCCTTTCCGAGCGTAATTTCCTTTCCTCCTCCGGAACCACTCTTCCTATTCGTTACAAAATGTGTATCATACAATAACAAATTAACAATGCTGAAGAAGGCTAAAAGTGATTTATAATTTTGTAAACTTGGAAGACGTAAATGTTTGGTTTCGGACTGACAAAACCGTCAGATTTGCCAATGCAGAAATTATATCAGCAGGTTGTTCTTCAGTGGTAACAGAGGACAGACAAGCTTGGGAGCATTTATTGACAACAGCAGATGTTTTGAGGTTTCTTTTACTTCTCTCATTTATTTTAAATAAATTATGCCTACTTGATTTGAAGAGGTATTTCGGCAAGTTAGAATACTGCTGTTTGCTTGACAAATAAGATTTTGCTTTATTCATAAAAGCATACACTTAGACTTTTCGTAATTTCTAAGTGATTTAATATTTTCATATAGGTTACAACACAGGCCTGATTTAACATTTATTGGTTTTTTTACGTTAGTGAAAATAATTGAGATCATGATACAGTACAACCTTATCTGGTTCTCCGGATCATCCAGATCTGTTTTGCAGTGCTCATTTATTATCACTTCACACGTTAGGCTTTAAGAATAATGCGTACAATACATTAACAATGTAGGAGACCCACAAGAGGTTGATAATTGTCAATTTGGTAAATGTAACTAATTGGCTTCAGACCAATAATAGAATCATGTGTTGACCAACAAATAGTTTCAGCAAGTTATTCTTTGGTAATTAACTGTAACAGAGAATACTGAAACCTATTCTAACTTTGAAGAACCGGAAGATGACTCATTCTGATGCCATGGTGCAGCTCTACACAGGTACAAAACAAAAAACCATGCATTGTCTGATATATACGAGGATCTATTACATGACAATCAAATTAATTCATCCTTGGCAATGTTATTATCTTCATTAACCAAACATGTATCAACTCTGGTTGGCTCCACATTGGGCCAAAACAAGTTAAAGTATCATAGCTTTGACCACGAATTAGCGAAAAATAAAGGTTCCCATATAAAAACCACAGCGATTCCAAAAAAAACGTGTAGGTAGTTTTTCAAATCGTACAACTTCTGGCTCAAAACTGTTATATATAAAGTTTATTTGTGAGGAAATATTCCATGTTGTAGGACTTTTGACTTTATCATATACCACTTTCTTATCCTATGGTATTTACTTTTTTCATAGTAATTATTTGCCATTATACCATTATATGATCATGTGGAGTTTACAATAAAGATTCTTTCTCTTATAACCAGTGTTCATTATGAAATATTACATTTATTATTACTTAAAATAAATATAATAAGTCTAACTTATCTCTTAGTGACTGAATATTCAAATTAAATATACTAAGAGGTTTTGTTGAATTCTCTGCTGGTCAAGTATGACGACTAAGAAATTTTCTGATGAAGACTTGTCTGGTGGGGAAGGTTGCATGTCGCTTGACTGAGGTATTGTTCCTTTTCTTGCAATGACTGCTTTAACTATGAATCCAGAAATCCACTTTTTATTTATTTGTCCCACTAAAGTTCAAATAAAGATTGCGGTGTATGTACAAGTCTCTTTGCTTTACTAGCTTTTATCACTATAACATTCACATATGCCTCACAAGTTCCTTCAAAATGGATGCTGGACTTTTTATTTCTTTGTTAACACAAACAAAAAACCCTCTCCCTAAACAAAAATCACATGAGACTTTGGGAGATTAACTAAAACAATGTTGGTGTGCTAAAGTTGTGACAAAGCTAATTTCCTTATGACCTTTTTGTTTTTCGTACATCATTCTGTCCTATACAATAGCACCAATACATTATCCTGTTGAAGATTTTCCCTTTCCACACTATTGCACTTTAAGACTTGATTAGCTCAGCATCCTGGATAAACAAAGGCAACTGATCATATGTACTTTACTTTGTATTCTATTCAACGTCAAGCCCATGACTATAAACACATAAAAAAAATGTTATTTTTGTTATCTTACTGTGAATTTTCTCACTACAGGCGTTATTTGGCATTGTATTTCATCACTTGTAAGCACTTCAAATGATTAGGAGGGAACATTTGGCTCCTATTTTCTTGTTGCTCTATACATTTTAACTTCAATTATTTTTCCTTGAACAACTTAGAAAAAATTTCTTGTTAGAATTTTACAGGGCATCATGTTTTATTTTTTGACATTTTACTTCTGCAGTTTGATGTTGAATTCAGATTAGGACAATTTTAATTTAAGTTTGCTTGGTATCACAACAAAGTGTCAATCTTAGACTTATTATATTTTATTACATTACATTCATAATTTTTTCTAAACATAAAATAAAATAAATAAATAAATAAAACTGCTTGGATGCAATTATTTACAATTTTGGAACGCGATCCTGATGGTTATTTGGAGTTTTTCATTTTTTAGATGTATAGAATATATTTTAATAAAATAAAATTATGATTTGTACAATATATTTTAATAATAAAAAAAATTATGAATTGTACAAACTGGTCAATTTATTAATCCTAGAAGTGGCACATGCTACACATGTAGGCATTAGGTTAGAAAGAAGTTACAAAAGGTTAGGTTGTACATTGTAAAAAAGAGGAAGAATAAAGCTTCTCAAATCATGATTCGTAAGATTCTCTTTCATTTTAAGTTTCCTATAGTGTTTATATGTCAGTTAGTTGGTACATCAGTTGACACATATATCACTGTATTTATTGCACAATGTTGTTTTATTATTTTTTGATTAAAGTATTTTGAGATTGATTTCAGTGAATTTTGCAAGAATGAAATCATAGTTAAAAAAATTTATTTACATTACATAAATAGTATAAAACTTAACTTTGAAATTAACACAAAATAAATAACACAAAACAGTAATGAAAATATGTCTTATTCATGTAAATTTATATTTCAGAACTCAGCACACAATTCTGAATAGAATTTTTGTAACGGATTTGTTTCTTTATACACTATAACTTCTAAGTTCTAAAACAGAATTTGGAGGTAAAATTTTATTTTTATACATACTCTTTGAAGGATTCTAAAAATATAATACAGTTAATGTAAAAAGAATCACAAAGTGTTTTTGTGAGTATCTTGTCTTTTATGAGTAAAACTTTTGTATAATATGTAACATTTGGAACATTGGCTGTAGCTGGAAATACATTGTTGTAATACAGCAAGAGTTAACCTAAAACACTGTGCCACTTCTAGGGTTAAGTGGAGAGAATAAGCAAATAAAATAAAAATGACAGATTTATTTCCTATTTAACAAAAGTTTGATGCACTACAATATCTTAAACCATGATCTCCAGGTCATCCTGCCTTTTCCACTGAGTTAATGACGACCGTATGTAGAGATTGGTTCAAAAGGTAGTTTTACTTGTACAACTGACATTTGTAGACAGGCACTTCTCTCAATCCTGTACAGGAAAATTGTGCTATTAACTAAAATGTAAAAATAACATTACATTTTTTAATGCAAAAATACTGGGTAAGAGTTACTAGTCAATTTTTATACTGAAACTATAACAAATTAATTGTATTTAAAAACTGATAATTACATTGGAATTTTAAACATTGTAAAAATGAGCATAAAATGTTTTCACATAATAAATACAAATTCTACTCAAAATAATAAGTTTATAGTATTTGCATTAAGTACAAAATATATATTTTTGTTATACCATTCATACATAAACATTTTGAAACTCAAACTAATGCTAATTTCAATACCACTGAAAAAAGTAACAAAATTTAAAATATCAAGTAATCGTTTTCTTTCCACCCTGTGAATGACTAAACAGGGAAACACTGAACCATTGATGACAGTTCTTTGCTATCACAAATGGTAACTGAAATGTTTTGTGATCTGCAGAGGCATATAACTTTAACAAACAGCAATTCTTTGACCATTTTCTAAAGTTAGGATTTCATTGTTTCAGTTGACCCTTTAACCTCCGACTTCCTTGATTTGCGCTGACACCCGAGCACCGAGTTTAGTTACATACTAAGACCCCCCAGCACAGAGTATTTTTCCCATTTTTAGAAGTTTTTTAACATAACAAGTTATTTAAAGTTTAATAAATAGAGTAAACTATTAACAATGATTACAAACGTATAAACTAATATCAGTTTCTCAAATAATTACAATATATTACCACTATCATACAACTATCTATGAATAAATATGGGAAAAAAACCTGTTAAAAATTAACGTAACCATTAAGTTATAGTTCTTATTTTTGTTACGTCACCTAGGTTTCTTACGCAAAGTTAAAAATGTGGGAAAACTCCATCGACAAAGTCTTTTGTTAGTCCCTTTGATTGTTAATTTATTGTTAAAAATGATTCTCCAAATACTATCATAATAATATGGACAGCTATAATTTAATGTGATATCTATTCAATAATAAACATGAAAATAAATAAAACTTAAGGATAAACATTATCACAAACATATTAATGAAAAGTCTTAAATTTTGTCAATCTTAAAGACAAAGAATCGTCACAATTTAATAAGGTTGATTTGAGGTGGTCCTTTCAATTTTTGTTTCAACTGGTTTTTACAAATTATATAACCAAAGCCCTTTAAGAAATCTTTCTTGAAGATAGGAAAAATTATGTTATAAAAAATGTTATCACTTATCAACGAATTATATACCATTTAAGTGGGCTAATTACTGCGGGCAATTTTGTAACAAGTCCCAAGGACAAATGGTTGAAGATAAGGATGTATTCTTTACAGTTTTTATATGAATTACGACTTATTGGAATGACTTATTTGTTAAAGAAATATGACTTAAAACAATGTTTTTTTACACAAAATGTGGCTTAAGGATATTATTACATGGTTTATACCTGTATATCAAAATATATTAACTCGTCCTTTGCTGATATATTATACATACTGTAAAAATATTATTTTGAAATTATAAATCATCCCCAAATTACTACTTTAAATACTAATATTCCTCAAGAATCAAAAATCTTACTCAAGTCTCTTCCCCAGTCTTCAAGAAACATACAAAAGCTGTGACTATGATTTCTTTATTTAATTAACCTAACTAAAAACCTATTGCACTACCTAAAGCTATACAATGAAACATAATTCCTGAAATATGCTTTAGGTCAAGAATAATTTTAAACTGATGACATTTCAACACTAGTTTTTGTGTACCACAGAAAAATTACAAACAAATGTATAGAAAAAGTAACACAATGATAGCCGAATATGAATTCAGAATAAACCTCTACTTTTTTGATAGATTAAAACTAGCACTTTATAAAAAATGTATACTGCACTGTGTTCATAAAAACATATCTCCATATGTGTATTATCATGATTATTATCTTACCAGATCATAGAAAGTTTGTATGACTATTCTAATAGTAAAAGACAAGTTCAAATTCATTGTTGAAACTAATCAAACCCAATGGGGATGAATCACCAGAGCCAAATCCATTTCTATACAAATACCCTAGGTATCTTATAGTTGCACAAATCCCTACCAAAATTGATAAGGTTTTCTATAGAATAAATGTAAACTGATGATAATTATACTGAGTACTTTAGAGACAAGTAGTGATCGACAGGCCAAAACCGATTTTCGTAATCAGTAGTCTTACGAATACTAAATTGGCATGAACAAATACAAATGTTAAAGAGGTTTTGGAGTACGTTTGAGCCAAGGGGAAATGCTAAAGAGTAAAAAACCTTTTCTGCTCAATTGAAATGTTATGAGAAAAAAAAATTAAAGAGGAAAAATAATTTTTGTTGCTAGTTTTACAACACAGTAATTTAATTTGGTCTTTACAAAATATTCCCTTTATTTTCCTACTGATCAACCCCAAGGTCTTTTTCATATAAAAGTTACTAAGCTGGCCCCGTAAGCAGGACACACCCTGTATATTATGCACATAGTTTCAAAACAAACACAATGAGGAAACACAGAATAAAAATTAACACACTTGTATCTTAGTTTTTAGTACTATAGAATGATTTATTCTAAAATGTATTTTTGCAATAGTGGTGTGTAAATATTTTGTAAACCTTTGATAAAAATGTTTGTGTAGAACTATTTAAAATAGAAAAAAAAACATTCTGTTATCAACTCCCACCCTCATCCAAACAGTTAGCAATACAAGCAATAAATAAACATTCAAACACTTGAAACAATATTCCAACTCATTCGCTCACCTTATTTCGCTCCATCTTCTCTTCTCACATCATCACGATCACACATCACTGGAGGAGACAGACACGCTCGCAACCACGCCTCGTGTGTACCTTTTACCCACTTACAGGAATCTTGTAATAAGTTTTAACAGCTAAAAGATGCATTTACCATGAATTTCTACAATTTAGTTTTGTGGAGAATCAAGATTTCCTTCAAGCTTTACTGTAGGCAAATTATCTTTTCAAATCTTGAACTGGATAGCATATTGTCATAACTGCTAAATAAGCTTTCTTTAAAAAAAAAAAAAACTGACCCAATTGAAAACGGCAATTATTGGTCCACACATAAATTTAAATCTGTGTTATGCTAACAAACATATTATTATGTGTTCACAAAATACTCATATAAATTATTGTACCATTTTATTTGTTTTATTTTCTTTGGGGGGGAGAGGGGATTTTAACCTAATTTGCAATCTCTTTGATTTTATGCCATGGAAATGCCTTGAGTAATAGAAAGTGGATGAAAGTAATAAACTCTGTTAATCTGTAACAGGGCCTTTTATTTATTTTTGTAATAAATAAAATAAGGAGACATTGATCTTCTTAGTCTTTTTCTCAATCTGCTTGTTCTCATAGGCCTTAGTCCTCTGAGTGAGGATCTTTTCGAACAGAATAAGACGGATAGTCAAAATATTGGAAAGTATTAATAAATAATACTACATTCACAGAAAGATTTTCAACGCTGTTATCTGAAACTTAACAACCAAATTATACTACATTTTAAATTAAAAATGTATAATTCCTTAACTGGAGCCAGGTTTAGGTATGTTTGTCCAGTACTGTAAATGGATCTGGATTAGAGCAAGATCTGACAGTCTGAAAATCTAATTTTCTATTTATTTGGTTTTTTTTTATATATTTCATAACAGCACAATTCCTCTACAAAGTACTAATATTACACAAGTTGTGAAAATATACAGTTGCCGAAAAATATTAATAGAACCAGATCCAGATCTTCTAAGGTATTCGTTGTATTTATTTGGGGTATACACTAGAGAACAATTGGGTAAAAACTAGGGTCAGCTATAGAGTTAGTAGCTAATTAATTTCTCTTGGAACAGTACCTTGTCTGAGTTGAGACACTGATAACAGCTTGAATAAAACAAATTTCAAGTTGATCAACTAAAATATTTAAAAAAAAAGTACTCTACTAACCATAAGGCATGTAAAAACCTATAAAACTTTGTAAAAAATATATTTCATAAAACATAAATTGTTTCTCATGTATGGTGAATGTTTCATAAACTTTGTAAGATACCATATGAAACAGGATTTTTTTTATTTAAAATTGTGGTTTCCATGGTATATGGGCAATGTTGTTTAAAAACCTTTTATTTAGAGATAAAATTAACTAAATAATAAAGGATTGGCAATAGAGTAATAGATTATCTACGATCATTGAAGAAGGTTGGACACGTTTAAGAAATCATAACTACCAAAGAAGTACAGTGAATTAAACAATTCTAATTTAACCTATAGAAAATGCATTGCAGTTACAGAGAGCTCTGTGCTGCAGGATCTAACCTCTGCTAACAAAATAAAGTGGTCTTTAAGCAGTCAGAAACTGGTAATGTGACTGGATAGGCAAAAACCAATGATGATAATTTAGTATGCACAGGCCACAATTCTTTGTACATTACACCTAAAACTAAAACTTACTAAAAATCTAAATATACTATATGTATTGTTGAATGAAATCATTAAATCTTCCGACTGTCCTATACATACTTCATTTCCAGTTGAAAACCTCAATAATATTCATGGAGATGAGTTATTTAAAACATGTGTTATTTATGGACAAAACCTTTTCATATGAGACATACCTAACTGTAGAATTGTGGGATCTCATCAAACAAGAAAATGTAATCATAAATTACAGTACAGTGAAATTTCCAAACATCAAAGAAAATGTTAAATTGGACAAATTAGAGCAGTATCCTCTTTCACAAATTGATAAAATTCCACTGGAAAATTACATTTCAGCCTTTTGTCAGTTTGCTCTTACGATAAATTGACAAGATTGTACCTTACCATCAGAGAAACTCGACTTAACCAAATGATAAAAATTTCTGGTGACTTCTAGAAAAACCATTGTGTTCAGATTCAAATTCAGAACATGGAAATTTTCAACAATGAGCTACTGCTGTCAAGTATGCTCCAGTAATGTTTGAAATGATCCAGCGCACATGGGCCGGCGAAGTTAACTATCGACTTGAGATGTCCAGGGCTACTAACAATGGTCAAATCGAAACAGATTAGGATTTAAAAAGACTATTTATTGCAACAAATGGTAAAACAAGCTTTGTTTTTATTTTTATACTTATTAAACTTAAATTTTTGAAACATGTGCAACCTTTTTCAATGACTGTACGATAAGTGCTCAAATGGAAAACTATATTCAGTAAACAAAACAGACTCATGATTATTCATTATGATTAGGTAATAAGTCGGAGATTACATAAGAAATTCTGAACAAAGTGTTTTGTTTTACAAACATCTATACCTTGTATACTTCTTTTAATTGATTAATCAATAGTAATTTATTTTAATTAAAATGAAGTAATTTTATTCTCCTAAAAGATTTATAGATTACCAGGATTTAAGCAAAATGACAAAGTTTATAAGAGTAAGTTGGGATTATGAGTTCTAGTATGCAGTGACAACAGACTTAATTGCTACAATTCTCGGTTAAAAATAACTCTTGTGTCAGAGCATTTTTTTAATACCTAATCTGTGTGTATGGACTACTTTGATCACATTCAAGGCCAATAGTAAGGACTATTTCGACCTCTAAGGAAAATTTTATGCCTGAAGTTATCTTTACTTCAGGCATAAAAGGAACCCCCCTGAACAAGGAACAAGGTCCCTGATGAGGACTTTGTTCATCTTGGCTGTACTAGTCTATATACAAAAATAAGTTCATTATAACAATGGAACAGTTGAGGAAGTAGAAACCAATAATATGGGTGGTTAAAAAAAATTCATTAGTTTAACTCTTAATGAATACTTTTAGTACATATCACTAAAAAGATTTTACTTTTTTACAAAAATGTTCCATTAGTGATTTAAAAAAACATAAATTAGCTTTTTGACTTATCTTACAGTTTATAATGACAGATGCTGGCATTAAAAAGGTTCATCGTTACAATTCACACTCAAGATGTATGAATCAGTTACTGAATAACCATGAGTCAATGAAAATAATATAATTTTATGCTTTCTACCTTGTGTTGTTGTATCATTTGAAACGATAATAATGCATGCTTTTGACAAATTTTCAAAATTTTAATATTGGACCAAATTATTAAAGCCATTACCAATATTAATAATTAATTGAATGAAATCAATTGTTTAATCCTAGAAATGGCAATCAATAAGATATTACAAATGATTGACTAGCAAATTGGCATAATCAAAGGAGTAATAAAACATCCTCAACTCAAAGTCTGACATTTATTTCTAACTTCAATCTTGACAAATTCCCTATACCAGTGGAAACAAAACATTATGAACTTTTATACGAAAATATTACTGAACACCTTTTTCTAACTATTGTTAGAGGTCTTATGACAATTTGCAGTATCTGAGGTTGTTGACTTTGCTCTAAATTCGTTTAATATATACTGCACTAACCTTCGCTTTGTGTTCTAGTTGCTTATTACTAATCCAATGCTTGGAATCATCAAATACTATATTTTATGAAGTTCAATTTGTTCCTTCTTTGGTATTTTGTTTGAAAATTCATTGCACTGTATATTTATTGTATGAATATTGTATTTAAGAAACATCTTATTAATCATGAATTTTTATGGTTTTATTGCTTACTTTTTTCAACCATTAACAAATACACTTGTATAGAAGAATACTGTGCAGCGCAATACTTGCTAAATAATACTAAAAAATTTTCTTGGCTGACATCACATGTCATTTTTGGTTTCTAAGCTGCATTTCTTCACTTGTCCAATGAATTTTGAAGATACTACTTATCTCCATCAATACATTATCTTGCAACTCAGTTGGGTATTCTCACTATTTGAAAAAATGAAAGAAAAACATCTGTGTAGTTTTGAGATTCTATGAATAGTGAACTTTGTTATGAGTAGCGATGTTTTGAAAATGTAACAGTGATGTTGCTCCAAATCGACATAGAATAATAGATCTTATGACGTATTTCAATAATCAAATTGTTTTTATAAAAGGGAAGTTCTAAAATTGTAAATCTTGAACATTATACAACAATCTTTTTACTTTTCATTTTAGACATAAATCAGTTTTTATGGCTGTTTTTTAAAACTTGTGAAGTGGGAAAATCCATTTTGAAACAATAAGCAATAAAATAATTATTTTGAGCAATATTATAATTGGTATTGTTTATAAATGCAAAAAAATATAAAACAAACTATTGTGTGTATAATAACCCTCTACAAGAAAACCAAAATTGACCTTTTCCTTGGGAAAACGATTGCCGTTTCTAGGACTAAAGGCATATCTGGTATTTCTAATGCTATGACAACTTTTTGTTTTAAATAAAATAAAGTATTTTAACTACTTCCTAGGAAACGAGTTACATTGAAACACAGAAAATAATATGAACACTGTAATCTTAAACTGTATGTACAATGTGTCTTCGTAAGATAATTCAACTTAGACTCTCGAAAGGAGTTAAAATAATTAAACTTCACAGTAAACAACAAAAAATATCTCTAGAACTGTACAAATAACTTTGATTAGCACGTTTCAATACCCCCAATCGATAATATTCAGCTTTATTTTTATTTTTTAATCTTTTTTTATAAACTCGCTTTATATATTCCCACCAGATTCTCCATCCATTTGCTCAGTTACAATGTAAAAACCAGCCACAACTGAAAAACATACACCATCACTAAAGCTTACAAAGTACTTTGTACTGCAAAATTCACTGGGAACATAACATTATTATTAAAATAAAACAACAAAACATTACGAGCACACTCGCTGATAAACTAACTGTTCACACATCATACATACAATTTCAGAGCGACACACACACACTATAGGTACTACACGTTAACTAGGACACTCACCACGGTTATCCGTAGACCATCCCATCCTCTCCCATTCGCTAAATAATACCATATTATATATTTGTCAACGAGTTCACATATATCGGAGAACAAAATCAGATTGAATAAAGTAATATTATAGGTTTAGGATAACCAACAAACGTACAATAACACACTCACTCCCACAATACTCACAGACTTCTCAGTTATAATTGAGGAATTTCTGATCAGATTTCATATCTCTTGGATTCTGAGACCAACTACCCTGCTGGGAGGGACCGTTGGAGCCTCCAGCTCCCGGCGGTCCAGCTTGGTCACCACCCCCACCCCCTTGGTTCATCCAGTTGAGAAACCCTGCCCCACCCGTTCCCCCACCCTGTTGGGGCCCGCCCCCAAACCCCGGGCCCCCCTGGTTGGAGAACTGAGGAGCATTTCCATCCCCTTGCGGGCCCTGTTGAGGCCCCGGGCCCCCCTGCAAGTTGCTGATCAGGCCCCACCCGGCTTGGTTCAGGGCTGCAGCCACTAATGCCGGGTTCATCGGTAAAGCACTCAGGTTCAGGGTGCCCATACCTAAGGGGTTCTGCATATTCTGGCCACCGCCTTGCCCCCCTGTGCCTTGACCTGTTATTCCCAGAGCCTGTAAGTTGGGCATGTCTAGGTTGCCCCGATTGCCCGGAGGTTGGTTCCATACTCCATGAGCCCCCCCCTGATGTTGCGGATGGTACATGTGCCCCCCGCCCGACCCACCTCCGTATTGTCCGCCGTAATTCTTCTGTTCCCTGGGTCCGGGACCTGGTCGTGGCCCAATGCCCCCGCCGCCCATTCCTTGGTTAAACGCCCGTCCATTCATGTCGCTCTTGGGGGCCGCTTCAGAGACGTGCACTGACACGCCCTTGATGATATGATCCTCGCCACACAGAGCCTGTGCGATGTCTGGGTCCAGGAAGGTGACAAACGCAAAGGCTCGGAAAGGCTTGGGGATGAACACATCCGTCACCTCACCGTACTTGGAGAAGTACTCTCGCAAGTCCTCTGCAGTGATCTCTTCAGTACAGCGACCAACAAACACTTTGCAGGGTACTTGTTGGACATAGCCCTCCTGAAAGACGCAACACTCAAGTCACATTGCACAAACATTCAATAAGATTTGAGGAATATAGGAGTCACAGTTTACTATCCCGAATTTGTTTACCGAACTTCATTTTTGTTTACCTGTTAGAAGACATTACAGTATTTGTAATGTGTTTCACATAAACATTCATAACTTTGCTTTTTATCGTCATAGGAAAATAATTTCCTAAGTCATGTAATTCACTGTGACATGACTTTTAAGAAGAAACCACACAAAAGCAAAATAACAATTATTTGTGTTGTTGACGTAATTATATAGTCTATAAGAATGAGTAAACCTTACAAAACCAAAACAATAACAAATATTTGTTTTATTGAAATTATATAAACAGTTTTGATGTAAAACTAACAAAAATTGACTATTAATAGCAATAAGTAACTGAATGTAGAAAGTATTTATTTTGCACCCATTTTCTACTGAAAATTGTTTACACAGAAAATAGTCCTGAATTTTTGAAGATTAGGATAAGCTGAGAGTCAAGTATAAGTTAAGTTTAAATATGAAACTATCAGACTTTATGGGTTAAGTTCGGCTAGTTACAACTTTACAACTTTCTTTCACAGCACTAGCAGACAATCCTCACAACAATCCAAGTCATACTGTATTCTCTCCTAATTCATTGTAAATGCAAACAGTACACAGCTTTATTTGTTGGCAATTATGTTATAAAATTTATATGCCAAAAATAAACAGCAAAGAAAATATATTTAAAATATGATATCCAGAATGTCTATCGTTTTACATAGACACTTTAGAAT
The DNA here is from genome assembly GCF_021130785.1 of Homalodisca vitripennis. Taxonomy (NCBI): domain Eukaryota; kingdom Metazoa; phylum Arthropoda; class Insecta; order Hemiptera; family Cicadellidae; genus Homalodisca; species Homalodisca vitripennis. The sequence goes on along the minus strand of NC_060211.1, from coordinate 143,135,904 downwards.
GCCGAAATAACTTTAAGCCAAATCAGTGTGAAAAAGTTGATACAGTAACAAAATGTGCAATTTAAGAACTTTTTAAGCAAAATACCACTTTGAGCAAGTCAAAAATGTGATGTTACTTGTTATCGTGAAAACAAGTTTTTTATTATGTTGTATACCTGATAACAATGCAGAACTTTTAAAAACTATTTTGTAAAAATTGTGTGGGTTTTCTGTTTAGATCATATTATGTTACGCTCTTTTGCAAACTTCATGTTTGAATGAACAGTTTCCAAAACATTTTATAATGTGTGTAAAATTATACTTAACAGATGTCAAAAACAAACAAATTTCATGTATCTACTGCTTTGTTCATAACTCACAGAAGGCCCAACTGATTAAAAGATGAACAACCAAAACAAACCTGTAACTGAGTACACAGTATTGTTGTTGGTTCTGTAATGTTTGGAGGCCATCCATTCAGAACACACTGGGATTGTTATAGTTGGCCAAATTTACTGTGAATATTGTAGAATGTGTACAATATTCCCTGCAGCAACCAGTCTGTACGACTCGTTAATACTCGATCTTATCTAACATTTTATCTTGTGATATTATTACCTCTCTTCAGTATTCACGATTAAACTCTCTAGAGTTTTTATATGTTATAAATCTGTACGATCTGTCTTTCTTTCTTTCGCACCTTTGGTGCTGCCCAGTGCTGATGGCTGAAGGCATTACTGTCAGCCCATTCAGTTACTAAGTTCCTTTCACGTGGAAAGTCCGAAAAAACTTTTTAACTCGTAAAAGGGATGAGTAGTTGAACAACTTGACAGTAATGCCTTCGGTCATCAGCGTGGACTAAGGCGGCATCTTTGGTGCTGCCCCACACTGATGGGAACGAAAGAAAAACATTCCTCGAGATAGTACAGATCTCTAGGATCTCTCTATTATGACTTATCGCACAAGATGATAGATAACACGATTTCCAATGCGCCCGGTCGGGTCCTTCATAAGATCTGAAACAGTACTGTGTGTAAGTAATATTTGCTCACCTTGGAGTTGGGAACTTTGACATCACACCATCTGCCATCAATCATGTGTCTTTGAGCCATCACTCTTATCTGTGCCTCATGGCTTGCAAACCTGATGAAACCAAACCCCTTGGACTGCCCTGTTTTTGGGTCCTTTTTTACCTGTAGATATCATGACAAGTCTTATTTTTAAGAAGTAAAACACATACAGCATACTCTGCCCAACCTAAATCATTGACCTTTTCAGGGAGGAGTCAGTAAAACTATTGTACAATTACATAACATATAATAATAAAAATAACATAAAAATATTTAATTAGAATATTTGAAGCTCTTTTGGAAGTTTGTCCTATTTTCTTCCTTTTCTACAAAGGTAAGACATTCCTGTTTTCATATGAAACAGTAAAAAAATCCTTCTAAAAGCTTTAATTTTACAATTTCTTATATGAAAATTCAATTACAAAAATAATTGTGCATTTCTGTCTCCAGTTACAGCATTCATTGATACAAGAGAGTATTCAATTGAAAAATGTCGTAATCCATTTTCTTAACTACTAGTATTTAATGCAGAAAATAATAATTCATGTTTTGGAACATTACATTTTTTTACTACTGATTCAATAATGGGTGGAAAATGAGTTTCCCCATTTAAAATTGTTACATATTTACGCAAAAATAGGAGCCATTTCAAAACGTTTATAAAGGTTTTCAATGAACTCTAAAAGATCAGCAAGTGCTATATTTATAGATCTGCCTGATAAGAAGCCATGTTGCCTTTTGACTAGTAAATTATTTTGTGGTAAGTGCTCAATGAGTGTATAAAAACTACCCTTTCAAACATCTTAGAAACAGTGGATAGTAAGGAGATGGGCCGATAGTTTTGTACTACCTCTTTGGAGTTTTGTTTGTTAAATGGATACACTTTTGCGATCTTTAAACAAGAGGGACAAATGCCTTCAGATGCCATAGATCTCTTGAATAATTGTGTCAGGGAATAAGAAAGTTCTTCTTTGTAATATTTTATCAGCCGTGATGGAATGTTGTCAATACCTGAAGACAGTGTAGGTTTCAATGAGGTTGAAATGCTATGTATTTCATAAGTTGTAGGTGTGAGATTTTCGATATTACTACCTACTCTCCAAGGAGTATTATTTGACAGTATATTTGAGTTGATCTAGGATACAGTCCATTATTCTGTAAAGCCTTCTCTGCAATGGTAGAAAAGTAATCATTAATATGTACAATCAAAATGTTTCTATTGATGTTTAGGGAAGGGAGGGATGAAAGAACAAGTTTTTGGAGCTCTTTCACTGTTTATGATTCTCCAAACTGCTTTACTTTTGTTCAATGCTTCAGATATTAGTTTTGCATTAAAGTTTTTACGGATGCTTATTAATTTTTAGTCATATGTCTTCTTACTTATATTAGCTGCAAGTCTATATTTTTCCTTACCGCTCAGAATGTACTTTTGCTGGGCATCTAACCCAACACTTTTAAAGGCAATCGCCTCTGAATCAAAATATTTCTTCTGATCGTTACTCGGACCTCGAAACATTTTTCTGGCAAATTATTTAGATCACTATCGTAACAGTATTTATAACCTGAGAACAGGTCTCTTCTACATCTGTTGCATCCCTCACTCTGTCCCATGTTTGTATTTCCAATACATCCTTAAGCTGTTTTATTTCGCTTGTTGAAGCTGCGGTGAGTCGATGTTGGTATGGCCTTAAGTTCGGAGGGAATTTTTATTTTGCAGCATTAACCTATATGATCCAAAATTCCAGTATTCATGATCTCAACTGTAATATGGTCTAAGGGCATGTTAGAGCAAAAGAGGTATATTGATGAGATTGAATTCTTTGTAATTATTGTTGGTGGCAGGGACGTTCTCTGAATGTTATAAGACAAAATTAATTCATTGAGTTTGTTGTTTTCCCTTTCTTTTTGCCATGTCCCATTCAAGCAGTCAATGTTGAAGTCTCCAACAATGCAAATTGAGCTGTTGTATAAACTGAATAAAATAGAATTCAGTTGGTAGAAATTCTAGTAAGTCATTTAATGCTTGAAGTCCTTTGGCTAAAGAAGCGCTTGGAGGCCTGTACAGACCAACTAACTATATAAAGCCTTGGTTCTTATGAACTTGAACTTTAAGTGCTGCCACTTGAAAAAAACAGTCTACACTGTGTTCATTTGCTAAAATTTCTTTGGTTGTATTGTCAATCAAACTGGATTTAAATGTGGTCACTCCTTCCTTGTTAAAGATCCTTTATATCAAATGCAGCTACAAGGTCATAACTGATTAGTTTCACGGTCAAAATTGTATCTGCATGTAGCCCATGATCTGTGAGCATCGCAAAATGTGGATTTGATGCTAAAAGTAAATAATTAAGTCTATCTATCTTATTTCCAATTCTGTACACATTTAGATGAAAAAAAGTTAGGCAGCTTGGGGATTTTGTAGTTGTTATGGGGTACAAGAAGAATCTGACTATCTTTAACTTTTTTGCCAAGCCTATCTATATTTTCGTGGCAGATTTTGTCTGGGTCAGATTTGAATTTAGGAAAGTTCTGGACGAGGTTCTCCTCGAATGGTTTATATATAAAAATGTTGGGTTTCTGTTAGAATTGGCTTTTGAAGTGGAGAATGGATGGATGTATCAAACTGTAAAGATGAATCATTTTGATCCAAATTGCCATTTAATTGTTAGCCAACGTGATTTTTATCAGTTTTTTAGACAATTTGGCTGGCTTCCTCAGTAGTAGTTTTGTTCAATTTTTTGGGACATGGTTTCACTGACTCCCTCATTCAAGTGGTGATTACTCATCTTCGAGTTATGTCTGCTGGTTAAAACTCCTGGCTTTTCAGTAAGCCTGTCAATATTTTTTGTGAAAAACTCCTGATTCCCCTTCTCTGGGTAACTGAGCAGTAAATAGTGGAGATTTTTTCCTGTTCTGTGTTTTTGTAACAAGGGCATGGGTTTGATCTTTGTTTGTAGTAGTTGAAGGCTGTTTTATGATTTAATGCCCTGCTGAGGATTGCTCAGTAACCTGGTTTTTTTTCCAGAATTAGATCGCATTGTTAGCTTCCTTTTTTTCCATGTGGAAAGAAATGCTATGCAATGCTTTCTGATGGTGGTTTAGGTTACTATTTATTACTTTTCTATAATTTGAGCTCATTTGCAATAAATTAAAACTACTTAAAAATTGTGTAGAAATATTAGTCTATGTATACTTCTATTCTAAAGTTTTGTCAGAGCTGTGTTTGGTGGTTTTTGTAAAAACGTCCTCAAATCTCAAATTTACCAATATATTGAGGCTATCTCTTAAAAATGCTTCCCATAATCTTTTAATTCATTTTTGCAAACCTGATAGGTTTAATACACAACATATTTCTAAACCAATAAACAAATTTATCATGGAAATAACTTTATAAAACATATTTTTGTGGACTTTTTTAAAGAAGTATTGTAAATTATTTCATTCATAAATATGAATCACAATATACAACTCACATAAACAACACGTAAGTTTTTTTTTAAAATGTGTTTCAGACTTAGGTATTTATAAACTAAATTGCACTCCTCAAAATTAAACAAAATATTAAAATAGTTTATTTAAAAATTGTATACAATTTTACAAAGTTAAACCTTAATAATTCAAAAATGTACAAAAAGGGAACTCACATAGTTATAATAAATTATTTTTTTACGTATAAATCAGTCTTGCACATTTATAAACTAAAAAGCACTTATGAACTCACAGAACACTAAAAAGAATTAAAATAATCATTAACATTTGTATAATTCATAATTCCACATTTCAGCAAGCGTGAAGTGGATAACAATTATTGTATACTATCTTTCTGTATTTGAACACAAATATGAATTTCTTTCTATTAAAAACAACTTCAGATGTGACATTTAATAATTATTTTTTATAAACAACAGGAGAACTGGATGTATGCATTAAAAATATTAAGCAAAGGTTTGTTATGCTATGCTATTGTCTGATATACTATAGGCCTACTTACGGTATGAGGTCTGAAATAGGTCTACAACCCTGATGCTATATGGTCTGGCAGGCTATGTTATTAATGGTTTGCTTATGCTATACTCGAAATTGGTCTTTTCAGCTCCTATGATTTCATGATCCTATGATTCTCAGCTCATTAGACACTTAGCATAGTGATGTTTATTATGTTCCAAAACTATTTACATACAATTCACATTAACACAATTGCAAACTACAGTATGTTTTATGTATGTATATATATATATATATATATATATATATATATATATATAATATATAAAAAAAACACAGGTTTCCAGGTTTCCTTCTGGGTATATATATATATATATATATATATATATATATTGGGTGAACTACATCAAATGATAACACCATCTTGGTTTCCAAAATAACTTACTTGAGCCATCAAAACTTCTCCAAAAGATTCAAAATACTCTCTTAACTGTTGCTCTGAAGTTTTCCACGGCAGTCCCAATATAATCAGATCCGAACATTTCAACTTGGTTTCCATTCTCTTTGTTTTTGCTGTCGAATTCTCCAAATGATCATCAGACTTCCTCTTATTTTCTAAACGAAAAAACATTAATTAATTGAGATTGAGAGAAAGTAATGTATAAATACATAGCCTAATGATATTACTATAGTTTTAAGTAAACCTTACCAACAGCATAATAAAACAAATAATAAAAAAAATTTAATAAGAAAAATAAGAAAAGGTCTTTAAGGTATACACGAATGATATTAAAATAATGTAGAAGTAAGCTATACCATGTGTTGCGTAACTGGCTTTACTGGTTGTATAAAAATTTCAAATCTAAATCATTTTGTTCTCGAGGTGTTTTCCAGATTGATCACAAATAGTGTTAGGCTTCAATGACACTCAGCCAAATTCCCTCGTTTGCAAATACACCATCATAGAACTGATTCATGTTTATATACAAATGAAGTTTCATGCAAAATGTAAGTCTACAGATAAAATATTTCTCATGATATCTTGCCACAAGATACATTAATATTTTTGTTCATTAACTTAGATTTCATATTAGTTTTAAAACAATAAAATTTCTGGTAACTTAGGGAGAGTACTAAAATGCTAGAATTAACTGAAATCAAACCTGTCACTGTCTTTGAACATTGACTTTCCACACCCAATTTTATTTTTTCTACTGCATGAATATATATGTCACATATTAAAATCTCATATAATTGTACTCAGTTTGTTTACATATTTATTTATTCAACAATTTTCTGATTACTATCATGGTTAGTATCATGATAGTAATCAGAAACTAGGGGTATGTGAAAACTGTTAGGGGTATGCTAAGCTTTAACATAAAAATATTCGGTACTTTGGGATTATACCGACCACACCCAGACATGAATCGTTATTTCACATTTCGTTTCTACTGATTACTAGATTAGCGTAGAACAATATTTCGTCAATATAAAACAGGAATTGTCTTATCGCAAACACCTCCCCATCCTCAGACAGAGGTCAAAGTCGAGCGTCTAGTAGATAACGTGATTGCAGAGTCTCGCCGCCCGTTCAGCTGGTGCATCGCTTTGTTGTACTTCCGTGTTTTACCTCTACATTTCTCCAAACACAAAAATTCAACAAAAACAAACATTTACCAAACTAAACTTTTTATTAAAAAAAACACTCAAAACTTGTTTTTATTCTTGATCACATTCCGCCACCCAAAATGCGAGTGCCTCCGGCCATCAGCGCGGGCTTCGACAGCACCTTCGGTGCTGCCCCGCGCTGATGTCGACGAAAGAAAAACATCCCTCGAGATAGTACCTATCAGTAAAATATCAAATTCTAGAGGGGCTAATCAGAAATATAAATTGAATTGTAATGGAAAGGCAATGATGTACCGTGCATATCACGTGATGCCGCGCGGCCTGCCGTAATCAGGATTCTCGAGAAAGATAAGATAACAGCGACAACAATACCGATCACAATACCTGGAAATGCTTGTAAGTTTGTAATTTTGTAATTGAAGAGTTGTTTTTTCGTTCTATCATGTTTGTTTCTATAAATTTCTATTTTTGTGTTCTTCATACTGGTGTGGTCGGTATAATCCCAAAGTACCAAATATTCACTAATGCCCAGCCAAATCCCATGAGTACCATCATGAAACTAAGTGTTGCCCATATAGAAATGAAGCATCATGTAAAATTTCAAGTCTATAGTCAGTTTGTTTTCGAGATATAATGCGGGCACACAGACAGAAATGAAATTTTTCTAGTCGCGCGAGGGATGATTTCACTTAAGTTCAGCCAATTAAATTCTTAAATAGCGGATGAAGCAGTTCCTTTTTTTCATTGTTGATAAACAACATAACTTATTTCATTTCTTTTATTTAGAATTAATTTCAACAATTTCAAATTCTCATGATTTTCTAATATTGCTTTCAATATAATTTTTCAACTGATTTTGAGACTGGCAGCTAAATTCTGTCCCACGGGTAATGTTTCCTTCCGGTTACACAGGGCTAGATTATTTTGTTCAAATTGTGGAATTAGACAGAATTCCACCTCACTTACTAATTCAATGGAAGTGGTTTATTCTATACAATCCGTGATGGTAGATATTCACGCAGGAAAAGTATGTTCCAGAGGAGGAGGAACATTGAGTTGGTTTTGAACTGGGTACTATGTGGTGAAAGACATGCCCATATTTACTAATTGTACGCCCCTCGCGCATATGGGGCAAAAATACCTTAAATAAACATAACAAATTTCTACTTTGTGGTTTTCTATAAATTATAATAAGACGTCTTCGATAATTCACTTGCGTTCTAAAGTTTACTTTAATAATGTTAATTTACAATATGTATATATATATATATATATATAAATTTACATAGAAATATAGATAAGGATTCTTTAAATTAGGTAATTTATTTCTATCAGATTATAGACAATAATAACAATTACAGTAAAAAGTTTATAAATCTTATTGGATTTTTAAAAGTCCCTCTTCTAATTTAATTTAATAAGTGGTTTTCAGCTTACTTAAGTAGTAATTTTCTTCTCTCTTGCATTTGGGCAAACTGTAAATTACTTACATTATTGGTTATATTGATTTAAGGCCAAGTGCTGCCGCAGAAACATATATTTTTTTAAATATTTGAAAAGTGCTTCTTAGCAAGCATTCAATTTTTAAACCTGCTGTACTGCTAGCCCAAATCTCTCAATAATACTATTTGCAGGATTTGCTGTTGAATTTCAGATCATTATGGTGATGTGATAACAGTTCCGGTGGACATGTAAGCTAGCTCTAGCAGAGTATCGTTCTGTTTCCATAATTTTATAAATAATTGGTTAACATTTTCAATTTGGCTGACCAAGAAGTTCATTCTGGAAGCATAAGAAATGCCTTGGAAGTAGAAATATCAGAATATAAAGCAATAATAACTACTTTGAGTAGCCTCTTTATTTTTTATTGATACCCCATCTTATTAATTAATAGTCTTATAGTCACTGAAAGATTTTCCAAGCTCATGATCCATTTAAGATTTTAATTGGTCTTTATAAAGTCTTTATACGCACTTGTGAAATAACTTCAATTTTTTTCCAATATTCTATGACTTTTTTGTATACAATTGAAATACATTAGCTCAGCATGGACAGGAGTCATAAGTCGAAGTCATTAGATTTCAGTTAACGCACATACGATGTAATAAATGATGGTGCTCAATGTAATTTTGAAACGGAAGTAGGTATATTGTAGGTACATATTATTACAGTGTTCATGATAAGAGCTTATCATGAACAATATATAAATGCAGCTTATACAATGGAAACACATATATTTAGAGGTAACACACTGTAGTAGTTGAGTTAATGGATGCCATGGTTATCGTGAAGGCTACTATAATAGAATGGTTTTTGGAGATGAATTAGGTTGTTATATAGAACACTGATAAGCTATCGGGCACAGATAACGCTGAAAACATAGATCACAAGCACAGTACTACAAATTTAATCACAATATAACATTTTCATTCCTAATAATAGAAAAGGATAGCACAGTTATTTGTGATTTCCAACCCCACAAAATCGTACGTATATTTTTGGTCATATAATTTTTGGTCGTATATTTTTGGATAAGCAGTTTACAATGATAATAACGTTGAAATTATGATTAACAACTCCGGCTGTTAACTTCACAGATAAGCCTTTTTGGCTGCAGTATAATAAGAGGTCACCACCACAGTAGAATCATAGTATAGCCTATCCTTAAAAACAGTAAAAAGCAACTAAATGTTAAACTGTTTTGTTTGTTACATTTTAAAGATCTACATAACAGATAGGCTAGTGCTTATATAATGTAATATGTGTCAAAATTTTTGTTTATATAGTTTAGATTATCATAAATATGATTCTACTGTGGTGGTGGCCTCTTATTATACTGCAGCCGACTTTTTAAAAGTAGTTTCAGTTCGTTTTAGTAATGTGGCTCAAGTAAACATTACCCTGCAGTCTTACTATAACCTAGAATTATCTCTATTTTCATTATGGCTTGCAGGAATTGCCTTGAAAAAATCACATTCCTGTCCTTGTAGGCTATGACTATTATGTTTCCTATGGCTTTCATTGCAGTTTGTTAAACAGCATTTAGAAGAGTTTGTTTAGTCATCGGCTACTTACATTTTCATAAGCCTAAGCATTCTATAGTTAGCCTATCAATTCCACACCATTTAAGCTAATAGGTAGTTGATATATTTACCATTTACTTGTTCTGCTTAATGAACAGACATAGTTTAATACTAAAGATGTACATTTCTTTCTATTAAACCATAGCCTATTTTGATTTTATCTAGGCTAAATTTAACTAAACAAAGTTCAATAATGGCCTACCTTTAGGGAAAACGCAGTAATAAACATTATTGCCCCAGCCATTGTCTGGAGGATGAAGTCTTCCTTCCGCCAAACGAACACCTCTCATTGTACGTGATTCTGGATTGCGGTATTTTAATCCACATGTTCCTGGGAATTGAGCTGAGAGAGTTGATAATAATAATGTACCATCATCTTCCGATGGCAACTCAATAGGTTCTTCTCCTTCATCTTCTGCTACTTGCAAATATGAACTCATTCTCATTTACACGTTACTAAACAATCACTCAAACCTTTTAGGTGACTTTATAAGTCAATGTCATACAATTGTAACTTGGTTTTCTTCACAATTAACAATCAACCACATTCATTCATCACGCATCCCAGTCTAACAAACAATATGGCTGAAATTAATAAAATGATCAACAGTACTATCGTGCGTCTGCGTCGTGTAGGCCTATAATGATGATGATGATGATTGGGCGGGTACAGGTTAGGAAGGATGGCCGTTGGATTCTCGTATAGTTTTTTTTGGATTGATAAGTTTCTTGGGAAGTTAATTCTAAATGTTACACTCTCACATAATTATACTACATTCAAAATGATTAAATTATATTTAAAAATAAATTATTATAATATTCTATTGTGAATGTTTTTTTATATATAGGAGTGAGCGTCTAAAAGACTCACGTCAATATCATACTACACTAAACGCAATAAAAAATTAAAGTAATAATTTTTATACTCCCACTATAAGATATTGTAACAGCATTACAAGCACTGCAATGGTTGGACAGAGTGCATGGGAAGCACCAGCAGCGTATATGTAACGTCAGGACGGGCCCATGATGAGAAACGGCTCTAGAACGTTCATTTGTGCCCCCACATGGAGCGCAAAAGATATTCCATAAAAATGGCTTTGACTTTACAAAACTATGTCCACTAGAGTTGATAACTTTCCATAAGCTCCTGCGTTATAAATACTACTTCCATACTCCTACTCTACTCCTCTACTTAGAATTGAAAACTTATAAACTTCTCTGGTGGTAAAGCATGACACCCTGTTCCCTTCCCGCCCTCACTTCCACGATTTAATCAATACCTATTACTGTGAAATTATACCAAACAAATTAGAAAGTCCAGATGTTTATACAATATAAATGTATCGGATCTAAAATGTGCTAATCTTAAGATCCTCTATCTATATTTTTTATCGATTTAGAGTTTGCGCCTTATAACAAGGACATTTTCAAGTTCATATCCTATAGACTGCCAAAATTGTATTTGAACATCTACATAAACGTAATGATGTGGTACAATGTAAACATTTCCAGATGTATAGGAAACACAAACCGTTGTATAATGCGGTTGTGGTCACGATATTACTAGTTGTAACACATCTATAAATGTTTACCCATAAACTACTGTGTAGTGGTGTGGACCATAAGTATGACCATAAGCTTTTTGTTTTTATTTCCTGTGGCGCAATAGAGAATTGCATATTTTAAGAATAACCATGTAGGCCCTGTTTGTATTTTTCTTATTTAGTAAGTATGAAAACTCACCTAAAACTCTCAGATAAGTGCTTAACGAAAACACGCGGGGTATGCAATGGCCATAAGTCCCCTTGCAATCAGCATTAAATTTATGATTATCCTCTCAGACCACCTTGCCACAAGGGTGGCCATGGCTGTTTACTGCGTCAGTTCAATCAGGTCATTGATTTATAATCACATGTACCTCAGTACGTTAGGCCACTACGTGTAGCCCACTTATGTATTGCGCAGCTATAAAATTTAATCCTTATCCAATCGGAATTTATTATCTCGGTCGAATAAGTAATTAAATTAATATATCTCTAATATCAGCACATGTCACAGTAAACATCGTTCAGAATTTTTTTTATTCGACTGTCAGTGTCACTTTAATTACTATAGTGCAACCTATCAAGTTATTAAAATACTAATTCACTTAGTGGACACAAATCTCAAAATTTAGATGAGTTTATATTCTATTGGTACTTAAAACTGATTGTCTTTTTATTCTGCAAATATAAATAATTTTAAAACATATCAACCTATAACTTAAATTAAGTATTACTTAGTTTTTTAAAAAGCTAATAAAGTAACCAATCTACAAAGTTTAAACCTTAAAGTCAATAAACTTTGTAAATTATTCGGGAATTGCATTTAAATCCCAATCATTTAAAGACACTAAGATTAAATACTGCCATTTAAATCCGAATAAAGTGACATACATGGTTACACAAGCAGAACGCAGCCGACCACTATTCGCGGCCCTGAGAGCTAAGAGAACAACCATCTTAGACTGCATCCATCCAAACTGAACGAGAGTTAAGTTTTGGCCTCATTAAAGGCCTCCCGATCGCAAAGGGTCATATTTGTTACGCGTGTCTGCTAATAAATTTTGAACGAGTTTTCTCATTTTGAACAACGTTTTCAATTCTTACAACTAATCATATCCCTTATATTGGAAATATTAGGAGAAATATATGAGAAGGGTTTATTTCCGCAGACGAACTACGCTCTTCCTCTTCGGAATTTATTTCAGTATCTATAGCTTGTTTCGTACTGTTTAGCACTAAAAACGGTAATTTCTGATTAAACAGAGGTCACCGATAATAAACGGGATTTAGCAAATTTGGGTGGGCAGTTACACAATAAATACTGTGGAACATATTTGTTATTATCTGTATACAAATATCACTTGCAGGAATTGTTATCTGCTCGGACAGTCAAATCAGTGAACGTATGTCAAGTCAAAGGTCATTAACCGGAGTAACTGCAGTAGGCCTACTATTATCAGATTCGTGTATCGGTTTATCTTATATAACCTAACTCGGTAGCTCAATGTTATGTTTGTTTTCGTACTGTACACTTATTTGTTCTAGTGATTTTTAAATAGTGCAATGAGTGATGTTAATTTGATTTGGGATTTGCCAAGGAGGGAGGAAGAAGCTGTATCGGTTTTACAGATGATGTTTTCCGTCGCTGAAACAATGTGTGAATTATCATAACATGAAATTGAATTTTACTACTAATAATTCATTTTGGTAATGTAACACTAGATCGTGCCGAAAAAATCGGACTTCCTGTGGATACATAGTTTCTCACAGTAGTCTGTCATTTGTCACAATGGTCAGATTTCTATATTGTTGGTGCAAGCAACAGCGCTTTCGTCACACTTTTCACCGACCTTGTCGTGTTTTGGAATACACAAATATATAAATGTGTGTTTATAATTTTGTGTGTTAAAATACATAATGAAGGTACAGTTTTTGTGTTCATAATGACTTAAATACTTACTTTTTTAATCGTTAAAAGGGTGGCCTCCGTTTAATCGGAAAGTACCCTAAAAAGTATTGTGTAAGTTAATAACATGTCTTGTATCTGTCACTAGACAAGATTTTTGAAAATTCAAATCATTTAACTCTGCATTGCCTTGTTACCACACGAAGGACCCTCAACGCCCACATTTAATAACAGAAATTTCGTGTGTTTATTATATACTTCACTTTAACCTGAGGCGGACATCAAAAACGGATGTTGAGTGACATCAGATTGTTGTTTTTTTTAACAACATTTTATTTATTCACAATCTGTTCATTTTGAGAAGAATAATAAGTTAATATTATATACAAAAACAACATTAACAATTAAAATTGAGTTAGATGTTAACCATTGTTAACACTAACTTAATTAATTCAAGAACCTAAAAGGTAGATCCAGGAGAGCAGTTCGTTGGAGTCTGTACACATTTTTATAATTATCAAGTAGATTTACCGCAAGGTGGTTTGTATGATCTTCTAATCTTGTAAGATAAATGCGACTGAATTTGATTGTTTCTTCTTTGACTGTTAGGATGTTCAAATATTGATGTAACGTTTTATTGGATACATACCATGGCGCTTTTGCAATTTAACATCAGGTTATGTGAATGGACATTAAAATAAATGATTCCATTTGAATTTCAACGTCCGTTCCCATTACCGGACGTCAGTCAACATCTGCTATTGATGTCCGCCGCAGGTTAAAGTTAAATATGTAATATACACACAAGACATTTCTGTTAATAAATATGAGCAAATAAATTATTCATTTGCATTTCAACGTTCATTACTACATTTTCAGTTCAGTTTGTTTACATCTCGAACTGTTATTTTATCTTTTTTTACTCTTGAAGGCGAAAAAAATTTCGAATATATGACAACTTCAACTCTCCATTATTTTTTTTTGTTTCTATGTTTATTGTATACTACCGATTTATTCCATAACTCAAGTTTTATGTTAACCCCTGAAAGGAATACCTTAACATGATTGAAGCAGACGCCATAGCGCGCATGTGGTGTTTAGGCTACTTGTGATCACTCAATATAGAGCCGCAATTAAGTTACATCCACACTAACTCCGATACATGAAATGCCAAAACCAAACGGACGTTAATGATGTTATGCATGGTTAATAATATCATAAAAGTGTATTTATATTTTTACTGGCTGTTGAAATAAATAAAAAAAAAACAAACGGTAAACAAAAATGTATTGACCATTAAATGCATCTACTTTATAGCTCCTGTTGTTCTATACAACAATATCCTGAAGTTTGTGTAGAGAGTTTTGTTACACTTTGTATATGTTGCATTTTTACCTCACTAACTCCGTTCTAACAAATAGGTGTTAGGTCTAATGGAGGTGTTTTTGTTTGTTTGTTTTTTCCTCTCATTTAAGCCTCAGCCTCAGCTATACCGGCTTCGAAATTTTTTGACCTCCCCGGGATTTGAACCCGTGATCTCTCGGTTAGAGAGCCGAGACTATAACCATTAGTCTATTGAGGAGGATTAATGGAGGATAGGGTGCTGCAGGTGATTTTTACTTTGGAACACTTTTTATATATAAAATTCATGGTTCTGTAAATGAAATCAAAGGTATTTCAAGTATGAAATAAAGGCAATTTTGTAATCAGTCCTAGATAAAAAAGGCAGAAGAAAAGGATAAGAAATTGTCATTATGCAAATAAAGTTATAGCTTTTGGAAAGGCATGATATTATTATTGGTATTTTTAATCAAATATAATTTTGGAAAATAAACACGATTTACATATTTGTTTTAACAAACAATTTTGTATTCCTTTATTAGAGCTAACAGTTATGGTTGTGCAAAATTGATTTACAGTTTATATAATTTTTTTATATTCAATTCAACATAACAGAGAAAAGATTTTTAATAACTTCACTTGAAATTACTGGGATTAAAAAGTATAAAATTTAGGTAATGAATCAGGCCCAAATAGGATAAAGACTTGAAATTGTTACAGTATGTACAAGAGTAGTTTACCATATAGTAACGCAAGTCAAAGATTTTAGCTGATGAACCGTTACCGTGGGAGAGAATTGCCAGAAATATTTCAAAATGAAGTATATAACCATGTGTTTTAATATAAAAGACCGACTAAAGCAAATCATTTGTTATTATTATGTCTATAATGCTAGTCTCACTCCGAATATACCAGCAGTAAGTGTAAATGGAGAGGGGGTTAAGCTTTGGCAATAACAATAAAATAAATGTATAAAACATAGCCTAAATACTATTTGTTCTTTGTACGATTTCATGACGATATTTCCATTACATAACACGTTTTTACAGAATAATTTTACAAAAAGAATGTTTTTAATTCTTTGCAGAAATTTCCTAGGGGTATATTTGTACCCTAAAAATCGGGTAATCACAACTCTATAAATTAGTTATAGCTTCAGCTAGGAACCTTTTTTATCCATATATGATTTAAGAAAATTACATTTCTTAATTAAATATAATTTAGGAAAATGATGTTTATTTAATATATTTTCTTAATCTATTGTTGTTTAACAAAATTAAATTTGTTATAGTTATAACATATAAAAGTACCTTAAGCTACAACTCATTTACATGCTGTAAAAATTTCACTTTTTTATCATCAATCGTTTATTTGAGGCTGATTACAAAATGCCTAAATTTCCTACTTTAAGTGCCTGTAATTACTCTTGGAGTGAAAAAAACCTTTTGTAGTCAGAGAAGTCATCTTAAAGAGCTAAGAATTTAACATACAAAAATAATTTACTCAAACAATCGACTGCACCATCTAATTCCTTGCGCGTGGATAAGGTAGTAAAAATAAGTTTTTGCAGTTCATATTGTCAGTTGTACTATACCGACTAGCTATTTCTATCTCTGAACTGGAATGATTTTCTTACTAAAATTCCTCACAGCTCAATATCAGCACCACTGGCCAGTATATAGTCTTTTGAATGCCCCTGACAGTTGTACTGGGCATCAAAACTGTTTCCACAAAGACACTGTAGTTGTTTAGTTAGTGCTACATTCTAATAGATAACTATTAAACTTATTTTATAAAACAGTTCCCATGCTTTGTTGGTAATCAATAACAACTATCAGTTTGGAGTTCAGAGATACTAGTCTTGACTCCAAAAGAGTGAATCACTTTCTGAACATATTTTTATAAACAAGAATGGTAATAATCCTTTAAATTCAGTTGATGTTATGCTTGAAGAAATTACTAGTGATAATGGTTCGTAACATGAGAGTAATTTTCATTCCAATGTAGGAAATACAGTAGTTTGGAAAATTATTACAGTATTATCAAGGACCTGATAAGGCTTTATTGAAATCGTTTCAATGTTCATCAGATTCACCAAGTCTACACCTACCATGATTTTTTGGTACAGTACATGCCTCTTTTGGTCTTTCGATTTCTCTGAGAAAATCCTATTGATTTTAGAGTCAAAAGGTTAAAGGGCAATCCATTTATGCAATACTCTTGATAGAAAGGTTGGGACTTGAAACTTGTACATACGTTTTGATCAAAGGATAAACTCTTTCTTATTCATTTAAGGGTTAATAGGTTAATGGGCAGTCTGTATGTCTCTTTGTCCAAGGATGAAGTCTATTTTAGAGCCAAAAGATCTCGTGGGAAAGTCCATCCGACTGTCAGTCTTCTGTGCTGTTCTGTCTACAATATTATACATACAAAGCACATGTTACACAGTTTTAGTAAAATTAACTCTGAGCTGATCAGGCCAATGACAGGTGAAAAAAACGTAACTTGTACAGTCTAATCCTGTTGGTCATCTGAGTTGTGAGCATACATAATTTTCTGAGCTCTCTTAGAGTCAGCTGTCAGTTTTACCGACCAACCGAGCTCAAAGGGTTGTCCACCCTAATGTGCTAACTGACCCAGAGGTGATAATAATACTGTCATTCACAAACTATAATAACTTTCTTCCTATCTAAATTCACATTCAGTTAAGATTAGTGACAATGTTGATCCGATAAAATTGAACTCTGAGGTATGCAATGATCTACTTGACAGAGAAGTGACAGACAATTTTTCTTCTTTATAGAGATAAAATTCTAGCACCTCTTCTTCAACAACATTTCACCATGTCAGTGAGGACAGTTTGGTACGGTACGGAATGTAATCATATATCTTGCTAAGATCACACGAAATCAGAACAGCTTCTCATATCTTGAAACATGCTACAGTGAACACTAACAGCTGTATAGAAATATTTGCCACTTGTAAACTCATATTCAGTTCATATTAGTGAGTTAGAAATACTTCATAAGCTGATTGTTCATAATTGCTTCAATCAGTTGGCAAGTGCAAAGATTCACTAGTATAGACATTTAAAAAAAAGAGATAAAAATCATACAACGAACTCCTGAAATAATGCTTACTAATGCAATTCCTGCAAGTAAAAATATGGAAAATAACTGAATTGACACTTAAACATCAAAGCACATCATTCATGTCTCCTGTGAACTTTGGAGCCCGTTCAATAATTGGACTATCCCACATTTGGATTTCTTCTATCCAATTTTGACTTTAAACCAAAGAAAATTGTTATGCAACTTCCACTCTGGATTACCTTGAAGAAACAATCTTGTAATATTTTAAGTTATCGTTACTGGGGGTATTAAGGAAATAGTAATAACACAGTTTAAAAAGTAACAAGTGTCTTATTTATATACATAATAAAAAAACAACATTTTTTCTAAGGAATGTCAAAGTACATACAGTATCTCCTAGTTACTTTATTACATTTAAGGGTTAACATACAAAAAGTGTTACTCCATATAAATATATTGCGCTCATATATGATATTAAGTACTTACTTACTTTCGGGAAGAGGTTCAACGTTCTTCAAATATATATAACATAGACACTGTTGCTACTACATGTGCTTCATAGAGTTTAACGATAAAAAATAAATAAATTATGTTCAACAGAATTATCACAGATCCATTTTTGTGTTTTCAATAAAAATTCAAACTTTATAATAGTGTTTAGCTTTACTTTTGTTCAATGAATAACATTTATACTATTTGCGTTCCTTTTGACTTTAAATATTAATACACCTCACACGAATTGATATATCTATTGACAGATTTGATCTAGTAGAGAGCTGTTGTATTCAACAAAATCTTGATTCATTACTTATCACATTTTATTAGTTTACAAATTTAATGAGAATCAAAAAGTTAAAACTACAAGATGTTCCAGCATGATTTTAACCAACTAGAGTAAAAATTACACAACCATAAAATATTGAAAAACTTTGCTAACATAAATCAAACAATGTATTTAAATAAAAATTTATCACAACATAAAACTAGCTATTTTATTTCTTCACAAGTCAATATAGCAAATCGGGAGATTTATCTCCTCTGAAAAAGTGAATATTGCAATTAACTGTTAGTTACAAATTGTTCTGTAATAATACAAAGCCATTTACATTCTGAATTATGAGAATAATATATGATGAAAGGTCACCGGGTACTACACTAACCATGCCAAAAGTAAAAGTAACATTTAATTTGTATAAATTACAACAAATTGAGCTTCATATTTCAAACAGTGGATATGACATTTGATAAAATCATTTCTCTGTGGTACAGATTTAATAAAATAAATAGTTTTTATAAAATAAACTAAGCAACAACTACAACGAAACAATTTCATCAGTTCCATAGATATGTTCTTCCTAAACAACCAACATGATTATCCCTCGCTTTTTAAGCTCTAAAATAAATATTTTAAAAAATTTGATAAAATAAACCGAGGTTAAAGCAAGATATTATGTTTCTTTGTTATGGCAATATGCGAAGGCACTTTGTAATGTGTACATTAAGTTAGCACGAAACTAGAATCTGCAAAATTTCGAAAAAGTTTGTAGCTACTGGTTACAAGTTTGGTACCAGACTGCATCCCTCAACAGTGTAACGCAGGTCTGCAAACTTCAAATACAAGTACGATACTTACAAATGTAAATTTACGATAATATATGAACAATTTTTAAATTGAAACATTAGTAGCATTGTATTGTCTTAATTTATAGCATTATAATATTAAGACTGCAAACGAGTTATGTCTCAAGGATGAAGACATATTAAATGCAAGTGGCACAAAAATTAAAATTAAAAAATAAATCTTAAACACTTTTATACATATTAACAAAAAGGTGTATTATGCAATTAAATATCCCAAAAATTACTACAAAAAGTCTTATGATGTGGAATGGGAGTAAGAAAAACTGCAGTCAAGGTTCACCATTCCGATGTTTTCTCATACAAAAGACATTTAAAATACTGATGGTATAAATATAGCAACACACACAAAACTACCGATAAAAACATTCATAAACTTTGCAATTTCCATTTAAGATATATAACAAAATACTGATACATCACAATCTAAGTACATCCAAGATATGATACAAGCCATTTAAGTAAAAATTTGTTCATGTAATTTATAACAAGTGTACAAGATTGCACGGTTTAAAGGCCAAAGGCCAAAGTGATATGTAGGAGGAGGGAAGGGCAGGGGTGATTCTTGTATAAAACTAAAGGAGCACATACCACATACATAACATAACGTACATTGACACATACCAAACATAGGAGGAGTTCATCTCTCATAACTGCCTGCCAACGATGTTAGCGTTTTTGTAATGTAAGGCATTTTTTCATAAATATTCACAATCCAACACTCATAATTGGTAGAATGGTGTGTGGTATTCCTGCCTGTTGTCATCAATCACAACAAACAAAGAGTTACCTATTTAAATATATATCAACAAATGTATTAACTATAAAAAATTCCTATTTTTAAAAAGCTCATGATAAATATTTATTTAATTTTTACAGTTATTTTTTACCAAAATACGATTTTAGACTGATAATATCTATTTAGTATTTGATATAATCATATTCAAATTCAGCTAATTGAGGCATCAAGAAGTAAAACGTAATAAAAAAATAACTCTTAAAATTAAAATTTTCAAACATTGTAAATATACAAATATTTTACTTATTGCATTTATTTTTGCACTGACTCCTCAATTAACTCCTGATTTGTTACATGTTGCAAAATTTAAGAAAATTTATGTATTGGTATAATAAAACTACAATAAAAAAAAGCAATTCATCTTTCCGACATTTTCTCTTGAGTTGACAACGCCATTCTGATGTGTTGTAATTTTATTTGGCGAAAGGGAGGAATGGCTCTTGTAGAATCTGTCTGTAGTTCTATGCCTGGGGGAGCGTTGGATTGTGGCTTGTCTACGAAGCCTGCCACTTGAATTTACTCTTCATGATCCACTCCTGACCTATGCTGCTGTCACAGTTGCGCAGGAGTGGTGTGGATGGGCTGCGCGGCTCTGGTTTCTGCAGGCACTGTTCTGTGTTCACATGCTTTATTGTTCTCTCCTACAACAAAGTTTCATGTTTTTTTGTTTTGTTTTTTTTTGTTTTCTGTTCTCTTAGGACAAGAAGCTTATAAATTGCACTTAGTCCTATAAGAACCTTTGCGCTGCTTCCGGAGTGATAGGATATTCAGGATGGGTAAGGTTAGGGAGAAGGGGCCGCCTCCTATCGAGATCCATGAGGAAGAATTAGGGCACTACATCTCAAAGTCATCCCGGAAGAATTGAAGGCAAGCTCTGAACCAGCCTCTCCAGTCAAAGTAGGCAGGGGGTGGCACACCCTTGTTGAGGTTAACAAGAGCCTCTGAGGTAAGGGAACAAACCCCACCAACTCCAACAGTCATCTTCCACAGTAGACTAGACCTATCGAATTGCCCATGAACCCCAGAATCTCAACATTTGCGGTTAGTGATGTGCCGCTACTGGACATCCATAAGGTTGCCCAGATTGAAGTGGCACATCGGTTTTTGCTGTGCCCAGTGGTGGGTTCAACTGGTAGGTATAAACCAGCCAGAAGTGATCCCTGCTGGGTTAAAAGTTTCATGTTAGTAAAAAATCACAAAAAACATTCAATTCTGCTGTCAACTGGTTTTTAGGAATTGAAATGAAAAGCATTACTCAATGTTGTGTCCCAAGGGTTAGTACTACAACAAATTTTTTTTGGAATTATGATTTAAGAATTCAAACAACTGAGCACTCTCGCTCCTATACATATAAAATGTATTATACACATTTTTCTGCATAGCTCATGTATATATTATTTACGCAGATGGTATATTTATGTATGCACATTAATAATTTAAAATTTGTTTTCCAAAATTATAAGTGACTTTACCGCTGACCCAAACTTGTTGGAAGTACCTTAGGAAAGCTCTTAGGATAAGTACTTTAAGCCTAAAAATATGTGCCAAATACAATAGGTTCAAGTAGTTGGATGTGTGTACGTTGATGTTGCCAAATAAAAATGTTTTTGTCATTGTAGACTACATGTTACCGTTATTTTTATTACACATAAACCCATTTATATTTCACAAATATTAGGAAAGGTGCAATTCAATTGTATATGAAGACACTCAGCTCAAAATTTAGTAATACATTTATAATAATACATTTTAAAATTCAAAAATACATAAATCACTGTGTTAAGTATGTGGGTCACTAGGTCATTGTTTTTCATATAGTTCAAAACACTATCTTGGGTTTGCTTCAATCAAACTCTAATCAATCATATTGGTCCTCAATATACATTACTCTGATAAAAATTGTTATCTGCTTTAAATCATTATTTGATTCTTCTTAAAAATTAAATTAAATTTTCAGGTGCACTAAAACACCATTATCTTTTATATACAAAATTTTTTATTTACACTTAGTATATTCACTTCATATACTAAGCAAGAAAGGACCCCAAACAAGAAGGAGGATGAAGGTGGAAGAAAGGGAATGCTGGAAGAAGCTGCTTTCCACGTTTAATCTCAAACCCACGCCAACACGTTCAAAATCCAATAAATCTCTTTATAAACTACGAATCCATTTAGTACTTTTTATTATTTACATGTTTATATTCATTCCAATATTAATTTTTATACTTTGATAGATTTTTAACTCTTTTTTACACTTATACGTTGCAGTCACTTCCAACAGTGACTGCGTGGTTGTGTCGCGTAATTCAACTGTATCCCCCCCTTACCAATTTGCTGTGAACATCCACTCGTTTGAATTTGATTCTTCTTTATTGCTGATCTGTTACAATATTTAATAATTGTTTTATCAAAAGGGTATTTAACATTGTTTTAAAAGAATAAACCTCATATATTTTTCATTTGCATAATATACGCTAAAGAATATCAAAATATTAGAGAATATTACAAATAATAGCCTTTAAATAAGATTTTCAGAGAGACAAAATAAAGGGATAATATAAGGCTTAATTTTGTTGCCATGGAGCAATGATCAAGACAGTACTTACCTTCTCACTGTAAATCCAGGCTTGGTTGCCACCCATGCCATGACACCTGACCAGTTTGACAGGACCATCGTGTTGAGACGCGTCGAGACAGTTGTCATCCGACATGATTTGTTGCCGCTTGGTGTAAGCAAACACCTACAAACAACACAGTCAGTTAACATTTCTCTATTACAACTTTATTTATATGGTTTCAATACTTCACTCCTAACTCCTGGATTTAACCCTAGAACTGTTAATCGACATAATTATGTCGGTTAATGCCGCTTTTGTGGTGTTAACCATCAAAATTTTGTCGATCAAACATTCCCTCGTATAATTACTTTTTATAATATACTCCGGTAACGTATCGATATAATTCATGCACCATTGGATTCGGGAAGAAAAATGCTAAGGAACAGATGAGTTTTATTCCTCTTTGTATTATGGTTATGACGTAGCAAGCTTGTTATTTTGAACGTAAAAGAAAACGCGACGCCGTTTGTTGTGACCGCCATATTGCCGCTGCCGTTCTGTATCACTTTCGTGCCGAGCTGTGGATATTTGTAAGTTTCAATAGTTTTACGCGTGTTTTAGTGTCGTATTTAATGTGTAGTGTGTTGTTTGATGTCGTAGTAGTGTAAACATATATATTTTAGAATAAATCAATTTCTATTTACTGAAATATGTTTGAGAAATTACCGGCTTTGTGTAGGCTATGGCAAAATGACTTGGCTAAAATTCATTTCACATAGTTTGTTATTGTTTTCACTTACTAAACGTTATTTATAGCACTCTTTTAGCTCTGAAGTAACTATTTATTTTTGGTAAATAGATAGTTTTCACAATAAAATATATATTTCCTGTAATTTTTTTGGTTATATATAATAACTGTTTGGGTTATTCTATATTTTTTCAATATCTTTAGTTATATTTATAGTTTTCTAACTACATAATATTTCCTATTACTTATAAACCATAAATTTATAAATTTTGATATAGTACAAGCTTTAGAAACGATTTTATATTTTGCTGAATGAAAATTTTTCGCTAAATTTTTGAATAATGGCAAAATTTAACTTTTTTTACTTTTCAAAAAATAATTTATGGTAATTATTTCATTACTACTGTATATTCTATTTTATTCTAAGTAATAAAATATGCAAAATAACATGTATTCATAGATAAATGTATTAGCAAAACTTGTTTTACCAAAGTATTACGTGTACACCCGATTTTCAGAATTTATACGCATCGCTGCTTTTTGTTCTATAGCTTTATGATGCTTTCATAAATGTGTATAATGTTTATGTTTTTCTGAAACTAGATAAAATTTGACACAGAATGGCTATCTCACTTATAAATATTTCTCACTATAACTTCATTTGCTAGGTATGGTCCCCCCCCCAAATTTAAGAAATATTTTTCGTAAATTTTATATTTGATTAAAAAAAGTGTTTATTAAAAAATTTTTGATGGTTAATTTTACAATATAGTGCAATTCTACGTTTAATTCTGAACACAAAAATATATACTCTTATTTATATTGCTTTTATTTTATATTTTTAATAATTTTTTTAAAAAAACCTTGCGCGAAGCTCCAAAACAGCCCGACACTACAGGATGAAATGACCGCCAGTTCTAGGGTTAAATTTTACAGATAAGAATAAGAGTTTTACTAAAATGCGCATAATTGGTTGGCTATCTCTACATATAAAAATGAGATGACATTATTTGTTAGTCTCACTAAAACGAGAATGGCTGGACCAATTTGGCTAATTATGGTTTTTAAATACTTGTAGAAGTCCAAGAAAGATACAAAAGGTGAGAAACATTGGAAAAGTTTCTCAGAACATTTAATAATTCTGGAAATTAATTTAAAATATTTAAGACACATATCCAAAGTTAATTGACCCTAAACAGCTGTTTATACTTTCAGCTGAAGCTCAACAAAGTGGAAGAAACAATTATTACACTTAAATTTTAGAAAATATTGAATAATTATTATACAGTGCTTGATCATTAGTGTTACGACAAATTAACTATCTAATTTTTATTTTACATTGCACTAGTGACGAATAAACCATCTAATGCATTGAAAATAATATTTAAACGGAGTTCTAAAAACCCACCTTGATGAACAAAGCTGTGAATGTTTTGCATATAAGGTTAGCAAAACTGGTTGTCTCTCTTAACAACTTTACTGCAGTTAACCCTCCAGTTGGTATGAAACGAATTATCGTCGCCAAAGGCCCGTCCGATTTGGCAACGACGAATATTTGTCGCCAAAGTAGACATGTACAGTTATTGAAATTTTAGGCAATTAAGGTCATATAAATGATTTTTGTTTGATATATTCTGGAACAGCATTAACTATAGTACCGATTTACTGTTCTTACTTCGATTATTGTCTTCTTTGTTTACCGTAAAACATCGTTCTCTATGGACAGCTGACGTGAACGTAGTACGGGTCAACCACATTGTTGTGAAACTGTAAACAAGTGCCGGGTTTTGTGTTTGAGGTTACAAATCCAATAGTATTTGTGGAAATTGTATTTTATAGTGCTTTAGTGTTGTTATTATTGTTTTTTTAGCTTTCTTAGGTTATAGTTTTAGTATGGGTGAAAACTTTAGAGACCGATAAATCTAGTGACGCTGAGTGAAAATGAAACTTTGTATATATTATACATATGTAAATAAAGTAAGATTAAAATTTATTATTTTATTTTATTTTTGTTTTATCTGTCATACTTATATAAGTGAAAATGCAGTCATGAGATGATGTTTACCCACGAAAAATAATATTTATTTAGAAATCTACGCATTTTTGAAAATAAGTAAATACGCGTGATTTTTCATACAAAGCCCTGTAACACATACGTTTTGAGGTAAAAGTTACAATAATTATATATTTTTGGAATCAGGACAAAATTTTGAATTAGTTATACATTTACAGTTTTGATGTAAAGCTTATTGCTAAGCAGTTACACAACGGAATATTTACAAAAATAATGTCCAAAAAATGTTTTCTTATATTTTGTAAAAAAAAAAACAAAAAAATGTTTCCATGGAAACAATAAGATATTGTTATTATAATGCTCTCCATATAGCTGTGAATACATTGACATAATAATAGTTTATATTTGAACCAACAGTTATGAAATGTGATACATTATAAGAAACGTCTGCAAGGCTGTTAAAATAGAGCCGCCAGTACAGAGTGACACCATTGCCAGTTCTAGGGTTAAAAGAAAAGGGGTCGCAAACTCTTCCCCTTAGATCAGAAGTAGAATACTAGCGACAGAAGTAGATGCATTTTGACTAAAGTAGTATTGTTCAAGTTACATATGCACATATTTTCTTGATCGGGGTAAAAAGCAATATTACTTATAGCACCAGAAACATCGCAGAGCTCAAATCTAAGTTGGATTACAAAACCGACATACATGTTTATTTTCTTAATCAATGCAACAATATAAACTCAACTGTGGAAACGTAAATAAATTAGAGTGGAACTAAATTTAATCGGTTGCATCTGACTCCCTTGGACCACAGTAACTTTTCAGTTGTGCATAAGTTATATATTTTATTTATCAGGACAAAAAGTAATCTATCACTATGCACTTGAAAATCTTAGACCAAAAATAAACTAAAAGACCCAAAAATAGACACTTTTTAATCAAAGTTGGTTTTTGTAGATACACATTTTCTTGATCGGGGCACAAGTCAAACTCAACTATATCACTTGAAATACTTTAGATAGAAAAGTAATCTTAACAGACGGAAGTTAAAACTTTTGGACCAAATTAGGTTTTTGAGACATGTGTATATATATTTATTCATACAACAAAACCTAAAATAGAACCAGTCAAAATTTTATTTACATTTTTAATTGCTCAACCATGGTTAACTGCTAGTTTTATTAATAATTTTTCACACTTTGAAATTGGTAACCATTTTGACGAGAGTGAACTTGACTTTTTTGCCATCCACCAATTTTTTTTAAACGATTTCCATACAGGTACAATTTTATAATTGAAATACAGTTATACAGACTGATTGTAATAAACATGCTAATGATATTCACACAGAGACAATGTTTACAGTTGTAAGTTATGATAGTCTGACCTGATTGCCACCCAATCCATGACAGTAGCTCATGCCGACATTCTCCCCACTTTTGCGGCTCATTGTGTCCAAGCAGTTCTGGGTTTCTGCATTTCTTACCTGCACAATATTTTATCAAATCAAATCAAAATATCTTTATTCCTTCAACATACATAATTATGTACATACAAAAATAGTGTCCTAAAAGTTCTTAATAACTAATGTAACCTAAATCATTTATATTATTGAGTTTATTACTTTTGTAAATATCCGTCTATTGAATGAAGAGCTAAAATAATTAAGTGGTCTTTTAATAATGTTTCAAATTTCTTATTCCCTCTTTTATTGCTACTGGTAATTATCTCAAGAAAGAGTTTTCTATCATATTTATAGAATGTGCATCCCAGCTGAGGCAGTCATCTATTGTAAGGCCTAGAAATGTACTTTTACCTCCTCATTAATACATTAACACACTTAATTTAATTACATTTCTATTATTTTTTGTATGATATGAAACAGTGTTAGTTTTTGGTATGTTAACTGTTAGATTATGGTCAATTCACAAGTTTTTTATTTAAAAAAATGCCAGGATTTATATTTAATTTCAGTTTATTTCAAATTAATATCAACAGCAAATAAACATGCTTTAATTATTTCAAGTATTGTTGTAGTATTTATAGTTAGATCCATAATGTAGCATACAAATAACAGTGGGCCTAATATTGAACCCTGAAGGACACAGTTTTAATTTATTTAGCTCAGATTTTAGTTTTTACTTCAAAGTTATTATTATTTTTGCAAGTTATTTCTACATATTGAAATCTGGTTTCCAACTAGTACTGAAACCATTTATTTGTATGTAATCCCTGTGACTCCTAATTTAGCAAGTTTAAAAATACATATTTTGTGCTGAACTCATCCAAAGGCTTTAATTAGGTCCACACATATGTCAATTACACTTTTTTTCTTTATATATAGCTTCTAAAATCACCTCTATGAAGGTCACTGTTACAGTGACGTACTGCAGTGAGACTATCAGTCTCACTTAAATCAATATTTATTGGACCATTGAAGGATATGAATTAAATTGACCTTTATCAGAGCTGGCACTCATCACTGAAGTGAACCATTGAACCTTCTCTAATTTTAGAAGCCAAATACATGTTTATACAATTTTAAATGTCTTGCAAAATTTCAAAATTAAGAACTTGCAAATTTAAAAAGATTACAGTAAAAACTGTATTCATATTAATCATAAAAAGTATTAATTTATGTTTAATTTGAAATTTCAAGATTACAGCTACACATGATAACTACCTTCTTTTTATTTTGCTAGAAGAAATACTTTCATTCCAAATTAAAAAACTCCTATTATACACGAATTACAATTCACATAAATAAAAATAATAACTGTAAACATATCTACTTCGAGAAATAAAATTACAGAATTCTTTAGTTTCTATTTATTACTAATTGAACTGTTAATAAAAGAGACAAATATATTTTTAAAATTTCTGTTGTAATTTATTATACTTGAGAGATTTAATCCAAATATACACAGAAAATATCAAGGCACAAAAAGAATGTTCTGTTGGACGGCTGTTTCTACTAACCTCTCCCAAGTAGAAGTAATCAAGTGGCATCTGGGACTCTGGGTAAATGTTTTCCAGATACCAACGGAAACTCTTGCAACCGAGTTGTTCTCGTAGTTGCCTTCGTTCTGTCACATCTCCCACGTCCACATTAGCTGCTCCTATATGATAGATACAAAATTTCTTTACTCTAGTACCTTATTATCTAAAAAAATTACTTTATTTTAACACAAAATCTTATTCATCTGTAACTTTTACAAAAAAATGCCATTAGTAATTTAAAAAGTAGTTTAAAAAAAATATTTACGGAATCTATAATTATTTTAATGAGTAAATGTAAAGATTTTTTACGTTTTCATTTTATGAAAGGAAATGATAATTATTATGAAATCAACCCATAAATGTTCAATCGTTCAAATTAGTTTTTCTTTACTAAAAATCCACTTACTACAATCAAATCTGAAGTAAAAGAATATTTTTTTCTGTTAACTAATCAATATTATAACTACTTAGACTCTGTTAGTGGTTAGTTATGCAATATAAAAATCAACAACTTAGTTACTGTTTTGTTTGCACAGAGAAAGGAAACGACACCAAAATCCCAACAGCAATTAAAGACACCTAATGTCCCCATGCAGTAATACATTATCATTATCGAAGCATGCATAGATTGGTTAATTGGAACAAACAGGGTGCCGGGGTAAAGAGGATTTTGGATGAGAACCTTATCAACACTAATACATTACCAACCTTACAACAGAAAACCTTACAGGGAACGAGCCTCTGAAATTACAATACCAAAGTAAAAGTGGTGCGCTGTAAGATATATTACAGATACGGGAGAAAAACAAAAGACAGTGATTTCAGTTGGAGACATTTGTGATCAGTGCAAAAGATCTTTGTGAGGTTAGGATTTTTGTAAGAAGTAACTGGGGCAGAGCTGAATCAATTTTCACAGGGAAGACACATTCAATTTATTAAAAACAGTTGTATCAAAATGTTTTCTTCAGCATACAGTACAGTCTCCATTTACCTGACCATTCAAAATCCAATGTTGTATTTTATAGAATACGGTATAGTGCCACCATTCAGTCTCCCACATTTAGTACTTTGTATCCAACTGCTGGAATTCTAATTGTACAACTACAGATCGGATTAGACCAATTAATTATGATAGTGCTAACAACATTTACTACTGAGAGTAATAATAACAAATATATCAATTAGAACAATATTCATACATCTTATAGGTCAACACAATGCAATAGAAACATAGTACAGGGTCTCCAAAAATGAATGCTGGGATTTTGAATGACCGTTACTTTTATACTATTTAAGATAAGTAATGATTTCAACGTCAAATTGAAGTTGAAATAACAAAGTTTTCAACAAATACACATTGATACTATACTCTCAGTAGTAAACGATGTTAGCACTATCACAAATAATTGGTCTAATTCTGCACAGACCAAGATCAACGTTTCCTCCCATGCTACGGAAAAAATCATGTTTAAATTGTTATCTTAAATAGTTTTTAAGTAACGGCTGCTAAAAAACCCAGCATTGTTTTTCGGAAACCCTGTATTTCTAAATTATGTCCAAATTAAAAACAAAAACTGTAAAATAACTGTTTTAATCTTAACCCTCCACTTTACAACTGGTTATGTTTCAGCCAATTGTGTAACATTTGAAAATGAACATGAAATATGCCTTTATTCAAGAGGCGGAGTTAGGGCTATTTAGCCCTCTCTACCACTAAACCTCAAAACATCTGTAGTACTATTGTTTTTATTGCTAAAAATACTATTAATGAGAAAATATCCATAACTGTACACTATTTTATTCAGAACATTGCTTACAGCTCAAATATGATAAATATTTTTAACATTGTACTTTTAAAATTTGTTTACTATGTAGAATATGGAAAATGTTAAATGTTACATTTCAATTCATTTTTCCAAAACCATAAAATAATCACTACAAACGGCAGAAAAATTATAAAATAGCCAATTTAAAAAATGTTTTTGAAGTAATATGTATAAATTGCAAAAAATTTACTCTATGAAAAAAAGTTATATACAAAATATTAAACTAGTGCACTATCCGGAAAATGCCTGTATGTAGACGAGTTACTGCAGTTTGAACACTTTTATTTTGTTGCCACAGCTGTTAGTCAGTATAACTTAGTTGCTGAACAAAAAGACAAATAATTCACAGTTTTTATGGGTGCTGAGTATAGCATAATGTGTATGAACACAAACACAACCAGTTTCAATGTTGAATTGCTGATGAGTCACCAACTAAACTTTTCATTAGCGTGATTATTTGCTACATAACATCAATTAGTTAAATTTTATAATTAAATTTCAGTGTATATATTACATGTCATATTTGGTTAACAAAAACATTTTAATGACTTAAGCATGATTGTGTATGCATTTGCCTATTATCCAACATAACAACTTATCAGCTGCCAATTCAGATCAAATAAATGAGACTGTACTGCATTTGTCCTGTTTGTATCTATCAGAACAAACTTGTAGTACTGTAAAGTCATAAAAGTATGTAGAATTGAAACTTTCGAGTAATAAACATTTTAATAGTTTCCTACTAACTGAACAAGCATTACTGGCATAGACAAAATTTCACATATTTCTTAAAACACTAGAAACAAAACGAACAGCTCGCAAAAAACACTTAAAAAATTTCTTAGCTGTTATTTTTTCTTTTTAAAGGATAGAGTAAAATCTATGTACTTTTGAAATTTATTAGTTTTTCACTAATTATTCACAACTGTTCAAAACATTCACTAATGACAAAAACAAAAGTTGTAGACACACAGAACAAAAATTAGTGACAATGAACATTTGGAAATAAAGGGAAAAATTAAGTCAAAATGCGGACCTTTAACCCTTTGAGTGTCACAAAGAAAAATTTTCGTTATACATAATTTATTTTTTTCTGCATATCAAACATACCATGCCTAGTAATGGAGAAGTTACCCTGTACATTTGGTAAAAAACTGTATATAGAGTACCAGGTTGTACCCATGATAACCATATATATTAATGTTAAAAAGTTCACTTTTCCTAGACAAAGCTAAAACTCTTATTATTTTATCAAACTAAAGGTTAATTTAAATTATAAAAATTTGCAAATGTTAAAATCTATTTATTTAAAAAATATGTTTAGTATTGAAAGCGAAAAAAACTCAAGAGTGATAACAAAAAAATCATTGATTAAAAAAACTAATTATTTTTGTAAAACAAAGATTCATTAGAGCTCACAAATACTTATGGTATTGTAACACTATAAAAGTTTAAAATAATTTAAAACGTAATATATAATCACAACTGGCCTAAGGGCATTTCTTACTGATCATTGTAGTTTTCAAGTACCACGATTACAGAGGATACCCACACTCATTAAAAACATTATTTGTCTTGTAAATTTTCCTGCCTTTTCCATGTAGTAAATGTAAAAAAATCCACCTCTGTAGAAGCGACAATAATAACCAGTACAAATGTTATACTAAAGTTAATTAAACACTATTTTTAATTCTATTAAAAAAAATGACACCATATAATGTAGTTTAAAAAACAGCTGGTGGGTGATAAATATTTTATTTGTTCTTTCATAATGATAGTCTTTTAAATAAAATAAAATATTTTAGTTAAACTATTTGAAAAATGATTCAATTGTTGAACACTAGAAAACTATGAATATAAGAATATGATCTGATCTACTTTGGTGACAACAGATTGTTATAGTAATTTTCTTCCATTGATGTTAAGTGATTGTATAGTAAACTGTTTAACTGTGGTAATCAAAGGGTTAATTTGTATTGCCTACAAAATCTGAGGAATTCAAAGAAAAGGTTACATTGTTAAAGTGTCTAATGCAATTGCAAACACATCCAACAGTAATTGAGATTAACTTATGAAATATACAGAGGAGATAATGAACTATTTGTTAAACAAAAGGCCAATGAACAAAAACGAATACAAAGGGGAGAATATGAATTGTGTGAGAGCTGCTCTGCCCCGTGGGGGTGGACAGTAGGGGGAGGCAGCTGACCTGGGTTAATGCTGTAGTAAAAGTGTTTCCAGTCGTCAAGCCACACCTCGGCCAGCCGGGCATTGTTGTGGTTGACCACTTTGCTGGTCCCGCCAGGGAAGCTGTAGGGGGTGGACTTGCGGAACACGTGGCCCACGTGCGAGCAGGTGCAGATCTCCAGCACCCCCCCGCACATCCAGATCTACACACTCATACCTCAGTATCGCTGACCAGTACTGAGGAGGAGTTCTCTACTCTACCACATTATAGACAAGAATATCTGACAAACGAATATATCTACTGTCCAACGTTGCCAGGAAAATCTATCCAAAAAAATATCCTTATCAACACTAAAAAAGAAGAGTTTTCTCTAAAACAGTATTGGGAGGAAAATGTTGAAATAAATTTCATTGTCTCAATTTTATAATAATAATGATATCATAAGGAAAAATGTTATACTGCAAAACTGAGTCTATGAAAAATGTCTGAACTGCATAACACTGAGCAGAATATGTGTCTAAACATTTCACTATTGCTGATCAAGGAGATTATTTGTAAAAACTCAAACTTTTATTTTTTTTATACAAATTAATATAATATCCTTTAAAACGATAATTTTTCCGGAACAATAATTTCAACAATTCCTAAAGAGTAATTTTTAAACTTCAATCCTACGGACTTTGCTGATTCTACATAGTCCTTTAACCAAGGTATTATTTCTATAGATGTTTCTTCATCTGGCACACAAATATTGACACAATATTTTTAAATTTCTTTATACCATGAACTGAAAATACTTAAGGACTTACCAAAATTAAATATTTTGAAACATTGCTTCTATTCGGAAAAGAACTGTTGTTTTTTATTACATGTAAATCTGTGCAATGTTAATCTGTGTTGTAAATGGTCACCCCATATCCAGCATTTTGTGTTTACTATATCGTCTCACTAGCTGGACAAACTTGCTCTAAATATGTTTAACCAGGAAATGAAAATTACCATTATGTTAAAGTGATAAATGTATAGTATACAAATATGTTTACATGACACGAATGAAGTTTTATTTATAATTTTCATACAAATTAAATTTTGTAACATAATTTTTGTGTATATAATCAAAAATATTTCATTTAGTTTCGTGGGATTAAACACACTATTATCTTTACGAGTTATTTAACAAAAGCAGGAGTTTAATATCTAAGAGTATTTTTATGAGAACCGATTTGGCTAAATGTTTCCAAAAATTGGTTTGTGTAGCGTACTGAATTTGCACCATTTAGATAATATTTTGTTGTATTAACAATAATTATAGTAACAATTTCTGCGGAATTGAAAATCTTTGATTAATTTTTTAAAAGCAACATTTAAAATAGCAGTTCTCCTTACATTTGTTCATTTTACATTCCTATTTCTGAATTATTATGGACCCAAAATAACTGAGAAGCAAAAAAAGTGGTATGGGTAAATTTGAGAGCATTGTGATTGAGACCATTCCACTCATAAACAACAAGAGTCAGCACTGTTACCAACCTATAATAATATATCAATAGATTGGGGGAAATATTTTCAGCTAATCGGTAATTATTCTGTGACTGCAATATGAATGACATAATACAATCAAAATACCTCATCAACATTATTTTTCTAACAGTCAATAGATTCTATAACTTTTAAAAGTTTATAAGATAATTTTTATGACATTCGGCTTATGCTATTTTATAATTTTGTTTACAGTAAGGGAAAAAATATGAAATTTAGTTCTATCTGTTGGTATTGGCCTGCTAGTGAAACATGACAGCTTGACACAATAACCAATTACATATTGCATTGTAAATATATTATAATTACACATTTGTATTGTAAATTTCATAGAGGCTAATTCTAAATCTAAATTTGAATGTTTTAAATAAACAACCGTTAAAAATAAATGTTAAGTAAATTAGAAAACAAATTATTCAATTCATTAAAAAGATTCAATTTTGAAGATTAATGCATTTACTATAATCTCACATGAAATACATTTGATGGAGTTTGAATACCTACCTGGTTTCATTCACTTTATTTTCCATGGGTCACATTTTAGAATATAAGACTTTTCAACCTTTCAATACCTATTTGCAATCTAGTGAATATGCTTCTAGCAAAGTTTATTGATTAAAAAAAAAGTAATAGCTGTCTATACTTCTAAGAATAAAAAAAGTACTTCTAAATCATACGCAAATTATACAACACAACAGAGGGAACCAAAACAAAATTCATAAATAACAAAAACCAACAGAAACACAAAACAAACATAAGCAAGGAACTAGGATGGAATAAATTAGGAGGGAAAAAGCATGAATCACACATTAACTGATCATCCTATATGTATTATATGGTTGGTTAATAGTTAGTCACAAAAACGTAACGCACAATAATTTTTATTTCCTTTGTAGTAAATAAAAATCAAATTCCGATAAGCTCAGAAAACTTCACTGTTAATATGTTAGTTTAATCTGTAACTTATGCGTCTTTACATGTAAAACTAAGTTTAAAACTTTTATCACAAAACAAGCAAATGTCATGCTGAGGCTAAGAAATGCACAGATAAATATTTTGATTTTTACTGAATTTTTTAAGTGTCTTTAAATAACAAATTTTATTTCTGCTCTTCTTTTATCATATTTAAACTAGTCTGTATTTAATATTGATTGATATAGATTTTCTTCAGCCTATATATTCACAGATTACATGAGTGTATAAAACTCATTATATATCTTACAGTTATTTAATCTTACGATTCAATATGTTTATCAAGCACATGCATTATATTGAAGAAACTGAAAAAAACTATGTTATATTTATTAACTCATTAATAATGTCTTACTTTTGCACAATGAAGGTTCTAAATATTTTAATACAACTTACAGAAAATTTGATTAAAAAGATTTTGATGCAGCCTTCTGTTGATATTAACTACTTTTCAGTATTATTGACTGAGGACCAAGAATATCCTCAAGTATAATTTTAGTTCCAAATTTACTCAAATTTTTAAAAATGTGATGTATTTTACGTTATTAATTCTGTTTTGAAATATTCAAACCTTACAATTTTTTTAAATTGATCATTTCATTTTTTATATAACACAACCTCATAACGATGCAAGATAAAGTTACAAAATAACATTATTTATGATTACAGCTAAATCCAGTAACAATCCCAATTTCTGTGCATTTCTGCAGGTGAGTAAGCAATGTTTGTCGCGCGCGCGAAGCACCTTTCTACCTGGATTCATCGCGTAATAGAAATCCCGCCATTCGTCCATCCAGACTTCGGCCACTCGTGCCGCGTTGTGCAACACGATTTTGGACACGCCTCCGGGGAATGTATAGGGGGATTTGTCACGGAATACGTGACCAACATGGGAACAAGGGATGATTTCCAAAATACCGCCACACTGCCATACCTACGGACAGACTCTGATACATGAAACAAGAGAACAGAACAAACTGAAAAATGATTAACTAAAAGTAGGAAAGTTTCCAAAAGAGTAAGATGCTAAATGGAACTAAAAAAATTTTAAAAGAACGATCACTAACAATGTAGTGTGTTTTTAAACAAAATCTAAAATATTTAGTATTTTAGTATGCTGTCAAAATTAATTACTTACAAGGTTTGTGAATTAATTAAATTTATAAAGAATTAAGGACATAGATATACATTTTATGCATAAACCAGTATTAACAAATAGAGACGTTACTTTCAATAAAACTCCTGATAAATATATTTATTAAAAATAACGTGGATTATAATTCTTTAAGTCGGTTGATAGACAACCAGCAAGGCACCTAAATTGAGCCCTATTAAAGTTACACGTAAATAAATCACAATTAACACTGATATTTTATAATTACTGTTTGTTTCCTCAGTGGAGATAAGAGTATAACAAATTTCTGATCTCACTTTGAAAGCAGAATTTTACATTCTTTTACCTGCTCTGAGGCAGCCATCACAATGAAAAACATTAGTGTTATTATGACTTACTATTTCTGACTTCTCCATGCTCCATTTAAGCGAGTCTTATATCCTTATTACCTGCCCTAATCTTCCTGGGCCAAAGCACTTCTCAAAACCACAAAAAGAGTTTTTCTCACTTCTAAAACTTGTACATTACTTAAATGTTCACATAACTGAAAATTAGGACATAATAAATAAATTAACACAACTGAGGGCCATTGTGAGATGCGGCAAAATGGTGGCTACCTTCTATATCATTCTCTACCACACAGTCCTTAACACTTCAGATATGGATCAGTCTGCCAATATTGATGTCTAATAATACATATTTCTACATTTCTAAATGTTGGCAAACATTTTTTCTTGTAGATGAAAATTTTACTAACATGGCTGTGGTTTATGATTTCATTTCAGTTATTATTTTCGTATTTCCATTTCTATTTGATTGTATATTATTGAATCTGCTGTACTTTGTAATATTTTTTACAAGATTTTCATGATTCTTTATTGAAGTTTTACTTAGTTACAGTAGAAATTTATAAACCTTAAATTGTAAAAATGATTTATTGTTAAAAGTGCCTTATAATTTACTTGTTGCTTACTTATAATTACTTTTCTTGGAAAAAAAACCTTTTAGTTTTAAAAATTCTTTATAACATACAAAACTTAAACTGGATTTACAAGTTTAAAATACTTTTTATCATCCCAAATTGTGTCTCTGTGGCAAAATTGTAAAATTATATAGTTTTCTAAGCCACTAAATTTTAAATTAACTGTGTCATTAAAAGAATTTATATATACATAATTAATTACAGAATATAATGTGTGTTTAATTGTATTAAATAATTATTTACTAATTTAAGCAATAATTTTGTTGAGTGCACTTAGGAAGTTGACTAACGAGCAAATTACACATGTAGTCTTGATGCCATAAATAAATATCCTACAAATTGTCAACTCAGACTCCTTATAATCCTTCACATGTAAGCAAAATCTGATTTCTTTACTATAAAGTAACTTATGTTAAACAATCACAATAAAGTTATAAATTATATTTATGTAAGATTGAGATTGTTTAGTTTTAAATATTATTACAATTGCCCTCACTGTGATGTTTCTGTTCGTTCCGATAAGATCAAGAAACAAATATTAGTGTAGGGTCATGGATAACTCAGTATATAACTTGGAGTCATAAATCATTACAGGACCCCAAAATATATTGACAAAATATAATTATAATAACTGGAACAACTGTTTCGATTACAGATGGTAGAATAAAATGTACGATTATGGAAGTGGATTGATAACAATGATTGTTAACAATAACAAGATAATGTTGATTTTCAATTCATCAGCATATACTTGATTCTACAATCTATTGCTTTCACTTTCAAGACAGATTTTATGAACACTAGTAATGACCAAGTTTAATGTTCGATTTAATACTGATATTGGTGTATATTGAATTTTAATTCGTAATACCAGTAAAGAAATTTTGAACTGACTGCTAAATCGTGTCTGTATTATGTTCAATCAATATTATTGTTGAAGGATAGACAGCTGTTTTGGTTGTTTCTGAACCAAAATTCATAAAGAGCTCTTTAATATTTTGTACTAAAGACCATAACACACCCCATCTACCACACTACTACTACTACACAACAGCCAGTCTGTTGGCTGGGATCACTAACTCACCCGAAAACTCATCTCCAGGTTCTCTCCACCCCAAATATCCATGCCCTCATCATACGCCCCCAACTCATAGAAGTAATCCTTGTCTATGGAAAACAGCCCTCCTGCCATGGTGGGAGTGCGTAGTGGTGCTGTCCTGTCACCACCTCTCCTTGCCATCTCTCTCTGGGGCACCCGGTACCTGACATGATAACACTTCTGTGTAAATACTTTTTAATATTTCACCATTATAAGCTATGTCAATGACTTATTACACTTACACACTGACATCGTAAGTCAACAACACAGACACTGTTATTCCCCATTTTCACCAGGTTTTAAAATAGTATATCACAATAGAAATAATCATTACATAACTGTTTACAATATATAAAATAGGAACAAATGTTCATAATTACGCCAGCCTACAAACCACATACAGCCAATTAAACTTGTGGCTCGCTATTTTGCACTTATTGTACAGTAAAACATATTCTGACTCGAAATATAATCTGCATTGACTAAAACGATGATATTTCAACACTGTATAATGAAAACAATGTAAACCTAAAACAGTTCTAAACAGTAATAAACATTACATATAATGTTGAAAAGATCGGCTGATTTAAACCATACGTTTAGTTAAAAAAAAAAAAAAAACAGCTGTATAAGACAAGCTATGTAAAAAGGACAGATGATTCTTGCTCCATGTAGTGGGAGAAGGAACTGTTTGAAATAGTTCTGACTTCCGCCAATAGATCCCATAGGAATCAACAGAAAGTGGTGTTTACATGAAACTTCTGCAGTTTGCTGACCGAGACGGTCATGTGAAACCACGCTTAAGAGTTAACAAACATTAGTGTGACAAATTTGGAATTTACTTCCATGCTACTAACTTCCAAAAAACTAACAACAGACAAAATTAAAGAAAAAAAACGAATCTACAATAAAAATGCAATAGAGCTCCTTAAAGCACAACTACAAGCCCAAAGCTGGGAAAGTGTAATAATAACTCATGATGTAAATGAAGCATACAATAGATTCAACAGCATAATCCAATCTGCCCTAAATTATGCCCTGCCCATTGAAGACATCAAGAGTTAAAGCTAAACATAAAAGAAACAGTGCTGGGATCAAGAATGTTACCAGGCTCAAGAACGAGTATGTAAAAGCCCTTGATAAACAGCAAACAACCGGATTAGATGAGGACAAAAAACTAGAACATGGGCTAAGAAAGAAAGAGTACGATCAACATCTAAAAAAACTACTTCCGAAGAGAAAACGCTACCGCCCACATCAATAGCTCAGAAAAACAAGGTCAAAAGCTTTATGGTATACTATATAAATGTGAAAGAAGAGCCAGTCCCACCACCGAAAACCAGTTCATCCTTCAAATTAACAACAGAATGATAGATGACCCAAGAAAGAAAGTCTCAAACTCTTTCAATGAATCTCTCAAACAATAGCTGAAAGAACACTACAGAACAGTTGTAACACGATAATGAATACCTACCAGTTTCTCCACCAACAACACATCATATTCTTTACTTTGGACCAATCACTCGAGAAGAAGTCCAAGCATCCATTGACTCTTTGAAACAAAAAAGACTCAGCTGGAATTGATGAGGTTTCAGCCAAAATGTTAAAAATCATCAAATTTGAAATATTAGTACCTTTAACAGACTTAATAAATAAATCACTTTCACAGGGTATATTTCCAGATAAGCTAAAGATTGCCAAGGTCTATCCAAAATACAAGAGCGGACCAACTACGGAAAGAAATAGCTACAGACCAATCTCTCTAACCTCAACATTCTCTAAAATCGTTGAAAAGATTGTGTTAAACAAACTGCTGCATCACCTAGATCAGCATGGGACTCCTCACTGAACAGCAGCACGGGTTCCTCAAAGGCAGATCTACAACTACAGCTGTAATTCAACTGACTGAGCACATCTTAAACCAACTAGAAGATGGCTGCATTTCTACAAGCCTGTTCCTTGATTTCAGCAAGGCTTTTGACTGCCTGAACCATGACCTCCTTCTGCTCAAACTGAGGAACTTGGGTGTGGGAGAGGAAGCAGCAAAATGGTTTAACAGCTACCTTAGTGATAGGAAACAGATAGTGGAAATAGCCTATACAAAAAACAGCACAAGATATAAGGGCCCAATCCAGAGCTGTTAACATACAAAGGGGTGTACCGCAGGGCTCTGTACTGGGACCAGTCCTCTTCCTCCTTCTCACGAACGACTTCCCTAGTTGGATTGGTGAAGATGGACATACCGTCATGTATGCCGACGACACAGTCCTAACGTTTGCCGATAAGACACCAGAATTACTAAATGAAAGGGCCAGTACACAATTCCACAGGACTAAGCAATACTGCTCCTCCAACGATCTGGCCCTGAATGAAAACAAAACAGTACAGATGACTTTCACCACCAAACAAACTGACACTGCTGTATCGCTACCTGGACTTGTAAACTGAAAACACCACGAAATATCTGGGCATCATAATTGACTCTAAGCTGTCATGGAAACCTCATATAGACCAGCTCTGCAAGAAACTATGCTCTGGGATCTACGTCATACGCAGAACCAAGCAAGTGTGCAGCTCAGAGGCAGCCAGAGTGGCCTACTTTGCTCTGTTTGAGTCCCCACCTTAGGTATGGCATTGCAACCTGGGGAGGAGCTTCTAAAAACAACCTAGACAAAGTACTCATTAAACAAAAAAGAGCAATTAGATGCCTGGCTAACCTAAACTACAGGGACAGTTGTCGAGAGTCTTTCAAGGAACTGAAAATTCTTACAGCCATCTCACTTTACATCCGAGAAGTAATCCTTCACACCTTCACAACAGCACAACCTAGACACAGGGATCAAACACCAGTACGACACCAGACATGCAACCGATTTCACAATCCCGCAACATCATCTGAGACTGTTTGAACAAAAACCCAGCTATAAAGGTGCCTTATACTTCAACAACCTGCCAGAACACCTCAAGAGAGAACAACCAAAACGTTTCAAGTTTCAGCTGACGACCTGGCTCCTGGAACGACCCTTCTACTCAGGAGGCAGAATTTTTTAAATAACCAACTATAACCTATGTATTTTTGACGCATTACTGTTTCTTGATGAATATGTGAATAAAGAGTTGTCTATTGTCTATTGTCTATTGCTGTTTTTATTACGACCCTCTTCTAGATTGTATATATCAAAGGTTGACAAAAAAGAAAAGTGATTGGATAGGGATGGAGCATACTGAAGGCATATGATTGGTGACATATTATTTTGTAACCTTATTGTAATGATGAAGATTTTCAGTCACTTACCACCTAAAGTTAAGCTTCCAGTTGAACCCTCCCCATGTCATATCCGAGGCTGTGATGTACTCGAAGGTCTCATCCGATATCACATCGATGATGGGGCACACCACAGTTTTTCTGAACAATAAAAAGATAAAATTAATTTCTCTTGTTTATTTTTGTACTTTTTCTATATATTATAAGAAAAATAGAGATGGAACTTTTCATTTTTAAAACTGTTATGACGCTTACAGTATAAACTATTCTGCCAAGCGCCACATGACAAATCAAACCTCATGAGAACTATATAAATTTGAATGAACAATGACAATTAATTATAAAGACTTTCAAGAAATAGTTTAGTGGTGGAGTTAAAATAGAAATAATTAGGACTGTGAAAATTCTTATTGATAAATTGCTGAAATTAAAGAATTTCAAACATTTAACAATGTTAAGTGTTACAAAAAACTGAATCACAATGTATGAAGAACAGGTACCCATTCTCTTCATAAGATGTTAAGGCCTAATAAAGCGGAGAATAAAAAACATAACTAAAAATGCCTTATAAAACTTTATAATAGAACAAATACTGTATGTCTTATGTCAAAACCTTTACTTGAACCTAATACCAAGGAAATAAGAAATGAAAAAAGAACACCATAGCACAATTCCTTCACGCAGTGGCCAAAAGGAATCTAAGGAGGAAATGTCATCAATCGCCGGTAGATCTAGAATACTGAACTGACAGATACTCCATAGAAGTAATAAAAGATGGGCTTTAGTTAAATGTACAACTAGAGGATAAATAACATCATAAAACAGGGTGGAAGTTTCAGGTTTCAACATGATAATATTGTATCTACTTATAATTATAGAAGTTTCTTCCCTAAAACTCTGAATTGTTTAGCTGCTTAATCATTTATATGTATGTGCATATGTGTATATAAATACTATTTTATAATTAATTATTTTAAAGTATCTGG
Source organism: Homalodisca vitripennis (assembly GCF_021130785.1). Taxonomy (NCBI): domain Eukaryota; kingdom Metazoa; phylum Arthropoda; class Insecta; order Hemiptera; family Cicadellidae; genus Homalodisca; species Homalodisca vitripennis. Next base: position 143,093,578 of record NC_060211.1, on the reverse strand, counting down.
TACTAGTTCATTTAAATAATCCTTTAAACTGCATACAGGCCATTAAATCTAATTTTAGTTTGTGAAAAAATGTTAGGTTCAAGATTATAATTAAAAATTAATTATCCAATTTAAATTCAATGTTTAATGTCAACTTTTCCCTTTGCTTATGGCTGTATTGTGAAATTGTCAATGATTTTAAATATCCGTATGACAAATAAAGACTTATTATTATCAGTATTATTATAGTCAGTACAATTCTAGTTATTGAAGATTCTGCTTCCCAACATCTTCATTATATAAACAAGATGGAAGAAAATCTGCAAGCTCAAATTACTGAGATGAGACTATATGGGGAATGATGCTACAAAAACTTGATTTTTCTAAAACACAACAAATGTAACATGGTTGAGACTGGTTATGACTTGGTCTTGTTATTCCTCACAGAGAGTTCTATCTTCCTGGCTCACTTATACTGATCGTATACTATTACAGTAAACCATGATTTGATGTTGCCTCAGACAAATATTTAGCATTCAGGAAGAATAACATGTAACAATTAAATTTGAATGCAAACTTATAAAATCTATGGTAAGAACATTTTTAATGCTGCAGCAACTGGATAGTGATAATCTTTTACAGCATGGGCTGCAAATATATCCGAAGCATTCAAATGGCATAAAAATGATTGTGAAGACATCACCAATGATTTGTGCTCTAGCAGAGTAACTTCAGTGAATATAGATGCTATCATTAAAAACGTTAACCCAATTATTTGGAAAGTCCACTTTTTAACTAACACGGAGTTGATAGGAGTAATTAATTTGTTGACTATGTCTGACACTATAGTGTTTGCTGTATGTTAAGACTACTCAAGATCACTCAGTATATAGCTACAAAGAAGGTATTTAAAAAATATTCTAGAATTTTGCCAGTAAATTCGCATTATTTGTTATTGTGGGTAAGAGTATAAGGTAATATTTACTGAGCTAATGTAATCTCATGTACATACCAATATATAATTTATTTTGTAAATATTAATTTTTATTTAGTTAATTATGTTTAACTGTACATGTAAACCAAATTAAGTTTTTAAGATGTGTTAATTAATTTGTTTACAGAAAGTAAAAAATATCCTTGTGGCAGTCGTTTCCTCCAGAGATTGTAATTTAAAATTCTATATAATAAACATGTGGTGACCTAACCACAATCTAATCAGCTCATATTTGTATCTACATCTCTTCATAGATAGCCTTGAAATACTTTTCACACTAAAATTTCACAAATATTAATGAAAATAAATTAACTCCTATGAATTTTATGTATGGACAACTAAATATAACAGGTGATCCAAGCTTGTTAAATATGTTATTATGTGCAGAGATCCATCACAATAGCCATGACGATGAGTAGTCACACAATAGCCGGTAAAAGGCGACAGTACAGAGATATCAAGGCGCAATGACCTGTCAGTCCCATTTCCTGACCAGGTAAACAATGCTACGATTATATACGGACACGGACATGACCACTGGCCGTGACAAGGGTGGGGTTGATTGAAGCACGACACTTGTGCTGGCTCATTTCACACTCAGCTCATGAAGTGATGGGATCACTTCACTTTACAGATACAGATGATTTATTTGGTAATGAGTAAAACAAAATGACGAGACTTATAAAAAATAGTTTGCATATATCTAAAGAAATGCCCTTTGAGTGTTTTACAGATTCTTCAGGATACATTTACAGAAAGTAACAGATGAAAATAAATAAACTGTAGTTAACAAATTAAAAATTATTAGTTAATAAATATCATGTAATATAATTTGTATTAACCCTGTGAGATGGCACGTCTTACAATAAATTCATTATTAGAATAAATCAATGCAATAGAGTATCAAAGGACCCATTAGAACGTAACAAGTCTTACAAACCAATCCAACAAAGTAACTTGTTATCATATTTATTACTATTTCACATGATAAAATGTCATATGATTGTACTAAATTTGTTTATCCTGTGATTTTCTAACCATCATTGTTAGCTATAAGACCAAGGTAGAAATGTTAGAAATTTAATTTTGTTCTAATTTTGACCTGTCGACTCAAAATAATAGGTCTTTCTTCCACCAAGAGGGCACAAGGACCAAGTTTCAAGTCTCTACGACCTTTCTATCAAAAGATATCACACAGACAGACAGACAGACAATAAAACAATTTTAAGGTCCTTCCAAATCCTTCCAATAAAAGCAGTTTCAATTAGAAATTCTTGTAAAACATTTAAGGACAATTTATTACTCATGCATATGTGCAAATTTTTTTTCAAAAATCTGTGTGAAAGTATATGGTTGAATCCACTGTGCATATTTTGTACACATGAATATTTTTCATGTTTCTGTGTTTATGATAATTATATTATGATAAAAATATTTTAAAGTTAAGTATGCAAATCACTGCATACAACAGGACTTTTTCAATAAATGGATCAACTATATAATTTCTAGTATTACATGTTTGTATGGTACTGTAGAAATTGAGAGAATTTTAAAAGTAAGATGGATCATATTAAAGATAGATAGGAAATCACTTCAAAAAATATATATAGACTTACAAACTGTTATAAATCTAATACTGTATGTCTATCTGTTTCCAATGTTGTTAATTATTACAGTGGAACCTGGCTAATTCGAACTTCTATAATTCGAAATCTTCTTTAATTCGAATATTTATATTGGTCCCTAGCATTTTCTATATAAGTAATGCAAAAATATCGTGGTTAATTCGAAGTTTATTTTGGATAATTCGAACTTTTTATAGCAAACCCGCGAAAAGACGCTGCACCCTATCCTTCCGCGCCTATTGTTTTGTAGACGTGACTTCGGTTGTCCAGCCAATGGACCAGGGGATCATAAAAAATCTAAAACAGTTTTACAGACTTTTATTGGTTGAGTACATACTGACTGAAGATAGCGACGCCCTAAAAATCAAGTTAGACATTCTTCAAGCCTCTTGCATGTGCAAGAAAGCTTGGTACAAAGTAACGTCCGAAACGATCAAACATTGCTTTAAAAAAGCTGGTTTTGTAAAAAAGGAGGACTACGGCGAAAAGCCAACGACATTATAGCGGAAGCGGTACCTTCAGTTGACGGCTGGGAGGACGTCATTACTGACCCTGCCATCTCGTTTGAAGATTTTGTCAACGTGGATGAAGATGTTGCAGTATGATGATAACAGACGCGGAGATCATCGCTTACGTGCTCAACAATAAACAAGATGGCGACATGGCATCGGGTGACGAAGACGGCGAATCATCAGTTGGGGCGGAAATAAACGTTCCGACTGCGGCCGCACATCACATCATGGAACTTGGACGTATTTTTGAAAGTTGAAAGTAAAAATGACGTAAGTGAGTCTATTTTCAATTCATTGAATATGGCAGAATCTTTTGTCACTTCCAAAAGACTTAACTTTAGAAAACAAGTGAAGATTTACCCGACTTCTTTCGAAAAAATTTAATAATATTGTACTGTATAATGTTCCTTATCACCATTCAACTTATTTTCTTTTATTCAAAAACAAATAATGCAATTGTGTATTTTTTAGATAATTCATGATTCAATTTTGCACTGTTTTACCATACTTTGCTTGGTAGAAATACACAGAAAATCATACATTTACAACCATTCATGTTATTTTCAATAAAGGTTTTCAGCAAAGATGTAAAGTGCCATTATTTTAAGCCTTTAATTCTTAACTTTTTTTAATTCGAATTTTTGGATAATTCAAATTTTTTATTGGTCCCTTGAGATTCGAATTATCCAAGTTCCACTGTATATGATTAAGTAACTACCTATCATAGAGTTAAAACTCACATAGATCACATCTAAAGCCAACAACAAAATATTTAAGTACTTTTTTCTACTTTTATTGTTTCTAAATATGTACCTGATATATAACATGAATTAACCAGAGTTCTAAATTTGCTTTAAATACATAATATTTTCAACTTCAGAGTTCTGAGCTCATTTACTCATACAAATTTACACATTAGCAAACTTTTTTTTATTATTATTTTTTATTTTCTTTCTGAGGGAAAAGGGCAGTTTGTCCCCGCTTAGTCCTAAAAGGACCTTTGCGCCTCCCTTACTTTAATTTTGTGGCCTCAAAGTACAAGGCTTTTGCAAAAACCAATCAGATTTGAGGGCTCCTGTTCTCTGATATCCTTAGGGCTGAGGAGATATGCTCCCAGGTATCTTTTCCGAGTTTCTACAATGGCAGGACAATCTAACCAAATGTGCTCTGCTGACTCTTCCTTCTCTCCACAGAGTCTACACTCGTTACTCTGGCTAAGCTACCTTCATAAGATGCTTCCTTAGAGGGCCATGTCCTGTCAACATTCCTAATATTAGTCTTATATCCTCCTTATTCTGGTCTAAGAGAGCTGTCCACCCTTTCACGTAAGGAGAGATAAACAATTTGGATAGTCTTAATCCTGAGGCTCTACTCCAATTATTGTGTCTTATCCTCTTTTCAATTTCATTATTTCCTTCAATTTACATTATTATAAAAGAAACAAAACCTTAACAGGAAATGATTTTTAGAAATGAGTTTTGCCTAAAAATATGAATCTAAAATTAAATTATTTCCACATTATATCACAGACTGCTGTGTATGTTGCATTAATCATCTGTATGAAATTTGCTTGTACGCGAAAAAGAGAATATACCACTGACTAAAGTGTTGTTTTTTTGCTTTTATTTAAAAAATTGTATTATCTTTTTTCTTTCATCCTCTCTGCAAAGTGTCATGGCGGGTTAACCTATAAATAAACCTCTATTGAATGAATATTTTTTGAGGGGAAACTCTCCTTTTTAAGGTTGGCAAATGTCTGCAATCCTTATTGCAAAATGTCATGGTAATTAAACTGTCAATAAACTTCCACTGAATGCACGAATATACCTCAGGAAAAATTTTGTTTTTACAAAAAGGAAATTTTATCCTTTTAAAACATCTACTGGCAATAATGAACTTTAAAAATACAATTACAAGAACAATTATGAAAGTCTACATACCTGTCCATGGCTATTCTAGACAGCAGAGGTTCCAGCCAACCCTCGGTACATTCACAGTGAGCGTCCAGGAAGGTGATGACTTGACCCCTGACATGCTTGGCTCCCAGCAACCGGGCTCGGATTAGCCCGGACCTTTTCTCAGTCCGTAACACTTTGACAGTGACTGGCAGCGTAGCCACATAGTCCTCCAGCTGCTGGCCCAGGTGTTCTGTAATAGTGAGTACAGTTTCAGCTTGGTCTTAAATCAACACATAAATTATTGGCTGAACATTAAGTAAGCCAACAAATCAGACTGGTCCAAAAAGTATTTTTTCTGTATGTGTAGATGTACGTGTGTTTTTCTGCCCATTATCTTGAGAACAGTTTCACATACAGTGAACACTATTGAATAGTAAAGGCACAGCCGGAAATGTGTAATTCCACTCCACCTGGTATTAGATTACAAGGGCTGGAAGTAGGTGATTTTTGATGAAATAGTTTTCTCATACCTATATATATATATGTATTTTCTTGATCAGGTCAGTAAAGACAAACTCAACTATATCACCAAAAAAATGTGTAGAAGTCGACAGATGAAGTTATCTTAGTGAAATCTGTTATAGGAAAAATGACCATACTCCAAGTACTTTTTATACCTGGGATAAGATTTGAGAACGGCTATGGGCCAGAAAGGCTAACAAAATTGATTGGACATCAGTAAAAAATCATCAAAATATTGTACTGGAAAATGTACATATAATAAGTGACAATAAACACTGATATAATTAAATCATTGCTTTCTAAAACCAGGCGAAGGAGAAAAAAAGGTAACAATAGAAGGTAGGTCACACTCTTCACTCTCCATTCATTCAATTACATGCATCACACTAATGACTATCATTGAAGATTTCTAGTTAAGCATTGTTAAAAAAACAGTGTTATTTCAACATGTATAGAAATATATAATACTATGTATCATTTTACAGACAGAAATGAGCTTTTTAAAAATGTATATGTATATAAAATTTATTAAAACAGAATAAAACTATTACATGGACTTGAATATTATTTAAAAATATAAATACAAAAAATTGTTACATAATTTATTAGTCCATGTAGTTAGGCCATTCACTCTTAGAAAATATTATAATAACAGATATTTGTAGGCAGATTTGTAAAAATGCAGTAAAACATCATTAGGAGCCACACAACACACAATGTGAAACACTAAAAAACAGACTTACAGTGACCAATAATCGGCCATGACAACTGCAAATAGACTTTACATATATGACAAGAAATATACATTTTTTGTTACTAAAATGTGATCTAAGGGTTCAAAAATCAAGATATATGAATTTAAACAGCCACTAAACATAACCAGAAAATACAAGGTCCAAGCTATACTAAGACAATGGTAGATGGCGTTGCAGTCCCAACACAACCTATACTCGGGCCCCATGTTTTAACACAATTATAATATCTAAGGATTTTAATTGTGTTAGCATTGGTTTGACACAATATAAACCAGAAATAAAAACCACTATATAAACTTCCATGATAATCATTAGTATGATGCATTTAATTGAATCACTAAATGTCTGAAATAAATTACGATCAAGTAAGTTAAGTCCAATATTTTAAAACCATAACACACAGGTTCCAAATTGCTGTCAGCAATACAAAGATACCTGTAAGATTGATTAATGATTCATTAGTTGCTCACTTACTGCATGCATTAAAACATAATACTTGATTTAATGTATATTTAGCAAGAGATTCAAATAACAATTTTTTGACATTTTTAAATACGTTTTTATATTTTATAAACTTGTTTTTAACCAGTTAAACAAACCAAAGTTATAGTAAATAATGTAATTAAGGATAGGAGTGGTTCGATTCTAATCTAGTTAAACGATTTCCATAGTTTAGAAACTGTGACCTCACATAACTATTATTGAGGCACAGGATCTTGAACGTGATACACTGTTTAAAACCATATTGAAGACTTTTAGGAATCACCAAACAAGTGAGTACATAGGGTGAAAATCTTAACATGGAATTTCCTACGACCTATAATATTGATGGGTTTAATTGATGGCTGATCACCCTTTATGCAACGTAGCCTTAAGTAAATTTTACTAAATTGCCAATAACAAAATTAATTGACTTAGAATTAGTTTCTTTTTAAATTAGCCTAACAAAAAAAAACTGAAAACTAACAACCTACTAATGTATACTCTTAAAATAAAAATATAAAACATTTTTTATACAAAACAGAGATTCGAGCATTAAAATACAAAACACTTTTGAGTGTGCCATGATGTTAAATGAACCTAAAAAAAATCCCTCACCTTTGATATTTGTTTGTATATATTAGATTTTTTACTTCATCTAGTATTTTTCTTCTTGGATAAAAAACTTAATTTATATGATGATAAATCATAGCTACCGTTTTGTTAGATTTTCCAAACTACTATTACTCATTCTTTCCTAGCTACTTGAATGGAAGGTCATTTCTCTCTACTTGTGTGTTTATCTAAAGGCTGCCTTTTTAAATTACCAAAGCAGTAAAGTTCATTATGGAGTTCTGATGAAATAAAAAATAGAAATGGAAAGTCATAACGATAACTGGTACTAAATTCATGTTGACTGTGACTGCAGTGATTGCTTGCACAAGTATCAAACCGACCTAGACAGTAGTTTGATTACCATAAAAGTGAGGAATCAAAGATCACTACATCAAGATTGTACTACTACATCAAGATTGTACTACTACATCAAGATTGTACTTTCAAGTGTTTTTAAACAGATCACACAGCCAGCCTGGTGGTATTGAATTCTGAATTACTTGAATGTTAAATATAACTTAATTACTTGAATATATCTAATATGAAGTCATTCAGAAAAATTAGCATTCCATTCAAAAACTAATAACTAAATAATAATGATGATTTAAACTATAGCTTTTTAATGCTCTCTTGAAATTCATCCCATCAACACTAATATTTGTGCTAGTAAGAAATAATTTCATAAGTTTCAAAATTACAGTTTTTAAATAACATTTAAAAATAATAAATAAAAAAATAAAGAAAGCCAACACGTCTATGGCAAGCTACACAGAAACATTAATAATGGGAATATATCAATACCTAACTCATTATAATTCTTTTAGAAATTACTGGAAGGTTTGTTTTACTTAATTTTAAAATCTACATATCTTTATATTCTGTTAACTATATAACTGATCAAGTCAAAAGGATTACTGTAAGCTTACTGCTAAAACTTTAAATGTATACTTATTATGAATCTGTATTTATTTTTTACTTAACTTTATATACAATAAGTAACCACAGTCTACTAGTTTTAACATTCATGATCATACACAAAATCATTCAAACAATTATACTCATTTTAAGTGTTTTTATGTGACTTATTTCAAATTGGTCATGGCATTATCTGTTAACAAATACAGAGTGTTTCAGAACTCTCACTACAAACTTTAGGATATGGTTCCATGGGCCAGAAAGAGCCAAAAACTAAATGTAAGCCATTGCTCTTTTTTTGTTTACCACATAACTGAGTTGTCACATTTTTTGTATAATTTGTGAATATATAATCTTTTAAATTACACACATTTTAAAATTTATTGGCAAATCCAACCAAAGCTTTTTTTATCGTTAGATCTCGTTCAGTATGAAAAGCTTAGAAAAGTTTGTTTAAAGTTGGTTGATTAATTTTTAAAATACAATTTTTTAAATAAAAACACATACAGTCATGCAGTAAACAAACAGAGAACCATTGCTTGCATTTATTTTTGGCTCATTTTGGTCCATGAAACAATATCCCAAAGTTCATACTGACAGTTTTGAAACACTCAGTATATAATAAATTAGCAGATTTAATTAATGAATAACCACATGACATTTTTTAGTCCAGTACAATATTCTACAATTGGGCTTTTATAAATCCACTTTACTGTTTAAGCATTTTTTAAAATTAATGTTTCCTTTCAATAGTTTTGGAAATTTAATTCTTTGCTTTAATTTTGTTATTAAAAATAATGATGATGGAAAGTTTTAAAGGATAATGGAATTTCGGACATTTACAATTGTTATATTTTACATAATGTATAACACTATTTGTAACACATAACAATGGCAAATGTACAAAATCCAATTAATATACATAACAATGGCAAATGTACAAAATCCAATTAATATTTTATTTTCAAAGCAATACTCTACATGCATTTTTTACTCATAACAATAAATTTATTTGACAACCTAAATGTGTTGACAAATACATATTCTCATTTTCTGACCAAGACACACCAGCCTTTAAATGGTGTGCTCATTTACATATATTATAATGTCAATAGACATTTACAAATACATTTTCCTATTGATGGAGTATAGAAAATGTAATCCTTCATTTGTTTTTAAGTGTTCTTATTAACAACATAACAACTGATTTCTTTTTTAACACAGCTAGAGCTTTTCCCAGAGACTTTACTGTTGTTTTCCAACAAATAATTAAAGTAATATTTAGCCCGAAAATGATGAACTTTTAAAACAAGTAGCTCTGTTATTTTGCCACAAGTCCAAAAGTGAATAGCCTAGATGAATAAATTTTCGAACAGTTACTGGCACAATTTAAAACAAATATAGACTAACTAGGTGTTTCACAGCACAAACTAGTTGTAAAATCTACTGATAAGCATGGTGCTTTCACTGGTGATATGATAAATTGAAAGGAAACCAACAACAGTCAAGTAAATGGATACTGACAGCAGTCACAATTAAAATTTGCATGTTAAATAACTGATATTTCACTATTATTTTACATGGTTACGGAATGGCCAAATATTAGGGGTTTAATGTGTTCTTTAGGGACAACTATTCCGATCATCCATAGCAACACCCATATTGTGTTACAGAGCTAACAAATTATTTTTTACCAATTTTCTTGAAATTATTCGTTTTAATGACATTTAACATCATAAGATTTAAAATGTTCTATTTAAAAATTACTAGTTAAATTCTATAACAATTCAAATCAATTTACATGATAAAAATAAGTGATCATTCAAATTTGAAATTTTACCTTAACTCAATTTAACCTTATATTTAATCACAAGCATACATAGAAATATAGAAAAATTACTCTCGGATTAAAAAGTATAGATACCTAACTCAATTTAACCTTATATTTAATCACATGCATACATAGAAATATAGAATATAGAAAAATTACTCTCGGATTAAAAAGTATAGATACCGGAATTTAAACATTAACCACAAACTAACTAATAGAGCACCAATAATGGGGCTTACATTCTAATTTAGCTTTTTTATTTCTGTGATTACAAATATAAAGAAAATTATTTACAAACAATAACTTCCAGTTTTTATGTTGGTAAGAATAAAAAAAGTACTTGATATTTTTCAATCAGATTGCAACTTTAAAAATTCATAAATCTGAAACTTGTGGTCCGATTAAAACAACATTTTTATATAAGATACAATTATATAGGTTTTTATTTTTTTTTGTTTTGTTTTAAAAATGCCTTTTAATTGTACAGTAGCAGGTAATTTCTGGTAAAGGTTGTTGAATTTTTTAAAGTTGTGTTTAGAGTAACATCAAATGTTGCCTTTTGTTTAAGAATGATGAAAAGAGTACAAATGATGGGATGATACAATGGCACACATATACATTTTTTAAAGGTCATACGAACATCAAAATAGATATTCCTCCACTTCCCCCTCATCAAAAAAACAAGGATGTTCACATTTGAGAGAATTGTGACATGTATCGTTGATTGGCTATTGATCCTATTCTGGCTCTCAATTGCAATTTATTTCCAATTTTACATGAGAGTTTTCACAGTATCCTTCATAGTGTGTCCAACATACTTTAGTTTCAACAATACGTTAGAATGGTGAAAATAACCACTTTCTGAAGGGAATAGCAAAAGATGATTGATACATTGTGCGTTATTTATGACCCTTCACTCAAAACATTAGTCATGCTGCTCTAAATATGACAATCCATAATCCAATGAATAAAAACAGCTCTTTATCAGAAATGGCTTGCAGCATACAATTAACAGTAATGGATAAAAGCAGTAGATAGCTCTGCACTTTCGCCAACAATGCTGCCAACCACGGAAAGAAAAATGACTTCTTCTTCATAACTGAACTATAATATACATAACAATTCCAAGAACTTCTGGCTATACCTTAAACGTAATGATGATCCTTGCTACAATCTAAACTGGTTTTGTTACATTTTCAAGCTTGAATTACTGAACAGTTTTATAATCAGCGACAATATTGACAGTCTTCCTGCACACAATATGCAATATTACTTAGGTTACAGCTTAGTAAGTTTATTTCTTACATAGTATAATCACTTAAATGAATAATTAGAATTGGAACAGATTTATCTGAATCTTATAATTAACTGGAATTTAATGTAAAATTTACATACTTGAGGAACATAGGATGATAACCATACCAACGTTTTATGGTGCTTAATCAATCCAGTCAGGTAGTAGTTTTTAATCAAATAAAGTGGTTTCATGCAGAGTCAAGCATCCATTGAGTGGTCCCTAATACCAATGTAAAATACTTAGTAGAACATTATGATCAGGCAAATTTATTTTAATTACACTTGCATTAAACATGTGCTTAGAATTTACTTTACTCAGCAACATTTCACATTCTCCAGGAGGGTTCATTTCTGGCTGGCTTATACCTTGCAGCTGAACATACAGTAGGTACAGTAACAACACACTCACACCACATACATCAAGATGTGATGTCTAAGACCGCAAATGTCAAGATATTGGATTAAAACAATGGATCAATAGGTATAGTCTCCTGCGGAGGATGATTGTTGGAGTAGGTGGAACTCCCTCAGTGTTAGAGTCTGTTGCTAGTCTGAACATAAGGGAGTACCTTCCCCTACCCGGTTTGATAGGAAGAGGCTGGAACAGAGCTGGTCTCCACTTCCTCCAAGGTGAGATGACTAAGATACAGAGAGACTGAGATACACCTACATTTAACGGTCCCTACCACTAACTTTACCCATCCTGAAAATCTTATCACTCCGGAAGCAAGTGAAAGGTCCTTTTATGACTAAGTGTGATGAGGGATTTCCTCAGTTTATTGTCCTAAGTAAAAAGGATTTTCCACTTTCACCACCCTTTTTCATTATCCATTAAAGTAAGATGTAAACAATGTGAGTTAAAAGTATGGATACACTCTTGTTTAGTTTTTGATGGATAAAGATGGAGGGATGGAACTTGAGACACCTTTATAGAAAATATAAGTAAATTTTTTAGTCACTGTTACAACTTTGCCTATTTTCCCAAAATGGGATTTCTTTTTTTTTGGAGGGGGGGTTGTTGGGAGTGGCTTAACCCTCCGAGTAGCGGTACTTTTTTCTCCAAGTGGCGGGGCATTTTTACTGATTTTATATGTTCGCAAAAGAAAATTTATATAAAATCCTGTATATTATATAAGTATGACATATCATACATCGATTTAAACTTCATAACACACAGAGTAGAATGGTAATAATATGAAACACTTACCTTGGATTGGTGTAAAAAACCAATGGGTTGAATTCCAAAAATAAAAATTCAAATTTTTTTGTTTTATATTAGGCTAAGTAAATGTTCCTAAACTTAATTTTTTAACACAAATCCAAAATAGCCATTTTGTTTAAAATTTAATTATGAACAAAAATATGTATCCGTTATATGTATTATTCCTAAAAACAACGCACTATTTGCTGATCGAAACTTTTATGTACACGTTTTTTACTGCATTTTAGTCAGTATCAGAGCCAACCTCATTCCTCATCATTCTTCCTGGTTTGAGAGGCCTCCAATAATGTTCCAGGTAAGGGAAACACTCCCTATGAACCCCAAAATTACAAGTTGGGCACCAGAAGTGACTTTTACCCCCTTTTTTGGTGTGTACACACACTGCACAAAGTCTGGTAAATAAGCAATCCCGTAAAGAAGACCTACACTTGGTCCAGGAGGTAGTACAGTAGGTGGATGAACCGTTTGTAAGAGTTCCATTAGTACCAGCATATCTAAATACTATATCAAATTAAAGTTTAGAATCTGGTCTTTCTAACCATACCTAATATATAGCGTTTAAGTCGCGGCATAACACCGGAAATACCGGAACAAGAGAGGCTTGCGTTAATAGACCCTAGAGCATCTTTGCCACTCGCGAAAGAGATTTAATAGACGCTGCAGCGTCTTTCACCACTCGGAGGGTTAAAAGTTTTAAATGTAAATACCCATTAAGTGACACCTCATTTAAAAGGTCTTGTGAAAAGAAGAACAGTGAAAACTTAGAGCATTCTATCTAAGAAAAGGGAGGCCTGCCCTGCAGCAGGTAATAACCGTAAATCAGGTTTGAGTTTGTAAGGTAAGTGGTTGTCTCTTGAAGTTATCTACACTCTGCATGTGGATGTTCATGTTTTGCCTTAATTAATTTTTAATTAATTTCAACAACCTTCCATTTTGTACTGAGTTACTTAATTCGTCTTTACATTTAAAAATTTTGAGCTGTCCCAAAAATGGGAAGTTCCATCCCTCTATCTTTATTATAAAAAACTACACAGAATGTATCCATACTTTTAACTCTCACTATACATATATAAAATAAACCCAGAACAAACTGATAGAACAATGTGCCAACAAGTGTAATCATTACAAACCTCTCTCGCTGGCGTCATCAACCAGTATGATCTCCCTGAGGAGAGGTTTCGGAGAACGATTGATGACACTCCATACGGTACGTAGAAGGGTAGACCATGCCTCGTTGTGAAACACTATCACAATAGACGTGGTGGGTAGCAAGCTGGGATATGTCTTGTCCTTGCATCTACAATCAGACAATTACTTGTGACTGAATGAATTTTTTATTTCTCATGATTACACTTTATAATGACTTATAAAAATGAATGTTTCTAAACCCTCTCTAACGCAAATGGCCAAATGCAGCTAGGTGGGCTCAACTCTAATCTAAAATTCTCATTTAAGTATTTTCAATATTCGTTAGAAGGAGCACAATTTGCAATATTTCTGCATGTCATTCCCATTATTTTAACACACAATGTTTTTATAATATGTTTAGTGATGTAAAAATGGCAGATCAAAAATGTCTGTGAAAGAAGTTTATAGGCAAATTCCCTAATGATTTAAAAAATACTAGTAACATTCTACATACTAGTTCTAGTTAAATTGAAAGTTTAGTGGTAGTGGCTAGTGGTTAGTGGTGTTTCAAAGTTGATTGTAATATTTGTGCAAATTTGGGAGTACCACTGCTCTAACAAAAGAAGGGATTGAAATTTAACCATAAAGAGGTAGGCATAATTGTTTATCTCTTACTATTTTACATTTGTTTAGTATTAAAATTATGTTTCATAGCTAAAACTAAAGAATAGTAGCTGAATACATTTTTCACAGGATGAAGAGCACTGGCCTACTTCAATGAAAAATAATGGTTTTCTCCTATTAAATTCACATTTTATATAAAAATTAAAAATTAATTTTTTCGAAACCATTCCAGAATATTTCAATACTATATGTAAAACAGTTGACTAAAATATTAACAAGAAACAAACACATTGTATTTATAGATCAGAAATGATCTTTCTCGATTCTCTGGCCTCATGGACAACCGTCACAGTAGTCTAACAGCCTGCATAACACCTCATTTTGTATTGAATGTCCGTCTAATACAATGATCCATTAACTCCAATACTGGAATAAGACGTAAAGCAACATTTAATGGAATTTGCCTTTCTTCCACATGAAATATGGCTTAGTAGAAGTATGGACATTGATTTTATTCCTCTTATACAAACATATTGGCACTAATTTTCTATCAATGATTTAGCTGTTATCAATATGACGGCTAATTGTCACAGTTTATTGATAGCATTATCTCAAGTGATAATGTATGTAGTACATGCACTATGAGTGTACACTCGTAATGATAACCTAGCTCAAAAAAGATGATAGAGTATTACAAAAAAATTAAAGAAAAACTCTTTGCGCCATACACAAATTCTGGGCTTTATAAAACCCTAAATACTGAAACATTGAGCTTCTATTATTACTCAAATTATCAACCTGATAAACAACATAAATGCTGCATAGTACTGTTTTCCTCTTAGGTCTAATCATAATATAACAAGTCACTATTAAGATAAGGCATGTATGGAATCCTTTCTGTCACTTTTTCCTTGTTCAATATTACATTTCAAATTCTCTTGAGTTCTCACTTCATATTGACTTCCTTTCTGTTGGTGGCATGTTAGTACAAATAATTAACAACTACTCAACCTTAACTATATACACATTGTAAAGAACCTGAATGAGATTGGTGATAAGGGTGTTAAATTTGAGATTAATCATATATACACATGATACTCCGGTATGACGTTGGTTGCCATGACCAGTTCTCCAGTTAATGCAGTTATAAAAGTACTAACTATTCTTGTCTAACACCCAGCAGGAAATTATAGGTTGACATCATATGGTTCTGACGCTGAACTGGTTAAACTTTAGTTTATCTTTCATTATTCTCCCTAGTCAGCATTAAATGTCTTTGCTCACTTCCCCAATATTGTCAAGAACCTGCTTAGTTTAGTGCTGGACATCTAAGACCTGGTTGAGTGAAATAATTTTTCTAACTACGATACGAAATTGTTGAACTTAAATTTCGCCTTGATGAGCATTTCTTGTTTAGTGTTGATTGTTGAATGCCTCGCCAAATACAAAACTGATGAACCCTCCTGCAGCACCCAGTCTCTTCCTTAAGGAATCCTTTTGAGTGATATCAATTATATTTCTTGGTAGGATATTGAAACATCGAAGCTTGGACTTCCTTTCATAATATTCTCTTTGCATCTTGGGCTTAATAATAACTCTTTATTTTTAAAAAAACTTCCAAAAATTGTAGCTATACTCTTTTCCAACTGCTTCTCCTCCCAATCCACACATATGAAATTCTGTTCAATCACCCACAACTCTTGACCAGTTTGAATGTTTAAATTGCTTAAGAAATGTAATAATAAAAAATATGAAATTGGAATAGTCACAATTGATGGCAAGAGAAAAGGCAATGGCTACACATAGAGTTAATACATTTCTTAATCACCATCTTATTGGGGTTATTATATGGTCAATGTCGGCACGAATGTCTAACTTTCGACTAAGTAAAGAACTCAAAACAAAGGAGCAGATAAGAAAAAACGGGAATTTTTAAGTTTTGTAGGTTTGGAGGGTCCGATTGTCAAATTTTTTTATTATGTCGACACTCATGTTGTTGAAGTAAAATAAAATTTTAAGCTGTATTCATTGTTTACTTTTTCAGTGGCAACTGCTGCAGTTAGAATTGTTTTATGAACTCAGCGATTTTTGTTTGTTAAAAAAATGGATCAAAGAATTGGAATCAACAAATTTGTGTAAAAAATGATAAAGTCTGGGAAATGTTAACAAAGGTCTATGGTCTTATTATACCTTCTCCAATTCACATTTATTATATGGCATAACACTTTGAGCTAAAAGCTATTAGAATAATGGCAAATATCTAGTGAGTCATGTGGTCCACATTTTAAATGACAAAATAATGACTCCCCATTTATGTACATATATTTTACCTTAATTAGTGTTAAGGAAAACTTAAATAACTTTCAAATTAGAAAGGAAATTCACACATAAAATACTAGAAGAAGCTATCTGATTGATTGTATTTCCATAAAGCTAAAAAAGCTCCTGTTGATAAAAATAAAACTTTTTAATAAGCTACTAAAAGTGGCCTGATCTGTAAACCTCAGTAGATTTAAACTTATTTTCTCAAATTGGTTGAAAGTAAATTAATTTTATACTGTCAGTGATTTTTTGGCTTGTGATATTAGTACATTAAGATTTTAATTACATTGTTTACATGTATGTGTAATCTATGTGTGTATGTGTTTATTTAGGTATATATATATATATATATATATATATATATATATATATATATATATATTGATAAATTACACTGATTACAAGAGAATCAATTACATTTTAAATTTTAGGTCATAGTAATTTGTTTTTTTTTTTTTTACGTTTTAAAATATTTAACTTGCACTCATGATTGTATCCTTATAAAACTGTTTTTAACTTTGTCTATTGCCATGTGTTTACTGACAATAAAATTCTTTATTCTTGATACAACAAAAAACCTGAAAGAGAATTAATGGACAGTTAGTTTTGAACTTAAGAGTCAGAATGCCATAGCACGGGGACTTTCCTGGTGGGAAGACAAGAGCAAGGTAACATTTAGATTCCAGCATTTGTCACTAATGTGTTATGTTGGTTACCATAATGCTTTAAGCGACACAGTGATCTTTGGTTTTATATAATGCTGGTTGGGCTGTGGCATAATAACAGTTCTTTTTGAACCCTTTTAGGGCCAGGAGCTTATACATAGGCTCAATTTAGTTTGGTTGAGAAACCCTAAGAGCCTATATATAGACTCAAGCTAGTTGGTTATAAAATTCCAAGAGCCTATATATATATATAGGTTTTTTTCCTTTCCTGAGGGAAAAGGACAGTTTGTCCCCGTGCTTAGTCCTAAAAGGACCTTTACGCCTCCCTTACTTTAATTTTGTGTCCTCAAAGTCCGAGGCTTTTGCAAAAGCCAATTAGGTTTGAGGGATCCTGTTCTCTGATATCCTTGGGGCTGAGGAGATATGCTCTCAGGTATCTTTTCCGAGTTTCTACGATGGCAGGACAATCTAACCAAATGTGCTCTGCTGACTCCTCCTCATCTCCACAGAGTCTACACTCATTAGTCTGGCTAAGGCCTACCTTCATATATATATATATATATATATATATATATATATATATATATATATATATATATATATATATATATAGAGGCTTGCGCAAGGTGGGATGCCAAGAGCCTTTATTTAGGCTCTTAATATTTTCATACAGTACACATCTATTTATTGATTAACATCAATAAAATTAGTACTGATCTATGCAGAACTACATTTGCTTCAATAATATAATATAATTTGTAATGTTAATGCAATTTTTATAATAGTTATAATGTTTAATTAAGTTGAAATATTCATAAGGCAGTGGCGTTTGAGGTTAAATGATAACCACTAATAGCCATTAGTGTTGTTGTTGTAATCTTATCTTACCTTACTTACTTATACTTTTAAAGGTTCTAAAAAGTGTGCTATTTACTGTAGACTTTCTTTTATTTAAAGAAAATACTTAGGTGTTGTACAAATTAAAAATAAAATGAAAAAATATCTACTTTTAAGGTAACATTTTTTAAGATTAACATTTTATACATTTCATTACATGTTATTGTTCTCCTTTAAACAACAAAAAATAAGACCAAAATCATTAGCGAAATGAGAACGTTTATGTCTACGTGCGTCATAACTCGTAAAACTGCTCCGTACTGCAAAGCCACGGTGCCCGACAGAACACTCTGCACTGGTAACTCTGGCGTTATGTGACGTGACCTGCCCAATATCCTTGGGGCTAAAAGGGATACACTGAAGGATGTCTTAGAAATTGTAAACTTCATGTTTATGTCTTATTGATCATTTGTTTGGGATATTGATTCACCTATAGTGCATAAATACCCCAAACTGAGATGGTTGTATGGCACCATGTACGCCAGGCAACTTAAATATCTATTCAACCTTCTTGCTGGACAGCAGGAACAATTTGGATAAGATAATTTCATTGGCTTGTTTGTTGACCTTTAAAAGTTTTCTTAATAATACCAGAGTATAACATCCAATTGATTATAACACAGCGCAAGTACGGTTATTACCATTAAAATGTTATAATATTATACCATGAATCCTAAAATTAACCTTAAACTAATACATTCAAGATTTTTTTCAAATTTTGCTTTAAAGTTAACCAATTTGGATCACCTGAATCTGTACTACCATGTGTATATTTTTCATAACGTAATTGTTTCCTGTACTATTGTCAGACAATTCTTAAATAAATATTTAAATTGAGACTGAGTTTATACAGTAACGTTATTAAAATTAAACTAAGCAAGGGTGTATTTTCATTTAAAAGATTATGTATTGAATGCTCAGTGAAAAGTGTGCATCCATTGGAATAAATGAATGAACTAGGCTGTAACTAACAAATTTTGACTTGAATGAGAGTTAAAATTACATTTGGCATGTGTTTGTTACTTGCATGCATGGCTGAGTGCATATATGTGCATGTGGTTATGTGTGAGTGCATTTACAGGAGTTTGCATACTGTTTGTGTTTGTAAAGATGTTTATCTCCAGGTAAATCAGGTTGAGGGTGTTTATTTAATTGTCCCACGTTGTTGTGTCATTTGATGAAGTTCAAATATGAGTGTTTGTTTTAAAAGCCCAACATTGTTGGTGTCCTATGATGATGATCAGCATGAGGTTAATTAATTGGCCATGTTGTTGGCACCATGTGATGTAGTTCAAGTATTCGGGTTATGATGCATTCCCCAAGATTGATTGGTGATGATATATGATAAAGTCCCAAATGTGAGGTTGGTTCTATTATAGTAATAATCTAATAAATGTCCGATTTAGGTTAATATGAAGGTGAAAAAAATAACCTTCAAACAAAGAATAATATGAAGGTGTTGAATTATGTTATATGATGTGGTTCTAGTTCAAAGTGAGGTTACGTTAACCCGAGGATGTGGTCACTATCATGTGTTGTAAACCAATGTCATTTAGTCTTATTAATAATTTGAATTCACTGCATATTTTGTTTGCACTTTTTTGTAAAATTCTATTTAAGATCAATCAATAACATGAGTAAAAAGCAATTCCAATGAGGTCTACTCAGTAAAAACACAGTTCTCACCAACTATATATATATATATATATAAATAATGACCATCTTAATAAATCTCACATGTTTTACTCAATTACATTTATATTTTGTACCTCAACATAATTTCACTCACGAACCTCACTTGCTTTAACATGTGACCGAATTTATTCACAACAAAATTTTACACGACCATGTGCTTTCTTTCAAACATCAATGCACGTATTTTCACATTCACAGATGAGGCAAGAAGAAGGAAGAAGGTTGAGAAAATCTGCTATAACTGCCTCGGTCTACAGACCAGAAATCGTGAACTCTTTCAGCCTTCAACCCAAACTAATACATTTTACTTAATGTTAATTATTATCACCAATAGATTTCAAATTTCTTTATTGATTATCTTAATTAAATAGCTCGAATTGATTCCAGTATAAAGTTTACTTACCTTTTGCTTTAATAATTATTTTAGACTTAACATGTGATGAAAAACATAACATCTGATTTGCTTTATCAGTTGTTTGTCGTACACGACAACTTCCGCTTACCGATATTGCCGCAAACCATTTTAAATTTAAATTTGACCGATGTTTATCTGTTACAATCTATGTGCATGCAAGTTGGATGAAATGTATTGTATTGTAATACACTGTTTCAAAGTTTGTGACAAACTTCTTTAACCAATAAACGTAATGGAGTGGTAATGATTTATATTCACGGACAGGTAGAAATAATTGCTTTCTTACACCGCAACAGTATTCCTACAGCAATCTTGTATTGTTAATTGATTGTAGTGCTATAATTTAGTAGTATGAATTAAATGTTGTATTCCTTGTCATGTTGTTAAGTTGCTGTAGAGAATGAAATATAATTCACATAGTTTCAACTAATCTCCTGAGATTTTACACTTTCTCCAGCCTTGTTAACCGTGAACCTATGATGAACTTCATGCTAGACATCCTACAAGGAACGTTAGGGTGACATGAATAATTGGTTAAGCTTGAACTCCTACTTCGTGATGCTTTCTGGCTTAATGAGATGTTAACAGCTTTGTCTATTTCTACGGTCTTGCCAGTTGCAAAACCACTCAGATTCCTGTTCTGTATCAGAGATCCTGTGGAACATTTCAGTAAAACCATGTATTGGTAGATTCTTACACTGTTTTAACTTGACATTTATCTACCCAATGCTTTACTGAGTAGCCAAAATGTTTCCCTGTCCAGTTAACTACTAGTCATGCCAATAACCACAACTACTCACCCTTCTTGCCGGACATCCTGCAGAGAACGGTTGAGTGAGATCATGTCGCTTGCTAGGATATTGAACTGGTTCAACTTGAACTTCTCCTTCATGATGCTCTCCTGGTCAGCTGGGATGTTGACTGCCTTGCCCAGCTCTCCAGGTTTGCCAACCTATACGATACATTACCAACATTGACAAAATCATGACAATATAACCAGAATAACTTTGTTTATAATTTTGGTACTTTTCATAGAAATATTTCAGTTCAAAATCATTATTTATAACCATATATTGTTTATATTTTAATTTTTTCCTTTTTTAGTATATGAAATTTCATGAAAATTATAAGTGTGTCTCAATATACATCAGCAGAAACTTGTAGGCAGTGTTTGGATTTTGTGATCAAATAAATAAAATATCTGCAGTGCAATAATGTTTATACATAAACAGTCTAAGTTAGAATATTGTGTTTCAATTAACCTATTATTTTTTTAAAATTAAATATATTTAGAATATAACAATTTGTATACAGATATATATGACGTACAACATTTTTAACAATTCCATGTGCTTTATATCATGAAAATTTAAACAAAATTGCGAGAATGTATTTTTATTTTTAGATTGTCTTTTAGACCAAACACATAAGTAAACTTTTTTGAAAAACACTTGTAGGACTCAAGAGCCCCAAAACCGATACATCTTTTTTAAAACTAAGCTTTGATTTTTTTTTGGACCCCTGGGCAGGGTTTAAAATATGGGTTAGGAGTTACATTGGCAATGCCCTTAGGAAAATAAGTCATGATTTTCCAAGCAGAAGTGATGGCAATATAAACATGCGTCAGGCAGCTCACACACAAGGGACCTACAGGTGAACGTATGGCTGAACTGTTCTGATATTTGAAAAAAGCCAGGAAACAACCTTTGGAGCTTATCTCTTGAGCCCAAAGAATATCAGAGAATAGGAGCCCACAAATTTATATGTTTTTTTGCAGAAGCCTCAGATTTGAGGATTAAATACAAGTAAAAGACACAAAGATCCTTTGAGGACTAAGTACAGGATCTGATTTTTTTACAATATATATAAAAGTTTTTATTTGTAAAACAAAAATTATAAGGTAAGAGTTGTTAGTCATTATAGAGAAACTTGCACATAGTCATAGGTGACCAATTATTTATACATCTAAGAAAAGTTCTAAACTCAAACCCATCTCCCAACTTTGTGTTTTGCGCTAACTATTCTACTATTTTATAAGAATAGTCAGGTAATACCTATTTGGGATAGTTTAGTTCATTGAGATCATGATGATATAATATTTGTTGGGGGATTTGATAGTTGAATAATCCGTAGAAGTATATGTTAATACTGTCCAAAACTAAAATTGAAACTTGACCTTCATGATCCATTATGTTGTTTGCAATGGTAGTCTTTACACACTAATAACTTTATCTCTAGCCAAAAATGAAAAAATAATAGAAGAAAGGCCAAGAAAACACACACAAGGAAAGTAAAGTCTGCAACTAATTGATTGTTTGCAAACTGCCTTATGTAATATGAACTGCACAGGTACAATTCTACAATAAGTGATATGCCTTGTTTCATATTTATTTTTAGATAATAATTCTATTCAGACCATATTTTGATAACACAATGTTACTTTTCACAGTCAGCCGTTTCTCAATATCATTTAGAATATTATTTTTAATATTCCATTACGGATTTACAGTATTTGAATAAAAATTTAACTTTAATGTTTAAAATTCATGAATGTTTATTATTTGAACAATGCTATGGAACCTAATCATTGAACAAATGTTAATGTATCATGTGGAAAGATAGGCCAAGAAAGGTTTAATCTGTAGACTTTTAAATTTTGCATGAAACTTCATTTCTACATAGACAAGAATGAGTTTTATGATGGTGCGTGTCCAACCATGCAATTTGGCTGAGCGTCATTGAAGGCTACAATTCGGTAGGTTGACACAGTTTCTCTTTTGCCTGTTGGGGGATATGTAAAAATTTCTCTATGGTTGTCCACCTTTCTCTCTGCAGGATATCTCGAGAATTAAATGAGCTATAAATTTGAAGTTTGCATGCAACCTCAGAAGAACTTGGTACGTGACACGAGGTGTGACATACTAATACCTTGTATATGTTTGCACAGTGTTTCATATTTTCTTATTGGACGATAAATTCTGTATGTGTATATATATATATATATATATATATATATATATATATATATATATATATATATAGTACGTACCTTTGCATGAGACATGTATATTTTACAACAATTCAAAGAAGAAAGAAAAAACACTTTTAAAAATTATCCAAAATGGGCTTGCCGCCAATACCTGAGTTACTATATGGGCAGGTGGAGGGTTAATTATATACAGTATAAATTTTTATGTTTTTTTTATGTATATGCTTCTAAATTAGATATTTTACCATTGCGAAAATGATAACTGTGTCACAAAATAACCTTAGCGCATTGTTTTTTTAAATACAAGGAGGGTTTCATAAGTCCTTAGAATCACCGTCACATGTCAGCGCTGGCAAGGTAATCCTATATCAGTAAACATGTGGCGCATCAGTGCTCTGCATGGCTGTAGTGCAGATATCACATTATTATACCTCTGAAGCAAAAAATTCTCAAGGCAGTAGTGTGAAGTCAATCCATCACCAAGAAAGAAAGCAAAGGCAATGCAGTCAGCCAGAAAGGAGTTGTATAAGTTTCCTGAAATATGAAAGGAATTCTGTTGATTATCTTCTAAGTTGATAAAACAGTTCTGACATACATTTATCTCCTGAACAAACAATAGCACAAGATATAAGAAAAAGAAAAAGTTTGGCAAGTATAAAAGTCATCTTGTACAAAGAACACATACACATACACAACAATTGTAATTGGCAAAATACACGATTTAAGATGTAACTGGTGCTATCAACGTCTTATCAGACTGTTTCAGCACCATCAGATTTTTATCTCTTTTCCAAATTCAAAATTGTCCTTGGTAAACAAAGTTCTCTTTAAAAAACTGACTGCCAAAGAGTATGGGCATTTTTGACCTGGGGAAACTCATTTTTACGATGAGATCACGACATTGGAACATCACTGGATGAACTGTGAAATGATGTTAAGTTAACATAAGATTTTAGATAAGTTAACCTGTATCTGTGATGATATTAGTCTATCTGTATTTGTGACACTATTCTGACTGTATTTATAATATTACAGCTTTGAATAAAGATTTATGACTATGACTATGACTGCATTATTGTACAGGTAGACCATTATGAAAAATCAATATTTCTTCCATCCTATTCTAAGAACTTTCCAAATCACCCTCGAACATGCTACTACAACATACTACTCGTACTATTGTAATAGTGTTCAAATCAATAGAAGCTTCAATTAGTTTATATGAACATATGGCATTGATGATTGAAACTTCCATTGATCTGAACACTACTTTAGTAGTATAGGCTATGTGTTTAGAATTGTTTATTATATCAGCATGTTTTGCCAGTTGTTCAGGCCCTCAGACAGAAAATGAATCTTATGAATAGAAATTGCCACTTGCAGAATCCCAGGATTGTTTACTTTCTCTTCAACTCGTTGGGAACTATTACATCTATGAAATCTAAACTAAAAAAAATTACATTACTGATTTCAGATATGCCTACTTTATTCTTGTCACTTTATACTGTTGAACTGTTTTTAATTTTGTTTAGTGGTATCTGGCTTAACAATTAACTAAGTGCATTTATTTTTCTATGGACAAAGTTTAAAAATTACCAATCACACACACACAATTCCATTACCCTATTAAATCTTGAATAAAATATATCAAAAATAAATTTAAATAATGAACAAAATATGATATGTGCCAAAATTCTTGTTTTTGTGAACTTGTCGAGAGTTGCTATTTGAAAATGCAGAGTTACAGATGTCTGGTTTCCTTTTGGAGTCCAATCCTTATTAACCCTTTAACTGCCTCATTCCTGGATTGGCAGCGACACCTGAGCGCCAGGATTAGTTAAACACTAAGACACCCCAGGACTGAGAATTTTTTCTTATTTTTAGGAGTTTTTGACATAACAACAGTTTTTTTAAGTTTAATGAATGGAGTAAACAATCAACAATGTTTACAAACATCTCACATAATGTCAATTTGTCAAATAATACCACATATCACATCAAGATGGCGGCACATAGTAAACAGTCAAAGTGTGGTTCGTGTAATAAAAAATGTTGCCAAGAATAGCAAAGCGCTTTTATGTGCTGGAAACTGTGATTCTTGGCATCATATTACTTGCATAAATATATCGAATGAAGAGTATGAACTAATTAAAACCCTCAAGGGTAAACTTTTGTACATATGTGACAGATGTCGTCTACCGGCGACTGCTGAAGTAAGTTTGTGCTGTAGTGTGAATGAGAAAATAGCAAATGATGACAATGGACTTACAAATCCAGAACACTTAAAATTACTTACTGATCAAATTTTTAACCTTTCAGAAAACTATAAAAAACTTGAGTTTACAGTTTGTCAGTCTTTCAAGGCGAAAATGTTAACTTAAAATCAGCTCTTAATGCCCAAGCAGAGGTTATCAGTGACATGATACAAAATCGGTATGATAAAGACTTTAAATCATATGCAGATGCTCTGAAAGTGAAATCAGTGGATCCTCAAAAAGTCGAGCAGGTTAGTAAGTGCATTGATTGTAATGCAAGCCATTTACCAGATGCAAAACTTAAACACTGGTAAGCTTAGGGCAAGATTCGATGCTAAAATTAATTATGCCTACTCTTGTGGACGAAGACAATGAAGAATCTCTGGGTAAACCTCCTTTCCAGTTGGTGAAGTCACGAGCTCAAACGAGACGAAATCGGTATCAAGAGCAAAAAAATAGCTTAAATGTAGAAACTAGACATAGGCCTTCTTTAACACAATTTCCCAGGAAGAAGAGGGAAAATTTTATTATTGGTCAGTCAGATGTTGATGACAACCTAACCTCATCTGACAGAAAAAAGTTTTTGTTTGTCTCCCGCATGGCTCCAAAAATAAGTTGTGAAAGTGTAAAATCTTTTATGCAAGGTAAGATAGAGGCAAACTATGTAGTTGAAAAAATTACAGTCTAAGTATCCTGACGAATACTCATCTTTTAAAATAGGCATACCTGTAGACCTATTTGAAGACATTTACAATCCTAAGTTCTGGCCTAAAAATTTTTACATTGCTGTTTATAAACACAAAATTAAAAAGAATAATTTAAATAGTACACCAGAGCTTTTAAACTCACAGGACATCTGCATGCAAAGCGGAACTTAGGTCCAAAAAGTGATGTTATCTGTAGATAAGCCTAGTATTAGTGGCCAGACATTAAAATATGACATATATGTAATTAATACACAGTCACTGGCTGATAAATTGGCCTGCTGAACTAGAACATATCCTTGAAAATGAAAACTATATCGCTATCTGTGTATGTGAGCACTGGTGTTCCTCTGAGAACATAGCCTATGCACAGCTGAGAGGTTATTTTCAAGCGGCAGCATATTGTAGAAGCAACAAGTTGAGAGGAGGGGTTGCAATCTACATTAAACATGGGCGTTGATTTCCAGATGATAAACGTAGAAAAATTCTGTGTGGAAAGTCATTGTGAAGTGGTGGTTGTGACTTTGTGTTTCAACAGTTGCAGGGTAAGACTTGTATCAGTATACCCGCATACCAAATGGTGACCTTGAAGTGTTTTTAGACTCGATTGAACAGTTGATATTAAGTATGTCAAACAAGAAGTGGCCTATCTTAATTTGTGGTGACATAAATATTAATGTCCTAAATGTAAACGACACGGCAACATTAAAGCTTCAAAACATGTTACGAAGCGTAAATTGTTATTTTGGAAACAATACGCTACCAGAGGGTCTGCATGCTTGGATAATGTTATTACAAACCTTCCTAGGGAATATGTGTCTGTTGAGGTTAAGGAACCTATCTCAGATCACTTAGCGTTGGCAGCTAGGATCTTGTGTAAGCCAAACTGTTTAGAAGAGGATAAAAATGGTCCTTACAAAATTAAATCCCGCAGCTTTACTCAAGGAAATATCAGCAAATTTATGGATTTCCTCAGTGTGATAGATTGGAATAGAATAGTCGAAAACCCACCTTTGTCCTTTGATTCATTCATAAAAAATCTTTATTTTTGGAATGGATGAATGCTTCCCCATTAAAGAAATAAATAGGAAGAAATCAGCCTTACATCTCAAAAATTGGTATACTAGCGAACATCAAAAAATGAAGAGAGAAGTGGAAAGCTGGTTTCATAAGCTACAATGGGCCCTCCGTTACCCGCCTGCTTGTGGAGGAAACCAAAAATAAGTATACTGCAGTTAGGAAAAAATACAAAAAAATCGTTACATCTAGCGGAGATACAGGCAAATGCAGAAGCAATAAAAGCAGCGCCTAACAAAGTAAAAAAGGCATGGGAAATAATAAATTCTTCAAGAAAAGAGACTGTCCACAAAGACACTCACTCTACTCTCTCTGCTGATGACTTCAATGCGTACTTCATCTCTGCAGTGGCTGATATTGCGAAGGAAGTCGTGACAATCACTTACTACAGCTATGGATTTCCTCTCCAGTACCCAAGATGCCACGGATCAATTCCAGTGGCAGACAAGTGTCTTGTGAGCAGGTGGTGGAATTTGTAAATAGCATGAAGAAGCAGTCACAGTAGAGATATATATCACATTAGTGCAGTGTTAGTAAAAATGTGAGTCCTACCTGTTATAGTTTACCCCTTAACGGTTTATGTATAAACCAGTGTTTAAAAGCTGGCACATTTCCAGACTCCCTCAAGCAATCTAGAGTTGTACCCTTAAATAAGAAGGGTGACAAGTCATCTGCTAGCAGCTATAGGCCCATCTCGATGGTAACCCATATTTTCAAAATCCTTGAAAAAAAGCAATGAAACACCAGGTAAGTGAGTTTTTTGAAAGAAATTCACTTTTTTCTAAATTCCAATTTGGTTTTAGACAAGGTAGGTCGACGGTTGACGCGTCGAGGGCCTTATAAGATCTGTACTTACAAGTTTTGAAAATCATGCTAGTACACACACCATCCTTTGCGATCTTTCTAAGGCTTTCGACTGTGTGCCGCACGACATCCTTCTTTCAAAATTACACTTTTATGGAGTAAGAGGTGTGGAGCTCAAACTGTTTGAATCATATTTGGCAAACCGAACACAAAGAGTAAATACTCAAAATTCACTCTCTGATATTGCGAAGGTTGTAAGTGGCGTGCCACAGGGATCGGGTCCTAGGCCCTTTTCTGTTTTTAAATCCTGATAAACGATTTTACCATCTAGTTTAAGCTGTAATTCTGTAGTTTTTGCTGACGATACTACACTGTTACTATAGTATGCCAAATAAGGATCTAAACAATCTTAGCCTATTTATGTCAAACGCTCTTGAAGAAAGCATACATTGGTTTAAAGCGAATGGCCTATCTTTGAACCAAACTAAAACACAACACTTAGTTTTTACTCTAAGCAGAGCCCATGTCAGTCACGAAAATTACAGTAAATGTAAATCTCCTTGGCTTTGTACTCGACCCTTGTCTAAACTGGAGTGCACACATCCAAAAGGTTTGTGCTAGACTAAATAGAGTAATCTACTTATTAAGAAACTTAAGAAATAAGTTACCAGAGCCACTATTAAAAAATGCTTATTTTGCTTTTTTCCATAGCATTCTGTTGTATGGGATAAGTGTTTGGGGTGGAAGTCACCATCTAAAAAGTGTATTGTTACTACAAAAAAAAGCAATCAGAATTATGAGAAGGGCGTCATTAAATGCTCATTGTAAACCTTTTTTTATTGCTGAGGGAATTTTAACTGTAGTAAATGTATATATATATATATATATATATATATATATATATATATATATATATATATATATAGTATGTATGTCTTAGTAAAGTTAAGGAAAATTTTGATAGTTTTAAGCTTGATCTGTGAAAACCACCAACATAACACCAGAAATGACTATCAGTTGCAAGAACCCTTCTCTGTAGGCTAAGTCTAACAAAAAATTGGCTTGATAGTGTCAGTCTTAAAATGTTCAATAAGTTACCACCTTGTGTTCATCAAGTAAGCCTTTGCAAATTTCGGTCTTCCGTGTACAATTTCCTAGTGGTTTAGGCCATTTTATGATATTAAGGAATTTTTTGAGTTACCATCTAGGGAATTCATTACTGCTTTTAGTTCGGGCTAGCCCATTTTTTTCTGTAGGCTACCTTGTTTTATTGATGTGTTGTTTAAAATGTCTATTTTATTGTACTGTAAATGTTTCATGTATGCCTGATCTATATTTTAGTGTTTTAAACCAGTTAGATGTTTTTATTGTAAATGTTGTTTTAACTTTCCGACAAAATCAACCATTTATGTAAATAGTTATGACATGTAGGCATTGTTATGCAACTATATTAATTTGTGTTCTAGGTACATTGATACTGTACTGAATTACTATATTGACATTTGTCTATTGCTTGTTAAAGTTTTAATGACAGAAATAAATCTTGAATCTTGAATCATATTATCACTATGACAGCTCTATCTACAAATAAACACTGGAAAACACCTTGTAAAATATCAACGTAAACATTGCAAAACTCGTATACTATATAAAGCACATAGCATCCAAGACGTTTGAGTAATGTCCACATCATTGCAATCACCAACTGGACAGCTATCTTCAAGACATTTTTAACATAATAGAACACAAATTAACGCAATATAACAGCTGATACAAGAAAAATAAAGCAGCTGATAATAAGAAAACAAGTATACTCGGGCGTGGCGGTTTTCACAAAAATACAGTCGTAAGGCATATCTCGGGTGTGATTATTGTTCGCAAAACTAGAGTTACAATATATATATCGAACTTGTCAGTTATAAAGGGTTAACACAGAATTCAACTAAAACTGAATTGCTTTTCCTTTAAATTATTAACAAATTTGTGGTCTGAAGAAAAATATTAATCTATATCTAGTGGTAGAAATTAAAATTTTATGAAATAAAATACATAATTTATTAAATAAAAATGCACAAAAGAGGAAGATAAAACAACTTAGTACTATCAGTGTGACTAGAAAGCTTCAATGTTATTAAAATTACAACCATTCAAACATTAGAACAAGGAATTGACTATCTGAACACCATTTACTACACATGCATATCAAAATTTAATTAAATCATGCCTCTTATGACATTCAGCAGTTCATAATGATAATACTTGATTTTAAGGAATTATAATTTTCAGAACTTATAGCCAGAAAAAAATCTAATCCACATTCATTTAGCCGAATTTTTGTGTTAATCGAGGGATAATCCAAAACAATGAAAGCTGTAAAGATTGTTAACAGGTGTGTGTGTGTGTGTGTGTGTGTGTGTGTGTGTGTGTGTGTTTAAGCATAATAGCAGTTATTCACAGTTTTGCATATGTATGAGCACTTCTAGTTTGATTTAATTATATTTCTGATATCAATGTTGAATTTTCCTTGTTACCACAATCAAGAAAATATGACAAAAAGTGTTTATTTATGATCGTTGTAATTTATTCTGGTTTTACTATCTTTGTTCCATAGTTAATTTTGTCTTGTTTCCCCCATTAATAAATATAAACACACACAGCCCTACTTCTATCAAAAGACAATAATATGGGTTTTATAACAGTGTTAAAATTTATAGTAAATGTTACATAGTAACTTTGTCTTTTATGTATAATACTCAATACTTGCTAAAACAGTATGGTTAAAAGTATATTTACACTAAACATTTTAATTTTCTTATCAAGATATTTCCTTACTCTATGCTCAGTGTTGTTGTTGTCAAGCGCACAAAGCATCTATGCTTTCACACTATAATTGTAAACCGAGTGAAAATAGTGGTTAAATTCATTAAAAGTATGGTTCTGTTGTGATTAAAAATTGTTTACACAGAACAGTTGATTACGTTTAACAGGCTCCTTCAATTAATAGTATTTGCTGTAATTCAACTGTAGATACAAAGATGGGATTTTTTACAACTTTAGAGGCCAGAAGAGCTTGGGCCAGAGTGATTAAAAAAAATAATAAGCCTATATATATATATATATATATATATATATATATTTACAGTAAAGTTGTGTTATTTAAACCATCCATAGAATACAATAATATAATAGAATCATCATCCTAGCACAGTTGTTTGCATCACATGACTTCTAGTAATTAATAATTCTTTGCAGATCACAATCATCAATAATCTTGCATATTGATGCCCACCCATGACATTACGGAAGTCATGATGATCCACAAGCTTTCATACTAAAGTTAACCATTCAATTCTGCAATACAACAATTTTTTACTATGTTTTACAGTGCAAACTGATTAAGCCTGTAGGTTGTTGTCTACTTTGGTTGCTGTGAAAAGCATCTTTATATACTTACATTGTGGTATATGATCCATGTTAAATAACTATCATGATAAATAAGTTTATAGTTAAGATATAGTATAGTATAATATCTCTCATGATAATTAGGACTGAAGATAACAAGGATA
Source organism: Homalodisca vitripennis (assembly GCF_021130785.1). Lineage (NCBI taxonomy): Eukaryota > Metazoa > Arthropoda > Insecta > Hemiptera > Cicadellidae > Homalodisca > Homalodisca vitripennis. Next base: position 143,061,793 of record NC_060211.1, on the reverse strand, counting down.
ATAAGATACATAGATACCATTTAAAAAATGTTTATAAATATCAAATTTAACTTAAAAACAAACGGATTAAAACTTGTATAAATAGTATACAGACCTGTTCTTTGACAGAGGGGGCAGGTTTCCACTTCATCAGCTCCCACGGGGAGTAGGTCTTCTTGCCACGGTCTCGCATGAGCTCATGGAGATTGCCCCGCCCCTTGCTGCTGGTGGCCGTCTCCCCGCTACTGGTGGCCACTAGAGCCTGTGGGGTAGGAGGCTCGGGCACACCACACCACCCCCGCCCCCACCCACCACGCCCCACACAATCCGAGTAGAACGTCAGCACCACCACGTCCACGAGAAACCACACCAGTGATGTCACCAAGATCACCTTACATGTATGGATACGCACTTTGGTCCGGAACATGGTCACTACACTACATCACAACCTGAGGATATGTCGGGGTAGTCTTGGCACCATCACAGCCTTCCGTGGGACCTGCCACAGACAATCAGTTGTAATTAGTACAAAAGTCATTACTCTCACTACTAAGATAACATTTTCCGTTTAAACTGCATGGTGGTATCAAGTACAACTTCAGCTAGTGCTGTGAAATTAGAATAAAGTTTTTTACATTGAACTTTACCCCTGATAATCTGGTTTAACTTTTGTGCGTGTGAAAAACCATTGCAATTTTTTATTCTTTGTATAGCCTAACTGTTATCTGTTGATGGTATGCCAATAAATATTAATTATTAAGTTCCTTTTAGTAATTTGAAAACTTTAGAAGGCTTAAAAAATTACATAATCGCAAAATACTTAGGAAAATACATTAAGAATGAAAGAACTGCAGTGGTGGAACTATAACTGTATGAAGTTATATAAAATTTACACTTTTTCCTGATATAATTTAGTTTAGTATTATATAATTATATTAGGCCATGTAACACTTCAGGTATTTCTCAAAATTCAAATTCACACAATTTATATTCAAATAACACAAGTGGGTATATACAGATGTCACAAAGCAACCAGTTGGTGCATCGTCATAACTGGAATAAATGGAAATATTTGTGCACTAAAATATTTTTAAAGCTACAGTTATTATAACAAAGCAGGATATAAAATTTCTACCTTAAATCATTTTTAGAATTTATAAGTCTACACAGTTTTAGATGGTAAATATTTTCGAATACCAAGGTTCAACTTTATTATCCATTTTAGTAACAGACACCAGTAAATGTTATTTATTACACAGTTATTAAATTAAAATTGCTCTGCTGGCATGCATACAATAAATAAATAACGTGGAGAATTGCGGGTTAAAATTAACACTAATATTGAGAGATGGAAATTATAAGACAGTCATATCAAAATCAGTGCTATCAGTTCTAATTGACATGAAAATTAAAATCCATGTGGCCCGTGTGGACTGCAGATAGAAGTGTTAATTTACCACATTTTGTTATTGTTTGTTTTTTTTAATTATCATTATAAGTAACAAATAGTTAACTACTTTCAGAAAAACAAAATAGCCTTTAATACTTTAACAAAGGACATTAATTCAATAATCTTTCATTCATCCTCTCATATAGTAGTAATAATAATATGAATAATTTCTCTCGAAAATTAAACATAGTTCGTGTGAGAATTATTTTTTAATTACTAAATGCACTAATCGCAATTCTAACACTGGAAAATGATATATGGGAACAATAAAGAACAGTGGTCTGATGATTGTGCCTTGAGGATCAGTTGTAGCAATATAGATTGTAGTTACAGTACACAGACAAGCGAAATGAATCAATGACAGTGAGAAATGACAAGAAGACAGCATGAATTAGTAACTCTCCCGGTGAAGGGCCTACAAGTAGCGACCGGAGCCCAATTAAAAGAGGTAATTGGCACACGACTCGTTACCATAATGTGCTAATGACTGCAACTAGACCATGGCAACAGTTAGCCACAGTATCTATCCACCACAGATGTTAAGATCATCTCCACTTACTTACATTCTAGCTTATAGTTAGTATTTAACGTTTAATTTTTTATTACTTTACTTTTACAAAATTTTAAGTTACTTTCTTTATTGGAAAACACTTTAAAATATGATATTTAATTATGCAATAATAGATCATTAACCCAAATCTCCATGTGTTATAAGAGAAGGTACTCCTTTGCATGTAATTTTACATAAAATAAAGAGAAAAAAAACTAATTTAAAGTATCAATTATCAGCTTTTAAACCTAACTCATTTCATACTCACAAGATAGAGCCATATACTTTTAAAATGTATGCTTTAAAATAATTCAACATTTATTAACCATTAATTATTTAATTAGGTCATTAATTATTTTTAATGGATGTCCAGAACAAGACATGTTGTATGTTGTTCTATAACAATTAACCATGTGAGATTTTACACTGGTTTAACTACAAAAGAAAAGTAATCTATATTAAACTACTACAATATATATTTTAGGATGGCAACAGTCAGAATGGTGTCAGAAATATCTCTCCAGGACAAGACTCATTAGACCTTCTATTATAACTGTACACCAATTAGCCTTGGATTGTACACCTGCCAGACTTCAGACTTCAGGCTCATGTTACTACTGTATTGGATTGTCAAGACAAAAATACTTCAACTACAATCTTTGCTTGCAGAATCTTACTGGATGGCGTTTCCTTTTCTTTCCTTGTTCATCGTTTAATTCAATTGGAATAACTACCAATTCTTTTTTACACGGATTGTATTTGTTATAACGGAGGAATATGTCTTAATCAAGCTGATACAACACAAAAATTATATTGTATACATATATAAAGTAGACATACATATTTTAAACGTACAAAAATATGTTTAATACATGAAAAATAGCCTCGAAACTTTGTTGTTATAAAAAACTATCAAAAGTTCAAATAAACCAAAACTTCAAGAACATTATATACAATTTTATTCCTTCTACGAATGTTATAGAAAAATTTGTTTAATTATTTAAATTTGTTTTTTATTATTTTTTTTAAATAAACGATAAATAAATTAACTTATACATTCCTGTTTCTCTGTGAGTCCAACAGAGAAATCTATTGTGTAGTTTTTAGTTTTTTTAACCCTTTCAGTGCCAAGACCTTATCTCCAAAGTGTGTGCATACAGTGTCAGGTATATATAGCTCAATATGTAGATGCAAGAAATGTCAAGCTATATTTGGCAATTATTAACTGTTCACAATAGATGAAAGTATCTTCAATGTTTACTGATTAAAATAGTTGTTTTAGTTTTGTTCATTCATGAAATACAAAATAAAAATTGTGAAATATCTCTCCATTTTGATTTTATCATTCACTTTCTGTACAATATCATTAGTTTGCCAACTTTTTACCCATGTGAGTGCTATTCCATCAACAAACTGAGGCATTTTAAATACGCATTAACAGGTGTAAAAACAATTAATTATTGGCGTAATTGCGTCTTTCAATCTTTTTAAAGATTCTTTTATTATTTTTTAATTTGGTAATTTTCCACTTAAAATGTGTTATTATATAAATATTGGCTGTAGATTCTTAAATATATACGTTTTATGACACTGCATATTGTAATTAGCTATTTAACATACTAAAAATTAATACTGAAAAATAATCTAAGAGGATAGAGAACAATAATTTTGTATTTAATGGTTTCCTTAAATGTAGATTTTATCTCTTAGCTGCTTTCTGCCCTATTGACAGCAGTAAGGAACTACTATAGTGAAGGAGTCAATGTTGCTTATACAATCCAGGATATTGTCAGTGACCTGACAGGATAACAAAGAAAGATTACAATCAACTAGAGCCGCAAAACGGACACATCCTGCGGTCCTGATGTGAATCGCTCATTTCAGTCAATTTGCGGCAACTCACTGTGAAAATAGACTGGCTGACTTTAATTATCGTATTTCCTTCTTTTTGGGTTGCATCTTTTACAAACAGAGGAGTGGGATTTTTTTGCATCAGTTTCAGTGATGTTAACATGATTTCAATGCTGAAATATAGAAACATCACCAGTATAATCTTCCATCAGACAACATTGAATATTTATTGGTTATTAATGTTTGATGAATTAGAGCTTAGTGGATAAGTTACATTTGTTTGTGATTAAATTGTAAACAGTTCCTACATGTTTTCTGAAATTCTATTTTATTATCGATTTTTAGTATGCTAAAAATATAATTACAATATGCATAATGTGCAATATGTCATAAAAAGTACATCTATTATAGTAGTGTTGACAATTAAAGAAATCCTTGAAATATACTACTATTTCATTTATTATTATACAATAATTTTTATACGTATATAAACAAATAACAAAATTTATTATTCCTTTGTAAAGCAACCACTTTGAAAAATTATTATCTATACAAAGTTTTCTGCAAACCTGAATCTACAGAAATAATTTCCTAAACTGATAAACCGTGTAAAAAATTAAAAAGATTCTACATCTCACTGCAATATTTTTGAACGTTAAAAGAAATTTATTAAATTAATTACTTAGAAAATTCTTTTCAGGCACAAGTTTTATTTTATTACAGCAATACAAGGCAAAAATTTGAGTTCCAATTTAAAAAATTCCAAAGTAGTCCCATAAAACCCTATGATGATAAAAAAACCCACAACACAAATAAATTTTAAAACCTTAAAAATGTATGTGAAATGTTTCTCTTTAAAGATTTGTTTCTCAAGAAATATAACAACGATGCAAGTCTTTTGGCCACTTAAAATATTAGTTTGTTTACATAATTTAAATTAACAATAAAAGCACTGAATTGAAGAAACATATTTTCACAAGAAGAAATGTGGTATGTATAGCCTAGCCTATGTATTAACAATATGGTTTTCAAACCTGAATTAAAAGTGTTTTGTCATTTCAACATTACAATGCCTAAGGAAACCTCCAATTTTATTTGTTTTCTTCTCTGTTAAAATATTTAATTTAATTAAAACCCTTTGGATTTTAAACCTTCTTGAAACTGTTTCCTGATTAAAATAAGGTACAGTTTGTTGTTACTATACAAACATAATAACCTCAGGAGACCACTGATGAGAAAGTTAGTTCAGGGTCAGTTTGTAATGTCATCTCTGTAACTGTAATATCAATAGCAGGAAATCTGATGATATTAGAGTAGCAGGAGATTAGCGAGGCTGACATAAGCGAACTTCCGAGAGTGCGGAACGGACCGGTTGCCTGGGACAAGAAGTGGGGGAGGACAATAGTGGGACGCTGCAGCCGCTGTAACACCTGACACAATGCTGAGAGCCGACAGTCATGGTGAAAGTATTTAGCAACAGTACCCAGGTTCCAGCCCAACTGTATTACAGAAAGTTGCCAGATGACATTCCAGATGCAGTGGCCTTCAGTCACTCAGCTGTTGCTCATCCTGCTAGGGGGAGGGTGGAGGGGAGGGGAGGGAGAGAGAGGCAAGGACATTTAAAAACTGGTTTGACCTCATGCAAAGGTTAAATGCTGACTAGACTATCTTGAATATATACACTGCATTGATTCACTATAAGTTAAAAAAAAATGTCTACACCACAAAATTGTTAATTGATTTAATTTTAACAATAATTAATCTAATCAAAATAATGATTGAGACTCATAACAGAAGCATTCACTGTACTCAATTATTTTGTTTCACCATTTTTCAATTACTTATCAGATTCATTAAAACACATTAGAAATGAAACTTTGGAAACTCTTACCACTATTCACTATCTATTTGTTAATATAAGAAAAGCTCTCCACACTTTACTTTATCCCACATGTATAATAAAAAGAGAGTACAGTATTGATGACAAAAATATTTTTGTTGTCATTTGATTTATCCAATAGAGATGAATTATTATTTTATCTGTAATTTTAACAAGTTACGGCCATAACGAAGTGAATAAGCTGACTTTCATCACGTTTGTAATATGGATACAGTTAGAAAATATCACATATTTTTGTTTTAATTTTGAAAATTTAACCTTTAAACCAAAAGCAATAAATGAAACTAAAATAAAAAGCTGCTACAATTCTGATTAAATATTGATTATAAAACCATTACAATACTTAACCCTTTCTGGACTATTTAAAAAGTGCTAATTTCTCTATCTGGTTGTATTTTAATGTTCAGTTAAAGTACAGTGTCAGTGTTGTATTTTTTATACTGACGCTTTTTATTTTGAAAAAAATAGAATAATGCACGAGTTTTTTATTCTTAGACTAAATGGAGAGTAAAACAAGGTATAAAACAATGAGTTTTGTACACCATTATATTTTTACTTTATAAATATTTTCCTTTTCTTTTTAAACCAAAATCCCCAGTTTAATGTTTATTTTAAAGCTGTTGGTGCATCAAATCATATTTGTCTTATTGAATATGTGTATTTTATCTTATTTATTTTGTTTTGTAATATTATTTCTACTCCAATAAAATTTATACAAATCACTATTGTTAGGGATATTGAGGCCTACATCAGGTAGAGGAGGCAAATTGGTCTATTCATCAGTGGATGTTAAATCGTCATCTAGTATATCATTAATTTTTAACCCACTTTTACTTGCAGCCATTAGACAAATAAATAGTACTAAATGAATAATTCATGCATTGTTTCAACACTATAACCTAATAACTCAAGCCAAAGTAATAAAAGTTATGTACTTTCATGTGAAAATGAGGCTTAAAACATTACATTATTTGCACATTACAATTAATTGCACATTACCCTAATTTTACAACAGATTAAAAACTAAAACAAACTTGTGTTATGATGAAAACAACAATAAAACTACAAAGAACCCGATTCACAGTGGCTCAAATAGTTTGTTTACATTGGCAGACAATTAATTCACTCAACTGGAACTTGTGTTAAAGCATTAAGGGGTGAAAATGACTTAAAAAACATCTAAATAAATACATCACTCTAAAAATAAGATTTTATTTTTATTTTGTAACAAAAATTACTGAAACCATATGTATTAAAACGATATCTCAACCTAAATTTTCCAGCATTATTCAGTGGCTAAATTCAATGTCTTCTATGACAAAAAGGGAGTTTGTTTCATATTAAGTTTACATGTGTGTGTATATTTTTGCACATTTATTTTCATAATAAAACCTGGGATAATGTTTACATTAGCTATGTTAGCTATAACAATCCAAAACTGCTTTTATCAATTTCTTAAAATAATATGTTCTTGTTTCCAGAAAAACTTTTAGGCAGTCGCGGTCCATAATTGCACAGCAACTGATGTTTGAAATTTTAAGGTGATCTCAAATATTCCATCAATTTAGGGATCAAGGGTAATCGAGGTTTCTAGGGGGGGGGGAGGGTAGGCATTGGTCAAAGGGATAGTCGGAATACCAATAATCACACAATTACAAGCAATTTTAGAGGTCAGAGAAGGGCTACCACCTGCAAATGCGGATAATATAAGAGTTTTCCGGTACTTTTTTGTAATTTTTTAAACAGTTTCTACCTCTATAGTGGTTTCATTGTCTTTTTTATTTTGTGATCTTGTTTGCCAACATGCATCGTATTTGCATATCTATGTAGTTATTCAATTATTTTTTCTCATTTAATGATTGGTTTGATTTTGCTGTGTTGTAAATTTCAAATAAAGGAGTTTTTATACGTATTTTGTCATTTCCATTAGCCATTATATATTCAAGTTGTGTTGTGTTTATGTGATGTTAAGCTTCTATGATATATGAGAACTGTGTTTTCGGCCATTGTCTTCTAGCTGAGAATACACTGTTGTTTAGTTGTTTTAGACGGGTTTAATTTTTAGGTGAGTTTTTAAATATTTAATGAACATTAGTGATTGGTTTTTTTTAAATTTTATATTTTATGAATCAGTACTATCTTGAGGGATTTTTTTGTCACCATCAGAATGGGGCAGCAACTATGGTGCTAACAGCCTGTGCTGGTGGCTGGAGGCATTACTGTTGGTCTATTTAACTACTAGTGCTTTTTATGAGATTAAAAATCTTTCCAAAATTTAACAGCTGTCTGTTGTTTTTTGTATAATTTTTAAGCATTTTGTTTTGAAAAAATCAACAAATTTGTGAATTGGCTAAAGTAAACAATTAACAAAATCTGTTTTTCTAAATAACCATTATTAAAAGTCTATTACAATATTATTTACAATTTACTCTTACAATTTTGAAAACATTTTGTTTCTTCAACTTTAATGTATTACTTTTATGTACTTTAATGTTCTATCTCAATTTGTACAATATCCTATTCGTAATCTATTAAATATTCGGTATAGAAGATTTGTACAGCCATTGATAAAACGTGAATACAAAACCTGCAAATGTTAAAAAGTACTTATTAAAATTTTCAGATAAAAAAGTATAGATTCTCTCTTTCTGTCATAGGCATTTTTCAACAAAATCATCAATTATATATCATATATTAATATAGTTTTCATTGTTATTTATTGATTGCTTTTATATTTTTCATTTAGTTGGTAGGACTTTTTATATTTTGAATTACAATAACATACTAAATAAATATTTTAACCAACTAATGCTATTTTACCTTGTGAACATAAATACAGTTTTTAATAGATTCCAACATAAATAAAATTGATATTACTGTTTCATATTATTGTACTTTTTGGAATGTTAATTTGAAGTACAATAATGTCGAATAAGAAAACAATTTAGAACACTATGTTTACAAAAGTAAAGCTATCTTAAATTTTAAAACCAATATACAAAGACTTTGGACCCCATTGTATTGTACTTTCTGACTGATAAAGAATATCTCATGAAATGGAACAAAGTAATTACCAAAGTAAACATAACAGTTCCAAGAAAATCCTAAGTATAAATGTGTACCATAGTGTGTGAAATCAGCTTGAGCAAGAGATTTATACTAAATTCAACAATAGTATACAAAATTCCATCATTACATCTCAAAATCCCACGTAGAAATTAAATGCTCAGTTTGTCCATGTTTGTATCAACTTCTCCCTACAAAAATAAGTTCTACAGGTGGAAAATGGCATTTAAATATCTAGTGCTCTGCTGGTTCCAACATGTAATATATTAATATATAGCTGCTGCAGAATTCGTGATGGTCACAGTAAACGTTATGACTCTATAAGGAATGTGGTGCCCAGTGACTTTATACAATGCTAATTGGACTGTGGCACAAGAGCCATGTAATTTAGGTCTGCAAAAGGAGTGATAATCTTTGTTTTATCGAGAATCAGATAGTGTTCTTGCACTTATTGGTTTGCATGCCAGAAAGGTAAGATGTGCTTATGGTATTTAATGCCATATATCTATCGTACCACACTTGATACCACATAATTGTGGTGCTTGAAATAATATAAAAGTGTTTGAAGTTTAACATTGGTCTTACAGTGATAAATCAAGATGATCACCAGGATACCCAGTTGTTTCTTTACGTAGACTACTTTTACTTGCATTCATAAAATCTGAGCTCCTCCCGCCCCCCAAAGGGTGCTCTCTAACCATGAATTTTCAAATGGAACATTCCCTTTTGTGATGATGCCTTATTAGAAGGAAAACAAAACACCAAATGTTTTTCAAGCAAACAGTTATTTTTATTATGTTATAGATATTTAAAGTTTAATTCCCAATTTATATTAACACCACTATACAGAAAAGTATGAATTCTAATAAAATATTCTGGAAAAAGCAACCTATGGGTGAAATTGAATTTTCAACCTCCAAAAAAAACAATCGAGATTCTATATCAATAAAGGTCAACAATGTTTAATAGACAATTTCCCTGTTCTTATCTTCGAAGTTCTTGAAACACTCAGTATTTTTCAGTCATAGTTTTCATTTTCCAGTTGTGTATGTCTTTTTCTACAACTTCTTCCAGTACTATAGTACATTCTTTCAAGTCTATTTACGTTTTTATTGGTTTAATTCTATACTCATTAATTCACTTAATTTGGTTACAAACTTCTATTGACTTCTACAATGAACACCACTCTTACTATCTTCATTAGATTCCCAAAATTCCTTTTCTGGTAATTACAGAATTACCTTTTTCTGCATTAAACTCAAAAGTCAAAATCACAAATACATGCCATATACGAATAAAGGTGTAAAATTCAGTACAGCCTGTACTCTATTATTTTAAATTAATAAACGAAAAGTTTATTCAAAATTCTATCCATCTATTCAAAAAGAAATGAATAAAAAGTTTATTCAAAAATCTAACAATCTATTCAAACACTATCCCAATTTTTAAAGTTTAGTAAAAAAAAAAAAAAAAAAAAAAAACATAAGATAGATAAGAAAAAGGAATATATAAGTTGTTGATTGTTTAACACTTATAAAGACACACATTATGAGGCGGCTGTGTTGCATTAAAGAAAATATATCTGAACTACATGTCAGTAAAAAAAAATTAATATTCACTTTTATTATGTCAAATATAAATTATCTGCTTATTAACAAAAATTATAAAAAGAAAAGATAGAAACAATTGTGGAGTTATCATATTGTGAAATTAGATATGTTACTAAGTTAATAGTATTGTAAGAATTTGCTTTATTGATTTGTATCAACCAGAACAGACGTTAAGTCACAGTGATTGGCAGGTCTTTTTTTATTTAATAAAATAATTTATAAGCTTAGATTTTGCTTTAATTTAAAATTAAGGTTTTAAATTTGTACTTTTAAATTTAAACATAGACAATTTTTGTAATGTGATGACAATTGAGGCAGTTATAAAAGACAATAAAACAGATACCGAAAATAATACATTGAATAGAAATAACAATATGGAATAGATTAACATATTGGTGTAATCATGTTCTTAGAATGAGTCTTCATTGATGGCTTTGAACACCTAAAATTAAATTAGCCATATACAAAATATGTTTATATATTGTACAATAAACATGTGTTACCCTTCATATGTAAATTATAATAAACTGTTTGAAAAGAAAATGAAATATTTTTTTCTCATTAATATAGATTAATTACAAAAATACATATTTTTTTAATTAATTGATTTACAACATAAAACGTCTTCAGTTGCGGTGAATGCTCATTGATGTTAGTAAAGAGAACAAAGTCGCATTAGATTTACTGTAACCGACAAGAGTATTTAAAAATAAACTGTTATACTTGAGCAGTATACAGATGGCTACCTCTAGTTTAAAAACACTGTTATGTAATATATTAGATGCAAATAAACTGTAACTAATAAAAAAAGCATAAGAAACAACAATTATCCACGGGGAAGTTTAGCGAGGCTGAGATGAATAGCAGCAACGCTGCTAACTGAAGTGTACAGAGTGAAAGTGCTGCCGGATCTTGGTCGGGCTACAGTTCGGAAACCATTAGTTCCACCCACAATATCCTCAGGTCATCTCCTGTAATTTAAATCTGCATCCTTCACCACTTGAGAGATCATTCAACAGAACATATTCTTCTTATCTAGGCTTACTTCTACCAATTCCTAGAGATCTTCTGACCTAGTTTACAGAAGTATATTACAAAATGGTGAATCAAGTTAAGCCATTAACGTATTTTAAAACTTTAAAGAACAAATTATTTTAAAATTCTTTGGATTTTACATCAACAAATACAGCATCTCAGATTATAAAACAAATATTTTTGTTAAAAGATGACCATAGAGATACTATTTTTATCCTGTGTATTTCATACATAATGTATAAATAACTAAGACGCATACAATTTCATAATCTTAAATGTTATTTTTAAGCGTAAAATTAATGATTTTTTGTAAAAATATTTGTGTTGCGTGTTCCAAAGGAAGTAAAGGATGGTCTAAATAGGAAGGTATAACGTGGAATTCTAAAATCAGGAGTAAAGTGGGAGACTGTACTGTACAAAGAGGATAATACAATAAACTGTTCCAAGCAGCACTGAAACCTACACTTTTTAATGAGATGCAAAATAGCCCATCTAGTATCCAGAACAGGTAGATTCTTGAGGTGGCTCATCTGTTATAACAGTAACTTTAAATTAAATATCTGAAGTATATGAATGAGTTCGAAGCATCCTTGCTCTGTCCTATTCTTTTTATTTTATTTACGAATATTGATAATGTACACATAATCCATGTTCTTAATTGTCAATAATTAACTGGAAATCTACAAACGAACATGTCTGTGAAAATTGCTACGGACTATTGCAGGACCTAGTTTTAATGGATCACACGCAATAAATTTCATTTGGGAAATAAAATACTATTTTAGACCTAAAAATCTGCTACACATTACCTCAACCAATTATTTAATAGTTAATAGCCATATTTGGGACAATACGGAAAAATTGTTAAGGAAAAGTTTATTTTTCTTACGTAATTTTCTTGTAGTGAAACTTTAAGGTTGGCAACCCTTAGTTCATTCAATATGATTTGCACATTCTGAGAAACTTCTAGATGGTGAATATTGTTGTTCTCATGTCTCATTTATGAAGATTCAAAATGGAATTGAAATAAGGAATTACTACTAATTACTTCTAGTAATTAAGTAATTTTTTTCTTTAAAGTTATTGTTTATAGTTTACTATAATAAATACGTCTTTATTTTTACTAATTCAATCAATGTATAAACACAGCCTCACTTTTTTAAAGCTCCAAAAAATGGGACATTGCAAATAGCATGTACTATAGTCATACATCTTGCAAATGCTATATCACATAACAGAATTCAACTGACAAATTTACTAAAGTACGTATATACTTTGGAAGTTATTGAATCAGAAAAGGTTCTAATACTACCCACAAGACCCCCTTAGTACTGATGAGTCTACGGTGAGGAAGGCACAGAACCATACAACACATTCACAATAAACACATACAGTTTGGTTCCAAAGTATATCAGGACGCCTCCACTGCTAACAAACATCCAAACCTAGGTTGCGGGAGCTCAATAGTGATGGACCTAATGAATAGACTGATCACCAGTACAGTCTATTGGTAGACAACAGATTTTACATTTGTGCCTCTTGTTGATGAATTGAAAGCTAATGGGCATGACTGTACTGGCACCATTTGAACAGACCAAATTGAGCATGCCCCACTAATTGACTAAAAAAAGTCCAAAAAGATGCTATGAACAGTTTAACAGGGACAGAGTCTGTATCAACTCTTGTTAGATTCAATGACAACAGTTATGTAACATTCTAATAGAGTACTTCCAAAGGGGTCTTGCAATATTTTGTGTAACCAGGAGAAAAAAAGATCTGTGTCAGACCACAATCCTATAATAATATATATCATTTGTACATGGGGGAGTTGACAGACTTGACCAAAATGATTTAGCCTACAGGCCAACCATAAAAATGAAGAAATTGTATTGGCAGCTTAAACTTTTTTCTTCTTAGTTGCAGTACGAATAATGTCTACCAACTCTACAAACTAAGTCCGACTGGGAGAAGCAAAGGGGCTTTAGATTTCCTAGGATATATAAGGGAGGTTGTTTAAGTGTATCTTGGAAGAAGCGTTGTTCATCCATCAATGGGAATACCACTAAAGCGAGCAAAAAGGCGAGTTCCACGTGGTGTGCGGTTAGATGGTGTTGGACATACGATTATGTCTAGTTCCACTTAGATACCATAAGCAGCATGTCAAAAAAATAACGACTAAGAAATGTACCAAATATGGTGTAGAATACCACACCAACTGTTTAGTTCCAATGCTTAATAAATATAAGCAGCACTGTATATTATAAATAAATCAATTATGTATCAACCAAATCATTTTGTATATTTTTGTCTCCTAATATTTAATAATAATAAAAGAAGTGTAATGTGTTAATTTTGTAATAATACCATATCATTTTCTTTGACAATTATCTATAGCGTAGAGAATAGCAGGAGAGTTTCTACATGTAGGCTCCTGCACCCCATTATTGGGCGGTCAATTAGAATTATACCTGGTGCCTCCTGCGCCGCCCAACACTCCATTTTTGGGGTGGTCAATTTTAAGAATGAAAAAAAAAAACATAGATTAAAATTGTTAATGTTAATTGAAGTCTAGTAACTCAGAAAAAAAATTACAACTTTTGGAGAGGTCCAAAACATTGGGCATATATGGGTTAAGATACACATCCTCCAGAAAATGAACTTTTAGGCTTTAGAGTAAGCTGTAGAGGAGCATTCAGAGTGTAGGAAGCTACGAAAGATGTTGAGTCATTACATTTTAAAATGCATTATGATTGAATTTTCGAGAAAAGAAAATAATATTCACTTTTACAAGAGATTTCTCTCAATCAATGCACAGATCGACTCTCTCTAAAACTAAGTTTACATATGCTGCTGCTATATTCAATATCTTTCCAAATGAATTTTAGAACAAACAACACACAACAAACATAATATTAAAATACGTTAAATTTGGTTTCCATGTTAATAAAGTATTAAAAATTGTTTAGATCCCATTATCTTGAAATCTCATAAGATTAAAATCATTATAAACATATTAATTGGATTCTAAAAACATAGTTTGGTTGCAATGAATTATAAATTGAACCTGTGAACTTATTCACTTGTTATTTTACACTTCTCAAACCCATTTTAAGACTGCTTTCCCCAAAATTTACAAAATCAGAAAAATGTATGCACAAACAATGTTGTAAATGACCTGTGAACACACACATTATGAAATAGTAAAATATTTTACACATATCAGAACAGCCACCATCTTGAAACTTTTATTGGTTGAAATTGGCTAACAAACTTAATTCATTTTTTTTATTATCTCTATATAAATTTTAGTTTTAATCAATTGAGAATTACAGCAGTTATTGTGTTTACAAGCCTGTGTTACATTTCATAAGCAAGAACACTTTTTTAATATGCCCCTATTATTTGAATCTACATATAATTTGTAATAATAATATAAATTTACCAATTCATAAATGCCCACCACTTTCCAATATAATAGTTAAAATTTTTCTTACAAAACACGTTGCATTTTATAGTATTTTAATGCAATTCCTCTTAAATTAACAGGTTTTTAATTTATGGGTACAAAAACACTTTAGTGCTACTTTTGACATTTTAAAATTACTATTACAACAACTGTTTCATTGATAATATTATGCTATTATTCTAAAATAATAACATTAAATTAAAGGGTGAAACTCTTAAGCAAAATTAATATCCATCTCACATTTTGGTCCAGTTTGGACAGATTCAATCTGCTGTGTACCCATCACAGATCTTTAATGTAGACTATCACCATATTTGTATACTCCTAAGAACTATACACAAAGAAACTATCACCCCCTATAACAGCCATCATAAGGTCTTCAAGTTAGACTACAGAGGATTTCTTTAATGAACACATAGAATTCTTTAAAAGGAATATGCAAATTAGTTCTACAACTCATCAAATAACACTTAAGGCAAGTAACCAATGCTCAACAGCTTTTCTAGGTCAAGCTCCAAACCAATAATACACTTTTTTAGAAAAAAACCAAGACAAAGATTGTGAAACCATAGTACAAATATTAAAACCAGTAACAGGAAAAAGTAAACAACACAAATTTATCATTGCTCACCAAAACATTGATGGCCTTCAGAACAAAATCGAGAGACTGACACACTTCCTACACAGCTCTAATCCAGATTTAATAATTCTTACAGAACACGGCTTAAGTAGTCAAAAGTTGGAAAACACAAGAATCCCTGGCTACAGTCTACTAGGTGGTTTTACCAGACAGCAACACCGGAAAGGTGGAGTGGCTGTTTTTGCTAGCTTAAGACTAAAAAACAAGATTACAGTAGTATCAATATCAAGCAATACATCGGAACTCATTTGTGAAACGATGCTCCTGAAAATTGAGCTGAGACAAGGATTTTTACAACTGCTAAGCGTCTACAGACCACCCTGCAGCAACTTAGAAAATGCAATAGACATTTTATCAGCTGAGCTTGACAAAATTGTAGCCATTAATGACATGGTGCTGGTGATGGTGGACGTGAATGTAGACAATCTTATTGAAAGCAATGACAGAAGAAACCTGGATGAAATGCTCCTTAGCCATGGCTTGAGCAGACTTCATCTACCCGCAACCAGAATAACAAATCATAGCCAGACCTCTATAGATTTTATATGCACGAACATAAAAGAAACGGATATAGCTACCAAAATAACACAGACAGGCCTCTCAGACCACACGGCCCAACTATGTACGATTCTCACAGATTCTACGAAACAGCCACTGACCCAAACAAAAAGAAGACAGTTTAACGCAAGAACAGTGCAAGAATTGAAGTACAATCTGGAATCCCAAGACTGGACTAAAGTCACTCTCACCGAGAATGTAGAAACTGCTTATAAAGCATTTAGTGGAATTTTTCAAACCGCATTGAACATAGCATGTCCACTCAAGATAGAAAAGAAGAAAAGAAACCCCTACAAAAATATATGGGACAATGAAAGTCAGGCCCTAAAATTATCATACTTAGAAGCACTGAATAAACAAATCATTACTGGCCACCCTGATGACAAAAAAGAAACAGCTCGAAGGAAAAAATGTTATGATATAAAACTCAAAACTCTTCGTAACAGTACAACTCTTCATTCATAGAACAGTCGGACAACAAATCAAAAGCTGTGTGGAATGTAATAAATAATGAAAGAAAAGAAATATCTTCAAAAAATCAACTAGAATGCCTAAAAATAGAGGAAGAAATCGTTGACTCTCCAATAACTATTACCAATCATTTAAATTACTTCTTTGCTACAGTCGCTGACCGAACACTCCTCAGAAATGGAACATCGACACCTGTAATAGCACCAAACAATATCAACCAAACACTTCAAACACCAAACCTAGCCTTCTCTGAAACCAACAAACAAGAAATTGGAAAAATCATTGACTCTTTAAAAGCAAAAACATCAGCAGAGGAGGATGAGATCTCATAAAAATTGATCAAACAGTGCAAACACGAAATAATCATCCCACTGACTCACATCATTAATAAATCACTTTCACAAGGAATATTTCCAAATGAACTAAAACTCGCAAAAATCTATCCGAAATTCAAATGTGGAGCAACAAATGAAGCCACCAGCTACAGGCCAATTTCCCTAATCTCTACTTTTTCTAAAAGCGAGTAATACTAAATAGACTACTGGGCCACCTCAAGCAGCACGATCTTCTCACCCCTAGACAACACGATTTTATAAAAGACAGATCAACTTCAACAGCAATAGCTCAACTAATTGAAGAAATCATCGACAATCTGGAAAAAGGACAAATTGCAACAAGCATATTTTTGGATTTTAGTAAAGCGTTTGACTGCCTTGATCATGAACTCATACTGAAAAAGTTACACTCTCTTGGAGTTATTGACAAGGAACTTGACTGGTTTAAGAGCTACTTGAGCAACAGGGAACAAGTAGTAGAACTTACTTACTTGGAGAAAAACACTGTGACGAAAGTAAAATCTAAGCCACTACCAGTAAGCAGAGGAGTACCTCAAGGCTCCGTGCTTGGACCCGTCTTGTACATTCTCCTAACAAATGACTTCCCAAATTATCTCCAAAACCACTGTGAAATTGTAATGTATGCTGACGACACAGCTTTGATTTTAGCAAATAAGAACAAAGCTCAGCTAGATATAGACTCTTTTGTTGCATATAATGTGGGTAAGCAATACTGCCACCTCAATGATTTAGTCTTAAATGACTCAAAGACCCAACAGCTAGTCTTTACACCTAACCCAAACCAATATGACGGGCTCCCAGAAATAACTACAATTAAATCAGGAAAGTACCTTGGTCTAACTGTTGATCAAAACCTCTCATGGGAACCTCACATCAATCAACTCTGCCACAAACTTAATAGTATCCTGTATGCTGTGAGAAGAATAAAACAAATCAGTAGCCCTCAAGTAGCTTTGACAGCATACCTTTCCCTATTTGAACATCATCTTAGATATGGACTGATAGCCTGGGGAGGTACAACAATTGGAAATCTTAAAAGGGTGCTCATTATTCAAAAAAGGGCTGTCAGGACTCTAAGTGAATTAGGACCAATGGACTCATGCCGAGCAGCTTTCAGACATCTAGGGATACTGACGATCATAGGACTCTATATCCTAGAGACGATCTTATTTGCCACAAAAACAGGGCACGCAAGAACTGGCGACATCCACCCCTACAACACCAGACATAGAAACAACTTCCTCCTTGACCCTCATCATCTGACTCTGTTCGAGAAAAAACCATTGTATAAAGGAGCCATGTTCTTTAACAATCTACCTGACTACCTAAGAAAGCTTCCAGAGAAGAACTTCAAGACCTCCTTAAGAAGCTGGCTGCTGGAGCATCCATACTACAGTGTCCAGGAGTTCCTTCAGTGGAGGACAAGTGCTTTGTAATTTACATACACTGACTCATACACTGATTGTGACATAAACACTGACCTTTGTTCTATTCTCTAAGAATATGTTCAATAAAGATATATTCTATTCTATTCTATTCTACTCAAATTTTGTTTTAAAAAATAGCATCCATCAAGAAGATCAGGTCTAAATTGAGTTCATGTGCATTTTGAAGAATCATAATATACCATCATAAGTTGTGTCAATAATGTGAAGTAAAACCTTGTAAAATCTTATGTTGTTACTTTTTGCCAAGGGAATTCACATACATCTGTTACTCTTTCTATCCCAATTACCATCTAGAATTCTATCAGAATGGCGATATTCATTCTTTCACTAGTTAACAACAAACAGTTACAAATAAAAAATGTAAAAATGACTCGTAAATATTCCATCATAAGGATGATTGCCATTGGCTTATTTCTAACGAATGTGCTTAATTCTATCTTTTATGAAGTTTAAGAGCAATAATTTTGTGAGAAAATTCAGTTTGTGCTATTTTGTTGCACATCTAATTGTGCTATACATAATGAGAATTTTATTACAAGAATGAAAGCAGGAATATTTTAGGAAACTTCTTTTCTTAATTAAAGACATAGTATTTTAGATGAAAAACTATAAAATAATTAAGTATTTAAAAACAAACAAAATATTTGAATATTTATATACAATCTGCTCATCAAATCATCAAATTTGGTCTTTAACACAATCCATTTACTTGGTCACAGATAATGTTTACATTTATCCACATACATGTAACAATAGATACTTTAACTGATGGAGAATTGATATTTCCGTAGAACACCAAAACTCAATATTTATAGTCCAACATGTTTCAACAAGTGTGTGGCAAATAATAACATTCTTCTAACATGATGTGGGTATCATCATGTCTGTAATAGATAACAGCAGCAAATCATAAATGTGATTTTATAGTCTGCAATTTCAATGACTTTATGGAAGGTATGCAACATTAATGTATACAATGGGCCATTATTGGTACAACAGTTAAATACTAAGTGAATAGTTTGGTACAACAGTTAAATACTACTGCAAGTGAATAGTATGGTCACACATACAAGCCAAACTGATAAGACAAGTTACCACATAACAATAATTGTATTATTAAACATCAATTGGAAATACTTAAAATTAGTAATAGTCAAGTGGTATAGTGAATAACACGTAGAATTATAATCAATGGTTATTTAGATATTTGTTTAATCAATAAGAACTGATTACTGACTAATTCACAATATAGAGAGCACTTAGAGAATGCTGATTAGAGACTAAGTACATAAAATGTACTCTCATGTTACCAAGAATATACATTAAATACTTTGGAATTCTTTATTTTAGTTCATACTATAATGAGGTCAAGAAAATTTGTCCTTGTTTTCAAACAGAAATGATTAATTGGTTTCAAAACATCCAAACAATTCCATGAAAAGTACAGTGTGTTTTCAATTTTATTGTGCACTATTACACACAGTACAGTAATACTTTTGCATGGAAATTATATGAAAACGATTCTAGGTATTCACATTTTGATCTACTTTCCTTTATAGTACTACCTAATTTGAGTAACTAAAAACAATATTTCTTAATAAATAGTGGATTTTGTTTTGTAGCGATAAACGTTTATCATTAATTTAGTTTTAGATCAACATTTTAGAGAAACAATTTTTATGACAGACTTAATAAATTACATATAAAACCCTCTAATTTACATTCTAACAGAACATAATAAATAAATACATTTAAGTACGTATGTGTGTTGCACTTACAAATGTTAATTAGTATGTTTTTTTTCTCTGATTAATACATTACTGGACCTTGCTGATAAGTCTTGTTGACTTGGCAGGGCCATGACTTTGTAACAATAAACAATGAATCAACATAGCCTGTTTTATTGGCTACAGTCACACCTCTGACATTAATATTATAAAAAAATATAAATGTTTCAATTTGTGTTTAGAAAAAGCTTGATGAACTTTAACGTTTTAAACCAAATCTGTCTAGGTATCCTTACTCAGATGTATCCTATTTATTCCCTTGGGTAGGATGGTTTAAATAAACCCAAAAATTTAATAATAGTAAGTGTATAATAATATATAAAATAAAGCATTTTGAAGAAAAACATCACAGGGGTTAATTTTAATTGGTTTAAATCCAACCTTTCCAATAGATCTCAATAAGTAGAAATATCATTCCTTGAAAGCAATGAAATTAGAAAAATCAAATAAAGAAAACTTAAGGTGATGCAAGGAGTTCCCCAAGGTGCAATTCTCGGACCTGTGTTATTTCTCTGTTATCTTTAGGGATTTCCTAATATCTTGGATTATATTACATGTACTAAGAGTCAACTCATCCTTCTGCCGATGACTCGAACTTGATCGTTTCAGTAAATAATCACAATGAAATTGAACAAACTGCTCAAATTCAACTCTCAAACATAAGAATATTTCTTAAGCAATAACTTGTTTTTATAGATAAGCAAAACTAATTATATTAGTTCTGAAACAAAAGAGAATAGAAATACAACCAAACCAAAAATTTGTATCAAACAGGATTATCTCAGCCAAATTTTCAATACAAAAGTTTTGGGATTGCAAGTTGATAATAATTTAAGTTGGGACATACACATAGCCAAACAAATTTATTAAAAAAATTCATTCTGGAAAAAATATATATATATATATTCTAAAGCAAGATGATCATTTAAAAAAATATTTTAGTTCAGAAACATTGATTTTGTACAATCCATTATATATTCAATTGTATCTTATTTTTTTAATAATCTAAAGAAATTTAGTGTGTGCTTTGAAATACAAGATATAAAAAAATTTTAACATAAAAAACACAGTAGGCTTTATTTTTTTAGTACAAAAACAACTACATATGGGAACAAAGTTTTGGAAAATACTATTACGATTAAAAATGAACCAGATCAGAATAAATTTAAAAAGGCATTGAAACATTTTCTGTTAAACAACCCTTATTAATCCTCTCATGAGTTTTTTAGTAGTTGTAAGTAAGCTATAATAATTATGATCATTTACGTGTTATTATTTGTATTAAATATTTAACGCTATTAAGGTACATAATTTGTGCTGAATAAATAGACATTTTGACTTGATTTTACCTTTTAAAAAAAACTTGGCGTGAATAATTTGCTGAAAGGGGAACAGATACAAAGGAATTGCCATCTAGGGTTGTTAAAATGAAAGATTCTGAGATAGCATTTGTTGTTTTGCAATATGGAAATGCTTAGAGAGTGACTTTATAGAAAAAACAATTAAGGCACAGAAAGTCCAAAGAATGTCAACTAAAGTTCAAACTCAAAAAGAAACTAGAAATTAAATGGACTGACAGAAGTGCATATGGCCATCACAATGGATTACGGCTGCCCCATGCTGAAGTTGACAAACAAAAAACATTCCTCAATATATCACTTAATAGTGGAATATCACAATTCTAGAAGGTTTAATCAAAAATATGAGTTTGATCATGACCGCTGAAGTCGATAAGACCTTATGGAATAAGAGATAAGCTTATGGGATATAACCTGGATAGGGTACGATAAGCGGACCCGGTTTTTTAAATCGAAATTGGCAAACGATATTACTTAATCATAACCATCGATATAATCAATCGATACTGATTAATTATTTTGAATTATTAACTTAAATAGTTTATATCAACAGCTGTAAACACTTTAAAATAATACAAGTAGGGTAATATTTCAATTTTACATATAAGCAAATTTAATTATTAAAAATGGCAGTCAATTTTAGAAAACTATACGACATTGCTTTGAAAGATGATGACATAAATAAAATATATTGTTTTTGTGGCTTCAACATGTTGGACTCGTACCGAAAACCCCATTATGTGAAATTTTTGGGAAAGAAACAACTGTAACTGTGATAGGAGCAAATATGGTCATCTTCAGTTTTCCTAATTTTAGTTATAATGATTTGTTTGATGACTATAAATATTAAATTCATATTTTAATTTAAAACATATGATTGTTATTGAGGACTATAGATACTTTTATATCGATTGATAGTCTAGGATTTGAGATGCGAATATTAGGTATCGAAGACTACATTCTTCGATATAAAAAACCGGGTCCGCTTATCGTACCTTACCCTATAACCTTATCTAATTTCAAATATGTTATTAATTTTTGTAAATGTGAATTTTAAATGCCAAAATTTGATAGATATAAAGTCTAGTGCTTTCAAAAATTGTTAAAAGTGGTTTTAGACCATATCAAGTATCATAGGTAAAGCTAACAGGCTATTCTCCAATTGTGATGTAGGTAACAGCAATTGGATAATTCGAGAAATAATAATACATCGGCCAATGTGATGTTTAAAACTCTAATCTGAATAGCCCCTGAAAATAATACAAAATTAATGGAATAAAATAATTTACAAAATGTCTCAAGAAATGCCACAATAGCAAACCAAATACAATAACAATTTACATACTGTTAATGTTAACCATTCGTTAACATTTCTGAATGTTAAGTAATGTTATAAGTTAGCTAACAATTTCATAGATAAGATTTGTATGCAGTACAATAATTTCAATGGATGTTTTGTGGTATTCTGAAATGAAACTGTCAACACTACTAAAGATTAGAATTTGTGAAACCATACAACCTTAGAACGCAATAACTAATTAACTTAAATACTCACATTAAATTTGGAGGTGATTTTGCATATGATTTTATTTACAAAACACAAATAAATTACAAAATTTCATTCAAAGCATTGAGAAACAAATTATTTACGTGTCAACCGCATCATACCCATCACATTCACGGCACACCTGATTCTGAAAGATTCTGCTGTTGCTTCTTCTTCTCAAATCTGTCAACGTTACTAACTGAAAAACACGGTTTAGACAACGTGACAGAACTGAAGTTCTATTTGCCTCGGAAAATGATAAAGGCCAGCACAAAATATATAGTAGTAAGACCATCATTACATATTTACAGAATACTTTTGCACATTCACAATCAAAATCTGTGATTTTAATATCGCAGTTATTGCTTGTTATTATTCTAATAGGTACTTTGGGATTATACCGACCACACCCAGACATGAATCGTTATTTGACATTTTGCTTCTACTGATTACTAGATTAGCGTAGAACAATATTTCGTCAATATAAAACAGGAATAATTGTCTTATCGCAAACCCCTCCCCATCCTAAGACAGAGGTCAAAGTCGAGCGGTCTAGTAGATAACGCGATTGCAGAGTCTCACCGCCCGTTCAGCTGGTGCGTCGCTTTGTTGTACTTCCGTGTTTTACCCCTACATTTCTCCAAACACAAAAATTCAACAAAACCAAACATTACCAAACAAAAACTAAACTCTTTATTGAAAAAACACTCAAAACTTGTATTTATTCTTGATCACACTCCGCCTCCCAAAATGCGAGTGCCTCCGGCCTCCAGCGCGGGCTTCGGCAGCGCTGATGTCAACGAAAGAAAACATCCCTCGAGACAAAAAAAAAAAAAACCTATCAGTAAAATATCAAACTCTAGAGGGGCTGATCAGAAATATAAATTGAATTGTAATGGAAAGGCAATTATGTACCGTGCAAAAAACTTAAATAATCATGTAATGCCGGGCGGCCTGCCAGGCCCGTTTTACCGAATAGGCACGGTAGGCACGTGCCTAGGGCGCTAGGCAATTGGCATTTTGGGGGGGGGGGCGCAAAAAATGGAAAATCACATTGCCGTGGTTGTATCTGCACGCATAATCATCAAACGGACTTTTTATAGGCTGTCTTGAGATGATAAGTGAATTTGATCTATTTCTCGCGAAACACATAGCAACACATGGTAACAAAGGCAAAGGTAGTGTATTATACCTTTCGTCTGACATTTGCAGTGAATTTATTGAGATTATAAGCAAAGAAGTACTGAAACAAATGAAATTAATTGAAATCAAGCAAGCTCGCTATCTCTCTTTAATCATAGACTCCACACCTGACGAGTCGCACACAGACCAATTGGCTGTAGTACTGCGGTATGTTTCATTGCCCAATGCTTGCGCCAAAGAACGCCTGATACAACTCAGAGTGAAGTCAGAAATAAGATCATCAATGGTTGATGAAAAGATTAATGGCTTATTGTTGCTGTGCATCCAAAACGACATTACTTTAAAATTAGACTAATAAACATTATTGACGACTTTGCAATACGGAAAACCAGAAAAAAGCTATTGCATGAATCTCTAGTCAGTCTAGTGGTAAGCCAACAAACCAAAAATAATCCAAAGAAAATGTGATTAAAGGAATACTATAAATAATGTAAATACTTCAAATGTAAAGAAGGGAGAATGGGTGTAACAGGTATGTTACACACATTCCCACCAGAGGCCAGTAGATACCTCACGGCTACCGGTTGGAAGTCCGGGACACGGCGGGTCCATAAGTGGTGGATAATGGGAAGGCTCTCGAAAAGAATCAGGATAATTTGTAAAGGAAAGTTAAGGGATATTAAGTCTAAAGTTCCTCCCAAACCAAAACTGGTATTTCAGACTAAATCTAAATTTACGGGGTATAGGCGTTATGGTAGGGCTGGTGGGGGGGGGCGTAGTCAGCTGGCAGGGGTATAAAAAGGGGCGCAACTCTTCGTTGTGCCTAGGGGGCAGGGTGTAAAACGGGCCTGCAGCCTGCCATAATCGGGATTCTCGAGAAAGATAAAATAACAGCGACAACAATACCGATCACAATACATGGAAATGCTTGTTGATTGATGGAATGTTAGTTCTGTTACTCAACTACATCGTTTTATAACTTTCTAAGTTCATTGAAAACAGTTTAAGCGTTGAGGGCATATAACGGAATCTGACCCCATTAACAGTTGATAATCGTTGTAAGTTTGTAATTTTGTAATTAAAGAGTTTGTTTTTTCGTTCTATCGTGTTTTTTCCATAAATTTATATTTTTGTGTTCTTCATACTGGTGTGTTAGGTATAATCCCAAAGTACCTTCTAATAATTAGTTGATATCTAATGATTTTTACGTACATGAATTGTTACTATTATATATAAATAATCTAAAAGTAGTTTCCGACTAATTGTAATCTACCCTGACTAAAGCCAAACTGTTGATCAGAGAAAATACCACGTACTTCCAAGTACAGGTGGTCCTGCTTATACACAACGTGTTCAATACTTTACCAAAGACTGTAATAAGCGCAATGGGAGAGGAACTTGCCGGTCTTGTTTTTGGCTCTTTTTTAAATACCGGTATTACTTTCGAAATTTGTGACTATCAGGCAATACACCCTGCTCCAGGCATAAATTAATACTAATGATAAGTGGTTCTGCAATATGATCTACTATTTCCTTCAACATATTGCTAGATAGGCCATAGAACTGCCTTTTTTTTTTTTTTTTTTTTCTTTTTTTTTGCCAGACCATACATCAGAGACTGACACTTGATTGCACACATTTCAGTAGCCAATACTGAGCTAGGCTTCTTTATATTTACCTTATTACACTTATAGAATCAATAAAAATAACTCTTAAAATATTATCAGGGTTTATGTCCCAGTTCGACTTATATTCAACTGTATAATTAATATAACTAACAATGGCCCAGGCTGCTTTACACTTGTTAGTTGAGTTTTTTATTAGATTAGCATTGTAATTTATTTTAGCTTCAACAATGGCTGCTCGATAAGACCGTTTAAGTGTGGCATAACAATCTTTAACACATGTAGACATTGAAACTTTGTACTTGTCATAAGAAACCACTAACAAAGATTTATTATTTTTAAATAATTAAACCAGTTATCCCTGTTTTTTTAGTTTTATTGTATCGAGATTTTAACCGATGACCATTATAGGCACAAAAAAGATAAAATTAAAAAAATTATGGTTGCCTGTAAAGTCGGTTTTACGGGCGAAGATTTTACGTGACAACGTCTTTTTCTCGGTAGAATATTTATTGATATGAATATTATTAAATTGCACAATAGGAACAAGGAATTGAATGAAAATAAGAATTGCACAAATTTTAACTATAGAAATATATTTTGTTTACTAAAACATTGTACATAATTTGAAATTATATAAATTTGTTATTGTAAATGGTAAAGTTGAATAAAACATTTACTAAAATTGGAATTTGAAATTCTTGCTAAACACAGTTAAATTCTAACTCCGCGCGTGGTGATTGGTCGGTTTAGTTCGTTTGTTTGGTCGCACTGTTATGACAGGTTAGAGGTTATAATTTGTTATTTTAAATGTTTGACTAGCAATACGCGCTGTTTCTTCTCAATCGACTGAATTACGATTGATTGCAGAGTGATTTAAACTAATAATTTACTTAACACTATCAACATTTGTCAATAGTATGACATAACCTATAAACTCAGTTTCTCAACTTTTGTGTCAATCTAACAATTAATCAATCAATCATAGTTTACGATAATGAAATATCAGTGTACAATTATTTACCTTTATTGTTGTAGTTGTTGTAAATGACGAATCTAAGCACTCCACATTTTCACGAATAAACATAGTTATCTGCTTTATCCCGTGCGGCGGACCCACAGTTATCTGCTTTATCCCGTGCGGATCCCGTGCGGCGGACCCACTGGACGGGCATCGTAACGTTACCGGGCGTTACACTTTTCATGAGTGACTCCGAGCCGCAACCTAATTTAAGACGTTGTCACGTCAACAAAAATTGAAATTTTAATGGCTTATATATTTTCACGCCAACATATAATAGCTACAGTTCATGCAGAACCATTGTCCGAATTGTCCAGCATACATAAGTCTTATGGCAGTTACAAGTACCGTGATTTTAACTGATGTCGTTCATTATTAGCATACAACAAGATCAAATTCAAACGATGTTCCAGCGAACATAAAACTGATTATAAGTACCATTCGTTACATCTATAGAGTTCAATATAAGCACTTTATTTTGAAATATTTGCATGAAAATTAAAATTTTAATGGCCCTTTTGGATTTACATTATTCCTATACAATACGTACAGATCCATAGTCTTTATAATTAATTGAAAATGGATATTTCCTTCCATGTCATTTTTAACCCGCAATAGCCCAAATTATTATTAGATAGATTACCTTGTTCTATCAAATATTTGTAGTTTGTGGGGTGCTGTAGAAGTGGCGTCTAACAGACAATTTTAATTTCTCGTGCCTGTACCCGGTAGGTCGAGCAAAAAAATGTGGCCAAAAAAGTAGCAAAATCTATAATCAGCTCAGCTTCAGTCCGGTATTATCCCTGCACCTAAATTATACTTTCACATATTGGAAAGGCAACCATGAATAAAGTGAACAATGCAGCTGCATGATCTTTTTTTAACCCGATCACAATGACCAACTATAAAAAACCTGCACCTAATTAAATTGAAAAAATATAAATAATTTGCCGGCTGTAGTGTATATAGATTGTAGAGTGCAATCTTGATCTTATGTCAACTGTTGAACGAACTGACAGCTAGCTCTAGAATGTGATTGTAGGTTAAGTTAATTTTGTTAGTTGATATAATGTTCGAATTAATTAATTCATAATTTATCAAATTTACCGCTGATATTATTACTTTATAGTTCTATTGCTTGGATTGTACTGGAGGTGGTTATCTTATCATTTATTTTATTTTTAAAGTAAAGTGGCATGTTTTTTGTCGGGTTTATTTTATTAATTGGTGTTGATTTAGTGTTAACATCTAAGGTTCTAAATAAAGAAATATTTAATCTAATTTCCATTAAACCAACTTATCACACAGGACACTTGCAATAATGTAAGTGATATTAGTTTTCTAGCCATCCTAAATTTCTAAATATTTCAGCAGAACAGAAAATGTAATGTGTTATCAATGTGTTGTAACCATCAGAAATAATAATTTAGGCCCAAAATTATCAATCAGTAAAATTTTCTTGTAGGCTATCAATAAGAGACTGAAGTAAATGAGGTCAGGTCCAAGGCTTAAGAGGTATTAGTACTTTTGGTGCACAAGTAAAATATTACATTTTTAGAGCGGGGTAGACTTTAATAATCAGCCTACACTCTTTATTTGGTTGTTTTTATCAAATGGTTTGATTGTTTTTATACGAATGAATAATTCAATATTACTCTTTATTTAACAAAATTTATAATTCCTACTTATTAGTAACAGTCATTTGTCATGTAAACAATAAACAACTAAAGTAACTAATTTGTTGAGAATTTGGGTAGGGTACGATAAGCGGACCCGGTTTTTATATCGAAATTGGCAAACGATATTACTTAATCATAACCATCGATATAATCAATCGATACTGATTAATTATTTTGAACAATTAACTTAAATAATCTATATTACCAGCTGTAAACCAGTGGCGAAGCGAAGGGAGGGTCCGGACCCCCCCCCGAAATTTTAAGACATATTAAAAAATAAAGCATGGAGCAGGAGAAAAAAGGAGAGTTATCATTACTCTTGTTACTCTTGTCTACAAACATTAAATTGATTGATTTAATTGATTAAAGTGACCGTTGTTAAAAATAGCCTATAATTGTCCTTACATATAAATCATAAAGTATCAAACGATACTTTTGGGCTCGGCCTTTCGGATAGTGTAGTGTAATCATGGTATTTCTATAGGGCGCGGTCACATGACGTCGCAAAGTAACCTGAACCGTAACACGGCGAACGGTTTAAATTAGCGACCACTTCGTTCAAATTCGTCTTGGGGACGTAAAATGACTGCTTAGAATTAAGTTACGACGTTGATTTTAGGTGTCATTAAAGTTTAGACGGTTCTAGGCCTATAATTATCGAAAAAATATAAAAAATCACTTTCGGTTGGAAAATACACTTGAAAAATTTTACTGATTAGAACTTCAACTAATTTGGACTTCAGTGATTGAGGTAAACGTGGTGGTTTCGGTTGAGTTAGGATGACAATTTTTGTTATCATTAAACTGTACACTGTACCTATATAATTATCGAGAAAAAAATCACTTCCGGTCGGTAAATACCGAAGAAAAGCTCTCTACAGATTCAAGTTTTGATGATTTTGGATTTCACTGGTTGAGGTAAAAGTGGTACTTCGAATTATGTTAGGACGGTGATTTTAGGTATTAATTCAACGCCGACTAATACCTATATAATTATCGAAGAAAAATTGAAAAAAAATCACTTCCGGTCGGATAATACACCGGAAAAACTCTACTGATAAGAAGATCTGACTACTTTGGGTTTCACTAACTGAGGTATTATTTCATTTTCCTTAGTATATTCCGATCGGAAGTGATTATTTTTGTTTTTTTCTCGATATTTATATATTTATTAGTTTGTGTTGAATTAATACCTAAAATCAACGTCCTAACATAATTCTAAGTACCACTTTTACCTCAACCAGTGAAATCCAAAATCGTCATAACTTGAATCGGTAGAGAGCTTTTCTTCTAATCAGTAGAGTTTTTCCTGTGCATTTTCCGACTGTTAGTTTGATCTGTACCCGAGCAACGCTCGAAAATTGCCCTCCTTTTCTAAAGGGTTTTCGGCCTTCAATGGCCCAATGTCACCGAAGGGGTATTTCATTTTCTCCACAGAATATAGTTGTGTCAATTATACGCTTGAGTGAAGCTCTGTTTTGTTCTTTTTCTTTCTTATCCAGTGAATCCAACATCACTTTGGTGCCTTCTACTCGGCCAGAATCGAACTTCGTAAAGTTTCTGTAGCTATACAAGATAATTTGTGGTACTAGAGTTGCTGTGAGAGTTGAATTTGCCTATTACATCTTTCCACTTTCTATAAGGCATAGTTATTAAAGTTCCATATTTTTGGTATTTACCTTTTACCAGTGAACTCATTGGCAAATAACACACAAAACGTCCCCCGGATCCGCGGTTTCGGACCCCCCCCCCCCGAACAAAATTTCTGGCTACGCTACTGTGTAAACACTTTCAAATAAAACACGTAAGGTAATATTTAAATTTTACATATGTAACATTTGATTATTAAAAATGGCAGTCAATTTTAGAAAACTACACAACATTGCTTTGAAAGATAATAAGACATGTTTTTCATGGCTTCAACATGTTGGACTACCAAGATTGTGGGAAAGAAACAACTGTAACTGTAAGAGGAGTATATATGGTCGTGTTCAGTTTTCCTAATTTTGGTTATAATAATTTGTTTGATCACTGTAAATATTTAATTCATATTTTAATTTAAAACATATGATTGTTATTGAGGACAATAGATACTTTTATATCGAATAATAGTCTAGGATTTGAGATGCGAATATTAGGTATCGATGATTACATTCTTCGATATAAAAAACCGGGTCCGCTTATCGTACCCTACCCTAGAATTTGTAATGTTATTGTAATGTAACTTGTAACTTGTTATTTTGTAATGTTATTGTAAATTTATGTTTAAAATATTGTAATGAATGTATTATTCTTGTTGTTAATGTATTATAACTCTTGTTTTGTACAATTGATGTATAATATCAAATTTGGATAATATATCGAATAGTTCGATATTAAAAATCGAATAACGAGTGCAGGCCACTTATTAAAGTCTCCCCAAGACCGGTACAAATGATAAAAAAATGAAAATCATACTATAGATCAAGAAGCACAGTACACAAATATAACCAAAAATTGATATTTACATTTCAGTTATTAAAAAAACATAGTTATTTGTGATTAGCACCCCCTTAAGCCATGTTTATTTTTGTTCAGAAGGATGACCAAAATATGTTAATAATGTTGAAGTTTTGATTGCCTACTATGGCCGTTACTGATACCAATAATTATAGTTGTGTGAGCACTTCTTTCTGCACCTAGTGTAAGGCATTCGAGGTAAAATTCCTCCGCCCATAGGACTCTGAATCTGAAGCAGATCAAGATAAATTTTTACAAATCATGGCATTTAAGGGTCGCTCATTCGTCTGTTAAGACACTATAAAAATTATGGTGTAATATACCTCAATCATGTATATAACATACCGGTAAAACTTAAAATATTAATGTATTTATTGACAATCTACATTTTTATTTTGTAATGCAGGTATTCTGATTCGCAATTGAAAACAAACCAAATTTAGCTTTTTCATATTGTAAATATGCATGTGTCAAATCCCTGTAGCCATTCTGGTACTTTTGTTTGGATGATTCTAGTAGAAGGAGGGCTTGACTATCTAAATAAGGTTAGAAGACTCGTCGTAATATTGAAATTGACACAACAAGTAGATAGTCACATTTGACCCTACAGATGACAGACATTTGAATAATTATGTTGTTGCTTTAAAAAAAAATCTTCATAATGAGATATGTTACTTTTTATTGATATATTTAGTCTTCTGCCATTTTAAATAGTAAAAACGTATATATTATAATATTTCAGGAAAGAAAAAAATTAGCCTACTGAATATTGTATCTCAAAAATCTTCGTAAGTACTGCCTTCTGTTTCTCATTTATGTCATCTCTACTTGAGGTTACACTTTCCCATTATAACTCTGAACAATGGTCATATATATAAACGAGGCGTGTTCGTCGTCGACTTCATCGTCGGTTTCAAAGTGTTGGCCGCCTAACTCGCGCTTCATGTGCAGGAACAAGTGGTAGTGAGACGGTGCCAATTCCGGGCTGTAGGGCGCGTGATCGAACTGTTGAACCAATGTTTGAGTGTCACCAGCGATATGGGGCCGAGCATTGTCATGGAGCAACACGATTCCGTTACTGAGTATTCCTCTCTGTTTGTTTTGAATTGCCCGCCTTAGTTTTCTTCAGGTTTCGCAATACCTTGCCACATTAATGGTTTCACCTCTTGGGAGAAAATCAATCAGCAAAATACCTTTTCGTTCCCAAAAGACAGTGCACATGATATGTTGTGCAGACATTGTCGTCTTGAATTTTTGTTTCTTCGGGGATTGCGTGTGTCGCCACTCCATTGATTGTTGTTTGGATTTCGGTATGACATGACGGACCCATGTTTCATCACCTATCACAATTTTGTTTAAAAATCTACAGCATCATCACTGTACCTTGTGAGAAAAAAGCACTTCCGAGTCTCTTGATTTTGTGCACGTGAGCATTTTTAGAACCCATCGGGAACATAGCTTGCAATAACCTAAGCAGTCCAAAACAATTTCATACAAAAGAGTGCGAGAAATTTGTTGTAAATCGTCAGATAGCTTAGTGTTGTCATGGTGAAACGTCTGTTCTCTTGGATTGTTTCGTCAACTGCCCTTACCATTATTGGTGACAAGAGAAGGCAGACTGCTCCAATTCTCATCATGCACATTTGTTCAAATGCCATTGAACATTCTAACCTACTTTCTCACCATTCCTTCACTTATTACATCTTCCCTGTAAACATTTCAAAGTTGACAGAACGCTTCTCAAAATCGGCGGGATCACTAATCGTCTTAAATATTTTAAACGTTCAGAGAAAACTAGAACAACTAAAATGGCGTGAGTCGATAGCCAGTGAACAAGGACGACTAGTGCACATGTGCGGAACACCGATTGCAGCGCTACGGTGGCAGTAGAATGAAACGGTACTTACTTTCTGAACACGCCTCTTGTGTGTATGTATATATATATATATATATATATATATATATATATATATATATATATATATATATATATGTGTGTGTGTATAAATCATAAACCATTAGTATTAATAAATAAACAAACAATACATTAAAATTGAGACACAAAATCATAAGTTTCTGAAATGAAACATTTTGGATGTCAGACAAGTTTCTATTTATGACAGAGTTCAAGTTAGCACCATACATAAGTGTTGATAGAATATATTATTTTACTAGCATGTCACTTGTTATATTGTGCATTTTCAGTATTACTTTGTTTTTTTATATTCATATATTTTGTTATTGTATATGTTTTTATTGATTGTTACTTTGTGTTTGTTTTATTACTTTGCCGTTCATGTGGTACTGTATAAAAACTATGTTACATATATTTGGAAATAGTTAATTACTTTTTATTGATAGTAATTAAATTTATATATCCTATCCAATTAACCTTTTTACTGCAACAGACTCATTTATCTTGGCACGTTCTCTTACTTGAAAATAGCAATCCATTTTAAGATGAACTATTCATAATCTAAGAAGTATAAGTAAAATATAATGACTAATAACTTTGACACTGGGAAAGTAACTTTTTACTTAAAATGATTTAATAAGTATAGTGTAAACTTATCTCTATTGTTGCTATCTCGTTAATCCAAATGCACAAACAATTATTGTATTTAATAAAAAAGAAAAATGGATAATTTTATGAAATTTTCAACAGTTTTCATTCAATTATTGTAACATAAAAACACAAATACAAAATGTGGCTAGGTAATGAAAAATATAATTATAAACTTAATAAAAAAAATTGCCAAAGACACACAAAGAAAGAACA
This sequence comes from Homalodisca vitripennis, assembly GCF_021130785.1. Classification (NCBI taxonomy): domain Eukaryota; kingdom Metazoa; phylum Arthropoda; class Insecta; order Hemiptera; family Cicadellidae; genus Homalodisca; species Homalodisca vitripennis. Next base: position 143,027,976 of record NC_060211.1, on the reverse strand, counting down.
ATTAAAAAAATGAATAGACAAAATTATTATTGAAATAAACTGTGAACCAGATCAATAAGCATTGTTTAGTGCTTATTCACTATATTTTACTTTATATATTTTACAATCACGCCAGGAGTGAGCCAGATAACCACGGTAATACTGCACATTAAAACACTATGTAATCATAGTTGTTCGTGTTTTATGTGTACTGTATATATTTATTCCTGGGAGTGTTCAAAGCTAAGCATGATTGAAGCCGAGTTGACTCAATTGCGTGCCTCTCTGAAATTGAAAATTAATAGTGAAGAGAAATATGATGTAGGTTAAGAACTTCAAAAAAGGTTAATTAAAACCAGGTGGGTGCGGTCCTCAGATTTTATTTCATTATGATTTCTCAGCAATATTTGTATGGAACTTCAAGAGGATGTGATGCCTTACAGATCTTGAAGAAACCCATACCATGTAAATGAAAAAGTAGTTCTACTGATCTGTGTTGTAGTAGTATACAATAAAAAAAGTCATTGACAAAGTTTGACAATAAATTGTCATACAACTAGTTGATAGCTTTTAATTTTTAATGATCTTAATTGATTGTTTTAGGAATGGTTTCCATACTTCGGACTATACCATCCTGTTGGCAGACTGCCAAGACAGTGTCTAGACTAGGTCTGCCCTTACTGACTCGGGTAGGAATGGCAGACACGGCTTGTAGTCCTACAGATGAGAAGAAACTCAAAATACTTGTGACTCGACCCGACTATCCAGCAAATGGAATGGAATTGTTGGAGAAAAAGTGAGTAATGGTGTTTGGTTTTGTTATTTATAAAGATGTAAATGGCAAAATACTCAATGAAAATGTGGGGAAATTATATGATCAAGAATGTTTTAGACACTACTGAATATATTATAATGCATAAGTTGTGTAGTAACACAATATCGATATGCCCGTAAATAACCTAATCTTCACCAAAGATTTGATCAAATTCAAAATGTTGTGAAGAGTTTACTACTTAATGTTTTATATATTATACAAGTCTGAGAATCTTGATTGTCTGACCTATTATCTAATCTGATTTATTAGTTTTTTGTGTCAGTGTTGTAAAAAAACCTTTACGCAGAATGTGTAAAATAGTTGAAAATAGATCTCTTTATATATTTTTGTATTACTAGATATTCTTTTACATACAAGGGTCACTCTGAGGGTTTTGAGATTTCGACGGACAGTACATACTGCAATAATTTGATCATTCTTATCTGACTGTCCAAGAGCCTGTCAGTATCTAACAGCAACTTGGGTTCATCAGTGTAGTCTGTACGGAAAGATCAATTTCTGAAGCCATGAAGAGAGAGAGAGAGAGCATTTTTGGGCTATGATTTTCTACAATTTGTAATCTGTTTATGGAGGCCTTATCGAATGTCTCAAAATTACCTTTGGTCTGAAGTACCTTCCCGTGCTATTGTTTTTAGATGATATTTGGATTTTGAAGGGGCTGTAATTCGTTTCAAAATGATAAACATTCGGGAAGGCCATACATTCCGTTGTCACTCAAGAAAACGTTGATCGGTTTAAAAGTCAGGAGAATTGTTTTTCAATGGCTACCTAAGGATTTGAGAGATGAGCAATAAGCTGAATGTGTGAGAATGAGCCAGCAGACTCTCCACCTGCCTAAGTCATCATTAGATTATTCCCAACATTTTTAATGATAATGTACTGAAATGTACATATGATTTTATAACTGAATGTGTTAAGCAGCACATTTGCATTAAATTTTGCCAAAAACTTGGCCATTCAGCATCAGAGACAATTACTATGATATGGAAAGTTTATGATGACGTGTCTATGGGCAATACACAAATAAAGAGTGGTTTAGGCGGTTTAAAAATGGCCGCATATCTGTAGAGAGTGATGACCGATCTGGCAGGCCAGAAACGCTGAAAATGTTGAACGTGTTCGTGCAGCAATTAATGAAAACCATCGATTGACTGTCCGAGAGCTGGAAGAAGATTTAGAAATACCAAAATCGTCAGTTTGTAACATTTTACACAAAGATTTAAAAATTAACTGTGTTTCGGCAAAATTTGTTCCTCGGCTGCCGACAGAAGACCAAAAGAACTGTCGACTTGAAATCGCACAGGAGAATCTGGATTTGATAAAAAGTGACCCAGGGCTATTCAAAAAAGTTATTACTGGTGATGAGTCATGGGTTTATGGCTACAACCCTGAAACAAAGGCTCAATCTTCACAGTGGAAAACTTGCAAAGAGCAACGGCCGAAAAAAGTAAGACAAAGTCGAAGCAATGTCAAGACAATGTTGACAGTTTTTTTTTACCAGGACGGCGTTGTTCATCACGAATATGCCAGACAGTGAATAAGGAGTATTATCTTGAGGTCCTAAGGTGGCTACGAGATGCAGTGCTAAGGAAACGACCTGAACTGTGGACAAGCCGTGACTGGATCCTGCACCACGACAACGCGCCAGCTCATTCCTCAAATCTTATTCAGCGTTTTTTTGGTCAAACACAACATCAACCAACTACGACAGCCTCCCTACAGTCCTGACAGCTCCTTGTGACTTCTGGCTATTTCCGAAATTAAAAATTCCTTTGAAAGGAAAAAGATTTGACGATGTTGAACAAATAAAAAAAAATGCAACAAAGGACCTGTTAGCCATTTTGCAAAATGAATTTAAGGAGTGTTTCGGAAGTGGGAGGAGCGTTGCAATAAGGTAGTGGCTTGTGGAGGGGAGTACTTTCAAGGGGAACCAGATTGCTGTTGCTGCCGAGTAACGTCAGTTCATGCCAGACGTCAAGGTCGGATACTTTTTGGACACACCTTGTATAGCTGTTTAAAAACGAGCCATCTCCAAAGAAACAACTTGGTGAAGAAAGTTATGTACGCTGTTTTCTACAGAATTATGGGACTGGGTGAAGATTATTAAGCAGGAGCAACAAAGGTCTGTCACAGCAACTACACTGAACAATGCTTGCTAGAAGTTCTTCATGACTTGAACATTAAGGGTTTAATTTTGCACTACTACAATGCCTCTTCTCACACTGCTGCAAAAACTTTGGAGTTTTTGGCCGGAAATGGCTACAAAACGATGAAGCACTCTCTTTATTGAACTTACTACTATATTGCATGTTCTAAAGTCGGTACAGGACACATGTCGCAGCGAAGATGTTAATATTTATATTACAAGAAGAAACTAGTAGCCTAACTTAAGTGTTCCTAATGAAAATGTATTCTTTGTGATATTGTAATATAAATGAAACTATACTTTGTACTATATTTTTTAAACGTGTATGTGTCCTGTCAACACCTTGCTTGCAGCACATGTGCCCACTTAGGTGAGTGAATGTGCAGCACACGGGGAACATTAAGTGCTTTGAGGTTAATTTTTGTAATACAAGCTTGTAGGTTGAGCTAAATCGGAGACATATTATTTGTGTTGTCATAGGACTGTCCTCGACAATCAATGATGCTGATTGAATGTGATTATAAATATTCGGGAGGTTATACTGTATGTTGATGGGAAGAACCTACCTCGAGCTGCTGACCACCAAGACTAGTACACCCGACATCCTGCAAACTACCCACTACCAGCCCACCATCTTACACTGTATGAAAGAAAACCGTCATATGCTGGCAAGAAGCTGTACAACATATTACAAGAACTAAAAGCTCTTAAAGGAATGAAGCTGAAGGCATCGCTGAATGACTGGCTGACATCAAGACCCTTCTACACCCTAGATGAATAGACATTCAAGAGTGACATTATTTTTGTATACAATTTGAATTGTATCCACTGTAAACTGACGCTATACATTTCTCTAAGAAATTTTGTAATAAAGAGTTTCTGATTTCTAAAACATTCATCACTGCTGACAACATTAAATCAAATAAAGCTCAATTTGGGAAAAAGTGACCCATCCGTATAACAAAAACCAATTCTGCTTGGTAGCTCCTAAAATTTGACTTTAAAAAATTTACTCAGCTGACTGCTGCTTCTCAAAAGCTGCGCCTCTAGGCCTATGCCTAGTGTGTCTGATGAAAAGACCACCACTGTTTTACCTGTATAGTATCATCTCAGGCTGCATAAGCTGTTAATCTGATATTCTTCTTAGCCCTTTGGAGACCAACTTCCGATATTGTGCATACTAGAAGGTTTGCTGATCTAGGCCTATTTGGAGACAGGAAGTATAACTCATCGGGTATTTTTTTATTCATTATGAAACAAGGAAAGTACTAATAACATGTCTTGAAGTTTATTTTGGTCCCCGATAAGGAAAACTCATCCAACATAGTGGCCACTAAATAATACCGAAGTACGAATAATACTGAAGTACTCAGACCGTTGCTAAGATGTGTTATAAATAGTGTTATTTATGCTCTGTTACTTATTTCTGTGTTTTGTTTGATTTAAGTGAAGAACAATGAATCAGTGTACTGAACTAGAGTAGGCCTATCTGGCAAAACATTTGGTTTAATTCACAAGTTCAATTTTATCTATCCAATGTTGGAACACGTGGTATTTAGGATTTTGTACAAAATGTATATAAATATATAATATTCTTAATTGAGAATTTTCTTGAGTCATATTTTTTGTAGTGTATATAGACATACTCACTGTTAGAATACATATGGCTTTATGCCTCAACATTTTTTATTACTGGCCAAGACTGGTTTGAAAATATTTTTTTCTATAATTTCAAATTTACAACTTATAACTTATTTTAAAGTATTAAAATTCATACTAATATGTTTTTGCAAGTTAATGACATATATTCTGGTAGCCCATTTTATAATATACAATATAAAAAAAAACAGGTAAAGGATTTGATTTGTGGTTCCTAAAATATAGCCATTTCCCTGAAATTCAGCAAATCCCATAAAAATAGCCCGGTATTTCTGGTTTATTTCTTGTAATATAGACTGGTTTCCAAAGTGTTAAAATGTTTTGTTTCAGTTATTGAGTCTGTAGATGCATGCTTTGGCCTCAAGGCTGTTTTAGACATTAAATGTTTTTAGATTTTTACTGGTAGAATTTCATTGGTTAGTTGAAAAATAAAATGTAAGCGTTAGTGGGAAAACCTATAAAAAACTAGTAAATTACATTATTCTCATTACAAAACATTTATGGTGCAACACATTTTAAATTGGGACGTAATTATTCTCTTTTTTATATTTTGTTTTTATACTGTATTACATAAGAGTTTCCTACCCTCCCAAGATCAGAATTATAAGTATAATTATATGTAAAACTAAAAACGAATTAAAGTAATAATTTTTCCAGGTTTGACCTAGAAATTTTGAGCAAAGGGAAAGCGACAGCAAGCAAAGAAGATATCATTCAAGGAATCAAAGGAAAGAGTGCAATTTTCTGTTGTTTGAATGATAAAATTGACAAGGATGTTTTGAAAGCTGCAGGTACGTGATAGTAGGTTTAACACTTCTTAATACTCAATGCACGTAGTTCTTTGAGATATTTGTACAAAGACTGCATTTGACAACAGTAAACATTTAAATAAGCACATGCAATATATAACAATATCAGTTTTTAAATCAGCTTAATGATCAAAAATATTTTGTTAGTTTTTTTTTGTTTTTCATGTGATATTTTTTTGTACATTTTTTCATTACAGAAGGGGTTTACTTTTGTTATGAGATGAATATGAATCAGAATATAAACTTTATAAACTCCATCATATTAAAACCTTAGTGGACAAGAATCTTTGAAAGCATATAAATTTGTTTGTAAAAACGTGAACTTGATTTAGAAACAATCAATCAGAAATTATCTATATAAACATATTCATCTATAAAAGTTCAATGTTATTGTATACTTCTGAAACTTTTGTACAGCTGTTACATGATATTTCATAAAATATTAAAAACCATGTAAATATATTACCTACCTTGTTGAAAATTATCTGAACATTCTTAAAACCTACTTTGTTTTGGTCTGTGATGCAAACAGAGATTCGTTTTCATCCAAATTTTTTAACAACTACCATCTTGTACCCCTAGAAATTATACAAAAATTAATAAGAATAAAATCTGTTTAAATTATCTTATAAATGTAAAATATAAGAGATAAAAATCTTGCACAAATGAAAACCAGGTTTAGTTTGAATAGACTAGACATTATAGTGTTCACAATGTTATTGCATGTACTCACAACTTTTTATGACCACCCTTACAAGATATTTAAAATATTAAAAATTTTTTTAAAGAAATTATTAAATTTAAGAAAAAAATTTATTGTAAGTAAATTACCTGAAAATAAAAAAAAAACTCCTTTTTTATAGACCCAACCAAATAAATTAATAATAAATAAGTTTTATTCCAGTAGTTTTGTAAATACAATCTTTTAAATAAAAAGCCCTAACTGAATATACTACAACGGCATTATATTTTGAAAAAGGGCAAGTATAATGAGGAATACTATAATATACTTTAATACTGCAAAGTCTATTACCTTAATTACCTTAATTACCTCCACCTTAGTCGATGACCAGTACAACTGGATAGACAGCGTCAAAGTAAAATGAATTTTAGAATATTTACATTTTTACATGGCGCCAGGGCTTATGATAGTGCATCGAAGAACTCCCCGACTGAATAAAAGGGCCTACACAATAGCCAGCTTTTAAGTTGGGTTTCAAAGTGAGGAGGGTTGAGTTCTTTGAGATTATCTGGAAGGGCATTATACATGCGAAGCGCTAAGCTAGGATAGCAGTTCTTCTTCTTACTAAGCCTACAAAAAGGTACATCCAGATGGTGCTTCTTCCTGGTGTTGTAGGTATGGAGTTCGTTTCTTTCAGCAAAGTCTGAGATGTTAAGTTTTAAATTGGTCAGGCAGGAAAGGATGTACTGACCATAGACTGTGAGAATTTTAAGACTCACAAAGATAGGCCTACAGCTATCCAGAAACCCTGGAGGCAAGATGACACGAAGAGCTTTCTTTTGGAGGAGAAGAATATCCTTACATCCAGCAGCATGGCCCCATATGTGCAGCCCATAGCTGATATGGCTGTGGAACATGGCGAAGTAAACTGTCAAAAGATACTTATTAGTCAGCATAGGTTTCAGTCTCCGCAGTAGATGCAGGGCTCTAGAGAGTCTGATGCATACACTATTCGTATGGCTCCTCCATGTAAGCCCTGGGTCAAGAATAAATCCCAGGAGCTTAACTTCGCTCAGGCCAAAATTGTTGTCAGATCTGGAAAGAGTGTGCAATCTGCCCGTGGCTAGTTGCATCTAGCCATGAACATAACATTTGAAGAAAATATTGGATACATTAAATGTAGGAAAGGGAAAAAGGATAAATGGAAATATATTTATTACTTTTTGAATTTTACCATAAAAGTGGTGCTTTAATTCAAGCGTTTGCAAGAAAAAAACCAAAACAAAAGAGGTGCATAACTTAAATATCAGATAATGTAATTTTCCTTTACTTCTTCCCCTTTCCTTAAACAGAATTGATTAAAACCATCCATGAATTGTTTATACAATTTTTAATTTATAAAAGTAAATAAAAAAAGGGCTGATTCCGGTCTACCTTTCTTTTCATAGCTGCCATCATGTTTTCTGCCGTGATGATTGCCATTTGCTATTGGCCTTTGGTCAGTCGTAGGTGGTTGATCGTCGAATGCAGACATATATATGTGACCTGTATTCTGTAGTTCAGTCTTGATAATTAGTGTTGTGGTTACTTTTTTATTAAGTGCATGTTTTAGAGTTAGTGAAGTTGACAGGCGTGTCACAACGCTCTGGTATGATTTGTTTATTTTAGCCTGGTTTGTAATTAAGTGTAAGGTTATTTATTTGCCTAAAGAAGAGATCAGATTGCAGATCTCGAAACGTAGTGTTACTGATCTTTTGTTTCACTGAACGATGGCAAAAATCCTGTTTCCTTCATTGCAGATGGTCAGCACGATGTCAGTGGAAGTGAAGCATATAGACGTCGATGAATGAAGGAAAACTGTTCATCAAAGTTGGCTACACTACTAAGCTGGCTGACTGAGGCAACAGCAGAACTGATTATGGCTGTAATATTATAGTTCATGTATTATCTGTGTTAGAGCCATCACTACGGGTGGTCAGCACTATTTCAATGGGAGTGGAGCATATAAACGTTGATGAATGCAGGAAATTGTTCATCAAGGTTGGCTACTTTACCAAGCTGACTGACTTGAGGCAACAGCAGAACTGGCTATGGCCGTAATATTATAGTTCATGTATTATCTGTGTTAGGGCCATCACTGCGGGTGGTCAGCACTATGTCAGTGGGAGTGGAGCATATAGACATCGATGAATGCAGGAAATTGTCCATCAAGGTTGGATACACTCCCTACGTGCTTACGGAGGCAACTGCGGAACTAACGATAGCCCTTCTACTGGCCACTTCTAGACGACTTTTCGAGGCCCACTCACAGCTACGGACGTAAGTTTATTTCCTTAGTATCTCTCTGTAATGATAATCATGAACTTTTAAATAGAAATGTTTTTTTGTGAGAAATTGAATATTAGTGTAGAATTGGTATTGATTCTCTACTCCTATTAATAATAATTGTACTCAGACATTAATGTTATCTCATTCATGATAGTGTCTCTAAAACTGAGGAGACCAATATAAAATTGGTGGTGAATATGTTCTGTCCAAATTGATTTTTTGAATAACTAACAGTTTGTGATCATTGTCAGGATCTAGTAAATGTATTGATATTACTGTCAAAAATCTAGAACAAAACTCATCCAGGAGTATGAATGCATAATGTTAATTCCTACTGTTCATGGCTTCAGGACGCTTTTTTGTGGATTATTTGAAACTGCAGCCCACAATCATCTGATACATTAATCCGGTCTAGTCTCAGATGATTATTTATTGTCATATGATTATTGCAAAGCTCCTAATTTGATAAGATCTACAGTAAAACCTTGGTTAATCAAAACAAAGGGGATCAATTATTTCACATTTTAAAACCAATTTTTCAGTTAACACAAATACTTCCTATAATAACCTATTAGAGTGCGTAAGGGAAATTAATTACATACAAACTATTTCTGTAAGTTATACTTCGGTAATGGTGGCAGGAGTGGGGAAGATGACTAATAGCAGCGATGAGTGAATCTCAAGGACACATAATTTTCCCAGGCTACAGTGATGTATCAGGCATGCATCTACTCTTCTGCCAAGAGGCAGAGGGTTGGTGCAGTGTTCTGCTGTTGAATATAAACTACTTTACTCGGTTATTTATATACACGTTATCTTTCATGGAACGATAACGACGATTAACTCAGTTAATCTGAGTTTGTTTAACCAGGGATTTACCGTATATGAAAACATTTATGGGAAAAAGTGTAGGCCTATTAAAGCTTCCTGACGATCCAAGCCATCAGCAGATCAGCTTTGAAGGAATGGCTTTGAAATAACTATATTTGAAACAACTATAAAATCAAGTATTACTTTAAATCATACAACAAAAGAATTTAACAAGACTAGTTTGCATTTGTTTCGAAAAATGCCAGATTAAAAAATATTATCTTCTTTTTCATCTGGATTTCAGTACGTTGTATTTTGTTTTATCAGTTTGAGGATAAAATATTTCATATCTTCCTTCAAGTGGTTTATTTTTGGTTTTTTTCGGTTTATTTGGTTTATTATTGACTTATTTCAGGTAAACCAAGACACAAATTTTAAATTCCGAAATGTTTTATTTTAACTTAAAACTTCTAATAAATATTAAAAATTGCACCATCTGTTATTGTGGAAAATAGTTTGTATGATTATTCTTCTAAAACTGAATGGCCAGGAAAAGTGTTATACTTGTAATTTGAAATAGATATTCAGGAAATTTGTGTTAAGATAAAAACAAAAATATATTTTATAAAACAATTACTTAATGTTAATCTAATAATTAGTTTTAAACTAAGCTAGCATTATCAGTGAACCATTTTCCACTATAGATTTGATGTGTTGATATTGTATAAACACTTGTTACACAATACAATTTTTTTATGATTACATCAGATATTTAACAACTGACTCATCAACTGATTCAAATTTTATGCTACTCACACCAATGTAATATGTATAATATGTGTAAAATAGGCAAAATTATCTTGACTGACTTGCTTGTCATTAATTACGTTTTATAATTTTACAGGTAATTGTGGATCTTAGTGGGGAAAATAAGCTGAATTGAATGTTTTTACGTAATTAACATTGTTTAGGGAATTAAAGATTCCAATGATATGTTAAGAAATAAAATATTTTAATACTTGATAAATATGCTGTAATTTATATACTAAAAGACTAGATTTCAAAGATTAAATTTGATGAGAGTTTTGATAATTGTATTATTATGCAAATAAGATGTTTACCTGCAGCTCCCAAACAGTGTAAATATATCTAGTCTGGTATTTACAAATAATCACAGTTGACTGGTGGGTAACAAATAGTGACTCTTGCAGCATTGCTGTAGACTCCTATATGTTCGCCCTAGACCTGAACAAATCTGTTTACAAGGTTACAAAACTTTTTATAACAAATAAAATGAAATTGTTACAAACATATATTCTCCTGCTTGTAAACTGGTTTATTGTTGTTTTGTTTTCTTTTTGCTTACATAAATAAATAACAATTGTATTATAAAATGAACCTTAACAAAAAAAGCTAAGTATATTTCTAGTGTATTATCACGGATTTACAGGTACTGTCGAATAAGAACAGTCTTTTGTATTATTAGTAGTGAAATTTTTATTTTACTGAATTACCTCAATCATATCAAAATGAAACACTTGTGTATCATATACATTATAGAGAGAATACCAAGTGTATCTCTCAAATTTTCCGGAAACTTGAAAACTATTTGTTAATTATCTATCAGCTGGTTCTTTAATGTAGTAATTGTTGCAGTTTCATTAGTTTCCTTTAGCAGCACCAGTGCGTGGTATTATGTAAGTGTCAAATGATTAAGGAACATTTGAATAAGAAGACTATCCAGCAACATCACTGAGTCACATTGGTTACAGGGGTGGCTGGACCTCATGGGCACCGGTGTGGATGTGTGGTCCAGCCCTCAAGGGTTCTACTGTTGGACTTGTTGGCTTTGGGCGTGTTGGCCAGGAGGTGGCACGCAAAGTGAAAGCCTTCAATGTTGCCAAAATCTTGTACACAGATTCTGGGAAAAAGCCAAAAAATGAAGGTAAGATTAAAAAGTAAATATATTCTCAGTGACTTCCCAAAAGAGTTTCCATTTTTTGTACTTTCTTGCCAATAGATAATGTGGTGGTGGTGTGGTGAAGGGTTGATTCAGTGCAAATATTGGGTTAAGCTCAAATTCACCTACCTCTTAGTGCAGCAACTGCAATTTGTCACTTATATAGAATGTTTTCTGCAATCTGGACTCCACAACTGTCTGAAGAGTTTCTTAAAAATTCCTTAACAATATTCATAGTACATAATGTTGAGAAAAATATTATGATGGCGAAATATTGAATCTTGCCCTTCTTATAATTTTAGTAAAACATGCTTTCCTTTTATGTATATTGTGTACGCATATTTATATTGAACTGTATTGAATTGTCATTTTGATTGTTTATCTAACATGAATAATCTTTAAAATAATTGTAATTTTATTAATAGGTGTTCTACGTTTAGAGGGAAGAAGTTAGAATATTTTTATTGATCTTTGTGGAGAAAATTATGAACACAAATAAATCACTTTAGTTTCAAACATTATTTATATTTTATTTAAAGTTTACAAAATGTTTTATAATTAAAAAATAATTATTGTTCTGTGTAAAGAACAAGTATACACACATATTGCATGAGCATATGTCTCCTGAAACATCTCCTGATATGGTAGGTTACATAGTTTTCTCCTCAGTCATCATCATTTACATTCGTGTTAGGCAATTTCTAGTGGCATTCAACACTTGGCCTTGTTAGGAACAAGGTCAGATCCTTAAAAGGATCTCCTTGTCGCAATAATAAAAAATTAAAAATCAATTGCTATAAATAATATTTTTTTGTGAATACTTACCTGTTACTGGTTTTCACAAACCCAACCACAACTGCCACTTTCTGGAAGAAGAGTTGCTTTTTTAGCCAGTTCAGAAGACAAATCTTCTTGGTTTATTGGAAATGAGTTAATAACCTGACTGTACTGATGGCTTTATTTTTTCGTATCCTATTAAATTAAACCTTAAACCACCTTAATCTATAATTTATATTTGTTTGTAGGGATGTTACATATGATGATGAGATTGATTGTGAAAGAACTTATTATTATAGAATAGTGAACTAAACCCTTGAGAATAATTTAAAATATTTACATGAACGTTTAATAAGTACAGGAGTATTATGCCAAACTCCGTAGGCCTGGGGCTCAATTCTCGAGTTTTTCAAATGTAAACTAATGCAACGGTATAACCTTATTATTTTAAAGGTCTTTGTATGACTTTGCATATTTTACACCATAATGAATGCATTTTTGAAGATAGAAAATCCATATTTTCATATTTAAGTTTATTTTGATATGCAACATGAAATTGTTCTCAAGAAATGTTATTGGGGTTCTACAACTTTGACTTTACAGAGAACCTTTCTTTTTTTAGTGTGATGTGTTATGCTACATTCATGTTTTATTTTCAGTATGAATAAAGATTATTTAATATGTTATGGTAAGTAGATTTCAATTTTACCATTTTATTTTAATGAAAGAAAATTCTTGCATGTAATTTTTGTTGTAAACAATCTCTAATGTACAATTTTTAAACAATTTAATCTTGAAATTATAAATAACAATATCTGATATATAAATTGTAAACAACAATCTCTAAGGTTTACAATTAATTTAAAATAGCTAACATATTTGAGTTATTCTAGAGGCTTTTCACGGCTATTGTTATTTGGCTGACAAATTATAGTCTTTTTAACTATAATATATCTAATTAACTTTTAACCACATGTTTTAGTTAATAAACTAAGTATTTGCTTTGAGATTGTGTTTGAACGATTTTTTTATTTTGTTTACACAAAACAAATTTGTCTACTGATTCACATCCTAACAAATGAAATAACCTGACCAAACGTACCTCAAACATTAAAGTTCGATTAAAATGTAATTTTTTGCGACTTACTTAGCAAACCCTTTAATGTTTGCTCCTTTTAGTTGAATTTGTTTAGAGAAGTGAGAAGCAGAAAATTTATGGGTTAATTTAGGAAATTTAAATCACTCATTGGAATTGCGATGTGACAAACGTGTTTTGAGATGCATTACAATACTTACCGTCTTTATATGTATTATACATACGTGTTGGTGTTCTAATACATACTGTTTTGTACATACATGTTGCTGTTACAATACGTACTGTTTGTAAATTCTTCTGGTTCATTTCGTTTTTCAAATCATGCCTGAGTTAGTAATCAGAATAGTGATAAATTTGTATGGACGTCAATCCCTTATGTGCCGGGATAGTAGAAACGCGTTTAAAACACACAATACTCTTAGACAAAGTCTCAAAAAAAAAATGCAAAAAATGGCACACAAGATTCCAAAAACTGTGTTTACAGTATAAAATGCAGTTGCAATAGGAGGGGGAATACATAGGTGGGACAAAAAGATAATTAAACGTAAGAATAAAAGACCACAAAGAAAACACAACAAAGAAGCTAACAGAAAAGTAAAATATTGTACATCATTGTTCGTCTGAAGATAATTCATCTTATGAATTGGGATGAAGCCAACATAATACATCGGGAACCTCATTTCTTTAAAAGGAAATTAATAGAGGCTTCATACATTAAATTGGCAGACCCACCAATCAGTCAACCATCATTTGAAATTAGACCGTTTTGATGCCAATTCTGAAAAATGAACTTAAAGAAAACCTTAAGTATCAAACAGATTAGATATTTGTAATAAAACAATGTGTAGTATTTGTAATGAACTAATAATAAATAAAAAGCCCTGATCCTGTTCCCTTCTTTTTTGCCGCCATCTTGTTTCTGCTGTGATGATTGCCATTTACTGTTAGCCTCTAGTCAGTCCTAGGTGGTTGTTGCGGGGACGGTTAGCGGGCTACCCGAGTGGCAAGATAACCCGTAACAATGTTCGCCTTGAAGAGTAGGAACTCAAGAGATGACTCGGTACATCGGGTTAAAATAAGTTTATTGAAAATAGTTACTTGGCACAACTCTGTTCACAACATGTAAAATGAAAACACCTGTATAAAATTACTACTGAGAATAAACTATTAACACTATACTATGTGGTACTTATGTTTCACAATTCCAACCTCTAACTATTCTGCCTACTACCGCGACCGGTTCCTCGCTGTGCAGTCTGCGGAGACTGATGATTACTGCTGCGCCTCGCAGGCTTAAATACCACAACCCATTAAGAGCGATTATCGCTCTGTACATATCATTGTCCAAAGTGCTAATGATCTGTAGATTGCTGTGTGAGCAGTGACAATTTGTTAATGATAATGTTGTATATCTATTACTTATCTAACGTCTACTCTTCTCACGCTAACACTATTCCAGTTATTGATACACATTAAATAATACATACAATCATGGCTACATGTTCTTACATACTAATATGATTACAAAATAATGTTACTATACAACATGGTTGGTCGGCGAATGCAGATCTATTGTGACCTGTATTCTGTAGTTTAGTTTTAATAGTCAGTTTTGTGTTTTGTTTTATTAGGCGCATGTTTCAGAGTTAATAAAGTTGACACACAACATGTTGGTTGTGATTTCTGACTTAAGCATGTCACAACACTCTGGTATGATTTTTATATTTTAACCTAGATTTTAATTAAGTGTTAGGTTAGTTATTCACCTGAGAAAGAGATCAGATTGCAGATCTCAAAACGTAGTGTTACTGATTTTATGTATCACTTAACGATGCCAAATATGCATGTTGTTGTGCTATAATACATACGGTTTGTATTGTAGTGGCAACAGAGTTAGGGGCTCAGAGAGTAGAGCTGGAGGAGTTGCTGAAGACCGCGGACTTTGTCATCGCTATTTGCAGTCTCAACCCGAAGACTCAAGGGATGTTCTCTGCCCAGCGCTTCTCCCTCATGAAACCTACCGCTATCTTCATCAATACTGGCAGAGGAGGTACTGCTAATGTTAATTGATTGCTCTTACTTTTCCTTATTAGTCCACAAAGGGCTATTCAACATACTTAAAGTTTTGTAAGAGGATGCAAGAAAAGTCCACCTTAAGGTTCATTAATTGGCAAAATTTATAATTTTCTTATTACGTGCTCACTTGAACAATAGACTGAACAATTGTCCTTAAAAAAAAGTGAAGTAAGTTACTAACAGGTGTCACTTCTGTGTTAGATAGCATTTGTGCAAAATAGAATTATAGATACATCATTGTGACAATCAGGTAATTTAAACTTTTAGTGGGCGTTCCAAAAGCTATAACAGTAATGAAGTTTGCGTAAAAGTTTAGTCTCACAGATGATTCACACTAAAATGCCATGTTATGCCTAAAGTCCAAAGTTATGTAGTTTGGGCATTAATTTGATCACATCAGCAGATCCACATAAAATTGCAGTTTTGTCAAATGTCAATTATTTCAAATATAAAATAGTCATAAAATATTAAAGAAAATCGCTTCTTTCTTTAAAAACATATACTGTTAATAATAAACTTTAAAAAAATAAATGTTCTTTTTTTAGGCCTGGTAGACCATGATGCTCTGTATGCAGCTCTCAAAAACAACAAATTGTGGGCAGCTGGTCTGGACGTGATGACCCCAGAGCCCCTCCCCACAAACCACCCATTACTCGAACTACCCAATTGTGGTGAGTATCCCTTGTAAAATGATGGTAATCGATAATATTAGCTTTGTAGAGTAATAATGTGTAAAACAGTCGGAGCCCAAAATGTGATGTGATTTAACATGGAATTGGGAATTTTCACAATTTAATAACAAAAGAATTTTTACTAATAATAGATAGTGTTCTTATTTTTGAAAGCAAGTTTCTCTTGCTTTCAAAAAACAAAAATAGAGCTTGGCGAGAATGGTTTAAGGATAGGTCAAACAAAAAGAGGGATAAATGGAAGAGACTTGCAAGGGCATCAGCAAAGATGATGAAGGAGGCAAAGGAGAGGACATGGAAGGATTTTGAGGAAAAACTGAAATCAAACTTCAAAGGAAATAAGAAGATTTTTTATGGGGTGATAAGGAACAAGACGAAACCTAAAGAAATGTTGACTAAGGTGGTGGATGTTTCAGGGGAAATCAAATGGGAGAAGAAAGAGGTTTTGAAGACGTGGAAAGAGTATTTTAAGGAACTATGGAAGGAACAGAAAATGAAGAGGAAAGAAGAGATATGACAGAGGAGACAGAAGATGAAGAGGATTTTAGTATGTGCGAATTGGAAAAACCGGTTAAAGAGATGAAAGAGGGGAAATCTGCGGGAATAGACGAGCTGACGGCTGAGATGATGATAAAGGCGGCGGGCCCATTGGGAAATTCAATGGTTGTACAGAGTGATGAGAGTGATTTGGAAGGAAAAGAAGATACCAGAAGACTGGAAAATGGGAATAATAGTACCGATTTTTAAGAAAGGCAATAAGCAAAAAATGCGAGAATTACAGGGGAATAACTTTGTTGTGCCATACACAAAAAATTTATGAAAAAAATACTGTTGCAGAAAATTAGACCAGTACTGGAAGAAACAGGAAGAGAGGAGCAATGTGGTTTTAGGAAAGGTAGGTCAACGGTGGATGCTATTTTTGTGATGAGACAAGTGTTAGAAAAGAAGGTGGGAATACGGAAAAGATACAATGGTAGCGTTTATAGACCTACAGAAGGCATATGATAAGGTTACTGAGAGAAAGGATATGGAGAGTATGAGAAAGAGAGGATTGCGTGAGGGAATAGTAGAAAGAATAAAGAACCTGTATGGCATATGTAAAAACAGGGTAAGAATTGAAGAAAAATATACAGATACTTTTTAAAACAGAGAGAGGAGTAAGGCAGGGAAGCATATTGTCACCTTTCCTTTTCAATATTATAATGGATGAAATTATTCTAGAAGTACAAGGAAACGGAGGAGCAGAAGAACTTAAGACAATAGCATATGCGGATGACATAATGATATGGGAAAATAGGGAAGAAGAGTTAGAACGAGAGTTAAACAAATGGGCAAAAGTGGCGAAGAAATATGGTTTAGAGATGAACATACAAAAAATGTAAAGTAATGAAAGTAGAGAGAAGGGATGGAAATAACAAAGACGTGTTAGTTGAAGGAAAAAGACTTGAAAAGGTGAAGGAATTCTGTTATTTAGGAAGTATCATAACAGATAGGGGCACAATAAGAGAAAGAGATAGGAAACAGAATAATGAAGAGTGGAAAGTTTTTTCAATATGGTGAAGAAGATTGTGTGGAGTTGGAACATTGGGAAAGAATCAAAAGTATTGATGTATAAATCTTATTTCCAACCAATTTTATTATATGGAGCAGAGACGTGGACGTGGACTAAAAATGATTTAAGCAGATTGCAAGCTGCAGAAATGAGATTTTTAAGAGGGATAGAGAAGACTACAAGAAGAGATAGAATAAGGAACGAAATAACCAGAGAAAGATTGAAGGTAGTTTCACTGCAAGAGACAATGGAAGGAAGAAGAATACAGTGGATGGGGCATGTGAAGAGGATGGGAGATAATAGAATGCCTAGAATAGCACTGGAGAAGGAGGAAGGAGGAAGAAGACCAAGAGGAAGACCGAGAGGAAGATGGGAGGGACCAAGTGTGGAAAGACATAGAGAGAAGGGGACTACAGAAAATACAGGTGGATGAAGAGGAGACCTGGAAGGATAGACTAAAGTGGAGGAGGCTGTGTACGACGACGACCCGTGAGAACGGAAACGTCTGACGATGATGATGATGATGAATAGATAGTGTGTGTGGTCTTTTTTTAATAACTTCTTCACAACACTTTAGCATTAATGCAATACGTTTTTAGTTTATAATTTTAAAATTTTGTAATCATGAAACCATACTTTGATTACTTAACTAACTATGGATTTAGTCTTCCCCTTCTTTCTTAATCGTATTAGCAAAACAATTTCTTGTATTTTTTATTTGTAATGGGATGCAGAACCTTGTTTTAAAAATTACATTGTGTTCTGAAAATAGCTCAGGAAGTAATGGTTGAATGTACTTTACAGTAAATTAAAGTATTTTTACTATTCATCATTCCTTCTATTAGAACTAAAGGTATCCGATCCATTATAGGTCATACAACACAACAGATTTTTGGCCAGTATTTTAAAGGATTTTTACTGATGACTCAGGCTTATTTAGATCTGCATGGACAAATCTAACTGTAAGTTCCTGTACCAAAATTGAATTTGGTTATAAAATCTTACTCAGTCATCATAACAACAGTTTTCTTAGTTTTTAACCCATCATAAACATTTTTTATGCTTTATATCTGAAAGAAGCTTTTTATTCTTTGGTCGATATTCTTTGGTTGATGTTCCAGGTTTTATTTTACAACCTACAATCTAAGATTGGTTTTATTTTTTCGTATCCATTTGTTTTAGGTTACAATCATATGTTATTTTTATAATACAGGGTGATTCAAAAAGATATGCAACAACTGTGGAAGCTCATTCTACATTGTCTGAATTTCAACTCTCCATGTGAAACTAGCTCTTCCTGAAATTATAGGCGAATTCAATTGTTTTTTTATGGTTTTTGTTCTGATAAATTGAATAAACTGTAAGTAGTTTTTGAGAAATCCCGTGTCAAATGGAGTGAAAAAACACATTTTTTAATCTTTGGTCAAAAATAACTTTGCTATTTCTCCAAGAAAAGATCAAAATGTTAATAAAACTTGTAAACAATTTTATTCTGAACAAAACGGTGTAAATAAAGACACAGAAAGCGAATAGATATTTGATAAAATGAATTTTTATTGATAACAGTACAATATGTCTTTTACATTTGACTGACAATAACTTACCCATTAAAGAAATTAAATTTCAATTCTTAAATTAAAAATTATTTCATAGAGTACATTGATTTTAGCAGTTCATTAAGGTGTTGCTGACATACTGAACGTCTTGATTTACTTTGATTTAAAAACCCAGAATGATGTTTTATGGGAAATGTTTATTTCATAAGTTGGCAATAGAGTAAGCAGTAATATTATGATTTTGAATTGTAGAATTCAAATAATTTTGAGAGCTAACAACTGAGTTTCAGTCCATGTGCGTATTGTTCTATTTGTAGTAATTGAGTTTCAGTCTGTGTAAGTATTGTTTTGTCAGTAGTAATTATTAAATTATTGAAATAGTAATGCTACACTTATTTACAAGTGAAGAATATGTCGATATGGTGTGTATTTATGGTACATGTGAAGGCAGTTTTACACCTGAAGAATACAGACAATGTTACTTATCGGAGAATTCCAAATACTAGAATAATTAGTGCTACATTTCGGGAAGCACGATCATTTCCTACTGCAAAGTTCCGATATGACCGCACATGCCAACATGAAGTTATTGTAGAGGAAAACATTTTTGCTACTGTTGATCATAGCCCAGGTATTAGTACAAGACGCATTTCAAAACGGTTCAGAGTTACGCAAAGTAACGTATGGAGAACACTCAATAATAACAAGCTCTATCCCTACCATAAACAAAAAATACAGCATTTACATCCAGGAGACAATGCCCATCGCTTGGAGTTCTGCATTTTGTTAAACACTCATCGTCGACTCTTTAACCCTAGAGCTGGTATGAAACGAATTTTCGTCGCCAAAGGCCCGTCCGATTTGGCAACGACGAATATTCGTCGCCAAGTAGACATGTACAGTTATTGAAATTGTAGGCAATTAAGGTCATATAAATGATTTTTATTTTATATATTCTGGAAGAGCAATAACTATAGTACCGATTTACTGTTCTTATTTCGATTATTGTCTTCTTTGTTTACCTTAGAACATCGTTTTTTTTACAGCTGACGTGAACGTAGTACGGGTCAACCACATTGTTGTGAAACTGTAAACAAGTGCCGGGTTTTGTGTTTGAGTTTACAAATCCAATAGTATTTGGTGTTGTTATTATTGTTTTGTTAGCTTTCTTAGGTTATAGTTTTAGTTGTTCAGTATGGGTGAAAACTTTAGAGACCGATCAAATGATCTTAGAGAGCTCGCAGGGCGGGATCTAGTGACGCTGAGTGAAAAATGAAACTTTGTATATATTGAACATATGTAAATAAGGTAAAATAAAAATTTATTATATTATTTTATTTTTGTTTTAACTGTCATACTTATATATAAGTATAAATGCAGTCAAGAGATTATGTTTACCCACGAACAGTAATATGTATTTAGAAATGTACGCATTTTTGAAAATAAGTAAGTATGGGTGCTTTTTCATGCAAAGCCCTGTAACACATACGTTTTGAGGTAAAATTTACAATAATTATATATTTTTGGAATCAGGATAAACTTTCGAATAAGTTATAAATTTACGGTTTTGATGTAAAGCTTATTGCTAAGCAGTTACACAACGGAATATTTACAAAAAAATTTCCAAAAAACATTTTTCTTACATTTTGTAAAAAAAAATAAAAATATGTTTCCATGGAAACAATAAGATATTGTTATTATAATGATCTCCATATAGTTGTGAATACATTGACATATAATAGTTTATATTTGGACTAACAGTTATGAAATGTGATACATTATAAGAAACGTCTGCGAGGCTGTTAAAATAGAGCCGCCAGTACAGAGTGACACCATTGCCAGCTCTAGGGTTAAGTATATTTTATTTACTGATGAGTCACAGTTCACTCATGATTGTATCAACAATTTACGAAACCAACATTCATGGGCAGAAGTGAACCCCCATGCAACAATTTAATATAACTGTCAACAGCATTTACACTGGCCACCCAGGTCACCAGATCATATGCCGTTAGACTTTTGCATATGGGGATGGATGAAAGAGAAAGTTTATGTGGTCAAAGTTAATTCCCGTGAGACGCTACTTAGACATGTATGAAACTTTTACGCAGTTAAAGAAAAGCCCTGTTAAACTCTAAAAAGCAACAAGAACCATCCTCAAATGAGCAGAAAAATGCATTTAAGTCGGCGGAGACACTTTACTGTAGTTTTTACTGAAAATTTACTGTATTTTGGTTGAATAGGTTTAGATTAATGTTTTCCAGTTAATTTAACCTTATACTGTTATGAGTATATTCGCTTTATGTACTGTATTTACACAGTTTTGTTGAGAATAAATTGTATATAAGTTTGATTAAAAGCTGATCTGTTTCTTGGTGAAATAACAAAGTTATTGTTGCCCAAAGGTATAAAAATGTGTTTTCCATTCTACTTTTTTGTATTTGACATGGATTTTCTAAAAACTACTTAACTTACAGTTCTGGGACCTGTTTTATAACCATATAAACAGATTGAACCTGTTCACAGGCTTCACCCCTTAAACCTACCTTATCAGAATTTCAGGGAGACCTTGTTTTACATGGATAGCTGAAATCTGGGTGAAATCTTTCACTAGCCATAGCGTGCTAACAAAACATTTCCAGACCCATTTTTATATAAACTGTTTACATATAGAATGAGTTTCCACAGTTTTTTGCATATCTTCGTGAATCACCTGTATAACTGTAGTATTCATTTTTTTACTAAATATTTTAAAACATAATTTAAAATATTTTGTTAAAGTTGTAATGAATCAAGTATCCAGAAAAAGTGATCAAAATATATTTTATGCCAAAACTTTGTTTTATAAGCAGATTGAGCTGAAAAGCTTGGTAAATTACTAAGCACAGACATTTTGAGTTATAAGAGTATAAGCTATCAATAAATAACTTTGCCACTTGTAACATTTTTAAGAGTAGACAAATTAGTTAGATCATGTTGGTTTTATTTAAAATCTGTACATGTAAAAGACAACTGTGTAATACACATAATGAAAGTTTAAATTGGGTTCACAGATAATGATAATGTTTCCTTACATTTAATTAAGCCTGTTGTATTGTAATTAAAATTTTAAATTGACATCCATACAAGGTAATAATTACATTCAGTTTAAAATCAAAAGGATTGAGTTGTCCTCATGGTTTAATCCCTTTATAAAATGTCAAATTATAAAAATTTTGATACCAACCTTCTGAAAACAGTGGACAATAATTCTTCTACTGTCAGCTCTGTGTTAGTTCATGTAATACTCATATTGTAAGCAGCCCTGTAAGGATGAAACATAAAATATATATATTGTATTGCTTCTTTATATAAATATTCTTTTATTGTTCATATTAAAGTTTCTTGCACCTAAAAATTATTTTTGACATATTTAAGTACTAATAATTGAGAAATGTATCATTATCATGTCTTTAATACATATTAGCTTAAGTACAAATTTTATTTTTCATTGTTGACTTGTGATTATGAAACTACTCAGTTTTTTTTGTTATGAAATTAGTTTGACCTCATAAGTGACTTGTTCATTTTACAGTGTACAAATCAATTTGTGTATTATTGCTTGTTTGAATATGATGAATTTGATTAACCCTCCGAGCACTTTTCATCGCGGCCACGACTAATTAATGCCTATTATGACGGCCAAAGTCCCGCCCGCAACTATATAACAGCGCTTTGTATTATATTCATATTAAAATGGCAACAAAATAGTCAAATTCGGTATCACTTGAAAGATGGAGATTTTGGTTATAATACATATAATCACGACAATGTATAATTGTGGAGGCAGTGCATTATAGCATACTTTGTTTTGACGATATGTTACTGCGGTGTTGCGTAATTTTATAAACATGGATTGTGATACTTTAAATAAATATGTATCTAGTGAAAATGATGCAAGTGACATTGAAGCTCCTGATATACCTTCAGACATTTCACTTCATGATTTTTAAAGTGGCAGTAGTAAAGAGTACGAACCGAACCCGACCCTAATGAACTTACAACCTAGGGTCAAATTACGCCAGTGCAGTTTGCTAAAGCAAAAAAAAGGTTGAAGCACATTTTGGTGCCCTGGCTGTAATACAGGTGTGCACAGGGAATGTTTCCACTTATTAGAACATTTCTGGAGACCCCTTAGGCCCTGAGAGAAAAAGAAAGGCATCACAAAGCAGTGACACTCGGAGTAAACACAGGGAAATCATTGTGTATATAGTTGTGATTTTTTCAATTTTATAGTTTAGTTTCTAGTTTAAATATAAATAAAGTGTACATATTTGTAAAACTTATTAAATTTAGAATAATATGGCTATTTTGAAACTGTGTTTTTGTGTACATAGTGAAATCTTGAGTAGTGGATGTTAGACATGACAAAATTTTGAAACATTTTTTGTACTTCGTAGGGCTACATACCTGAACAGACAGAGGTTAAGTACAATACTGTTATACTTCTTTTATTCCTTATTGTTTTGTGAATACATTGATGTATAACATGAACAATTTATTTAATTACAACATTGTATTTTATACGGTTTTTTAAAAAGAGAACTGTAACAACGCCAAAAAAGCTGTGGCACTAAGGAAGTGGATATGTGGCACTCGGAGGGTTAAGGAGCAGTATTTTTCTGTATATTTGAAAGGAAGAATAAAACATTTGATGAATCTTTCATTTAGAATTATAGAATGGTTTTTTTAAGTCATTAACTTCAGTATTAGATTTGGCTGGTAAAATTATACTAATACATTGAGAGCTGTGGTTTGAATACATTATCTTGAAGCAGATGAAGTGTATTGTTATTTAAGCTAACCCAACTCTGTCTGCCCTAGTTCTCCTGCCGCACATCGGCAGTGCCACCTACCAGTCCCGTATGACAATGTGCGAACTGACAGCCAAGAACATTATTGCAGTTCTCGAAGATCGAACAATGCCTGCTGAGTATATTTAACAAACGGGACTTTCATCGTTTTGCATTTATTTGTAACCATATCAAAACCGTCTGACTGATCACAAGAAGCCTTTTTGTGTAAAAAGCTTTATCTCAAAGTGCCACTATGTAAAGTATTTAGTAGAGAGCTTTCAATAGACATAGTGTTTAGTTCTGTTCAAATTTCATGCTTAATCCAAATGATTGCATTGATAATTTTCGTCAATGACTCAATGGAATGTGATGCTTCCATAGAAAGTAATAAATTGTAGACACAATACAATAATAGTAGATTACCTGCTAACAAATTAGATTCATATTTTGTTATCATCGTTTGGTTATTTTATATTATTGAATTTCGTTTAATTTGAATAATAAATAGTTTAAAATTGTTAATAAATGCTTGTATTTTTTATTCCCTTGATGTTATTACATTGTGAAGGGTGTTTCTGATAAGGGTAGATATTGTTATGATATAAAGAGGTTGTGTAAAGGAACAATTTTTTTGTTGATGCACTTGTTATCACTTATGAACCTTTATCGAGAAAACTGCAATATCATAGAAGGAAGGCAACAAAAAATTGAGGCACTCTTTATAGCGCGCACTCTTAACTGCATCAGCCAAAGTGTAGGGAAAACCTCAAATATTAGAAATGAAAATAGTGCATTTGTACATTTTTGTAAATGTACATGTAAAATTAAAATATATTTCATGTTATATAAACGTATTTCTGAAATCACTGCTAAATATAGTCATTGTCTCTTAATATGGTTAAGTAAAAGATAGAATCTGAGGATGAAAGTATTTTTTTACCTAGTTTTTGGTGCGTTATAAACTAATAATAATTATTAAAATTGTGTATAAAATATTTTTTATTTTCTTTTATGTAAATATTATATGTACGAGGGTTATTCAGAAAGTAAAGAATGTTTTGAAATTTTATTAAACCAAGTACAAGAAAACATTTCATTATATATATTTGAAAGAGGGACAAAAATAATACTTTTCTACATGATCACCAAACAAAGTCAGGCACTTATTATAGCGGTGGACAAGCTTTGAAATTCCTGCATTATTGAATTCTCCACCTGTGATCTCAACCACTTAGGGACGCGTAGCCTACCTGGAGCTCCTCATTGTTGTCAAAACGCTTTGTTGCTAGCTAGGTCTTCATTTTCAGAAACAAGTAAAAGTCACTTGGAGCAAGATCAGGACTGTATGAGGATGAGGAAAAACTTCCCAGTCGAACGAGTTCAAGAGTTCCTTCATACTGTTTGCCATGTAAGGTCGGGCATTGTCATGCAAAAGCAAAATTTTGGGTGACAATTTTCTTCAGCACTTGTTTTGGACAGCTCTCCTAAGATTTTGCAATGTTTGGCAGTACCGCTCAGAGTTTATTGCTACACCACGCTCGAGGAAATCAATAAGAAGTACACCTTGCCTGTCCCAGAATTGGCCATGATCTTCGTTGCCGACAAAGTTTGCAGACATTTTCTTGGTTTTTTAGGGAAACTTGTGTGCCATGGACTGTAATTTTGTCTCACAATTCACATGTTTCATCCAGGTTTCGTCTCCTGTTACGATTCAATCCAGTAGTGCATCATCATGACTGTGGTAGGCCTCCAAAAACGTAAAAGCTGCCCCCATTCATTGTTCTTAATGGTGATCTGTAAGCATTTTTTGCACCCATCTTGCACCAAATTTGTAGTAGTCTAGCTTTTGTGAAACAATTTCAAACAATAAAGTCCGTGAAACTTGTGGGAAACATAGAGAAAGCTCAGTTATTGTGAAACAACGGTTTTCATGAGTCTTTTCGCCAACTTTGGCGACCATATTGTCAGTCAAAATGCTCGGACAACCATGTCTTCTCTTGACCATGAACGTTTCTCTGATGCACCACTTCCTGACAAAACTTTCAGTAATTACGTTATTCCTATACACTTCACACAGTTCCCGTGAATTTCTATTTGTTTTAAGTTTTTTGCCAACCAAAAACTAATCACAGACTGCACTGCACAACTGGCAGGATTTACAATTGTAGCACACGTTTCAAATTTGAATATATATATATAAAAAAAAAAACAGGCAGTGCAGAGATGTTCCCGTTGTCACGGCTGCACCCTGGTTGAGGTGCCGAGCACCCACACACCACAATATATACATCATTGACTCCATCCTGTCAGTGTCAGGTAAAAATGTTTCTTACTTTCTGAATAGCCCTCATAATAAGTTAAGTATGGAGCATAGGTTGAGGTTATTGCTTTAGAGAAATCCATGGCTTGAAACACTATGCCACAACATTGCAGTGTTCAGCGTTATAGCTTCCACTATGAATGTTTATTAAAAGAGCTGTTTCAAGAGAAACCTAAAATGATAAACATATCTGAATCAAGTGATGATATTCTCAGATGTTTGACACTGTTCAGTCCACCATATTATTAGTATTGTTTGGCTCATAATGCCTAAATGTTATAAGTAAACAGTACTTACTCATTAAATAAAATTTATGAGTGGGGAGAATCATATCGATTGCCTCAATATTCACAAAGAAGTTCTTTAATTTATTTTTTTATTAATAGTACAAATGTTTAACACTATCCTACTGTATGTTCATACACTACAATTTACTATACGTTTAACTCATTAAAAAAACTGTTTAACCTTATTGTTAACATCAATTTAAAATATCATTGTATCATATATGTATATGAATACCTACATCTAAGATTTCAGATTGACACTTTCAACACAGTTTAAACAGTGTATCAATGGTAGTATTATGAATTACAAATACATTCCAAAACAGTAAAATAATAATAATAATAAAATTGTAAAACTATAGAAAATACTTACTCTTAAAGTGGTAAATACAAATGTAAAACTTCTTTTCATACTTAAAAAAATTACCAACAGTACATAAGACACTTTCAATTAAGTCTTGTTAGTCACACTGCAATACATATTTGTTATAAAGAATATATTTTTAATAAAAATAAACCTGAGCTGTATTACATTACAATGCTATTCATAGAGAAATCTTTTTCCAAAGGGAGAGTAGGTATTGTATTTATATTTGGATACACAAGGTTGAGGCAAAATATCATAATGTATATAGTCAAACAGTGGTTCACCGAAGGGACTATTCCCTTCCACTAGTTTTAGGTCTTATTGGTGAAAACACCAAGTCCTTTGCTGCTTCTTTTGGTTATTCTGATAACGCACAGTGCTCTAAAAATAACATTTAAAAAGCTGAATAATTAATAGCCCTTTCATCAGAAACAGCTACAGAATATGACAAAAGTAATGCAAAAAGCTACTAAGGAATTAGCGTTGACTCCAACATGCCTTGCATAGGAAATGATGCCATTTGCAGTGAAATCATTGTAGAGTGCCATTTACTGTGTCAATTTAAGATGTTTAAAACCATTGCGAATACGATCAGTTATCCGGTTCTTTAACAGCAAGAGGCGTTCTAATAGCAGATATTCATAGATAGATAAGTGAAGAGTGAGGTCCTAATCCAATGAGTGACAGAAATGTGCGGAAGTGGATGAGGAAAATGTCTATGATGAGCTGTGATCTGGCCAACCATTAGTGAGCACGGAAGATTTGGTCAATGTCATTGATGAAAAGATTCATGAAAATCTGCAAGGTGCACCAACTTTGTTTTGGTTTTATTTTGGGTATACCCAGCAGGGATCACTTCTGGCTGGTTTATTACCTTCCAGTTGAACCCACCACTGGGCACAACAAAAACCAACGTGTCACTTAAAACTGGGCAACCTTATGGATGTCCAAGAGCAGCACATCACTAACCGCAAATGTCGAGATTCTGGGGTTCATGGGCAATTCGATAGATCTAGTCTACTGTGGGAGATGACAGTTGGAATTGGTGGAGTTTGTTCCCTAATATCAGAGGTTCTTGCTAGCCTCAACAAGAGGCACCCCTTGCCTACTTTGACTGGTGAGGCTGGTTCAGAGCTGGCCTCCCCTTCTTCTGGGGAGACATGACTGAGATGTAGTGCCCTAATTCTTCCTCATGGATCTAGATAGGAGGCGGCCCCTACTCCCTAACCTTACCCATCCCTGAATATCTTGTTACTCTGGAAACAGCGCAAAGGTTATTACAGGACTAAGTGCAATTTATAAGCTTCATGTCCTAAGAGAACAAAAAAAACCTTGTTTTGGGATAGAAATGGAATATTGTTAGTAGAATTTATGGAATAAGGAAGAACAATAAATGCCACTTATTGTGATACTCTAAACTTTGACGTGCAATACAGAATAAGCGACGTGGCCAAATAATAATTTGATGTGTTTATATTTCTTTCTTACTGTGCCTTTTTATTAATAAGCTAATAAATATATATAGCAAGTTACATTGCTGTTATAATTTTGTTTTATTTTGGGAATCGTATCCTCTCATAGACACTTAAAAAATAAAATAGGTTACTAATGAAAGTTGTTAAAATTAATTTAAATAAAACAATATATGGAAACAAAATTAGTAATTATATTTAAGTATATCTGAGCAGTAATAGTGTCTGTAATGTGCTTAAATTGACGTTCTTTAGTGTTACTTTCTTTACTTTAAATCACTGTAGCATGTCTGGGTTTAAAACTGAAACAAATTATTTTATGGTGACTCGTTCTCACACACAAACCTTAATAGCTTATGTGAAAAGGATTAAGTAATATGATATCATCTTATATAATAATTTTAAAAAACTAAACATTTTAGCTAACCATATGTTTAACATGTTCATGATGACGTATACCTGATCTTTCACAACTGCCTAAAAAATATAAATAGGGTACTCATCAGGCTTTTGTAATGCACAGTCATGCGATGGGTTAAACATTTGCTTTGGATTTCTTATTGTGCACTTTTAGTATTTTGGATATCGTGTACCCCTGATGGTTTAGGTAAATTAATTTTTTAGGTACCTCTTGGAGTAAATTAAAAATATTGAAATTTTTTGTGCAAAATTGTGAAGCCTACACACTTTTCTTGTTACACTTAGACGTTTAACGTTTAAAAAAAGATTACGATTTTTTTGCCATTATTGTTGAAAAATTCAACGTCATATAAAAAAGCCTGGAAATTAGTCGTCATCGTCAACGTGTTAAAAGCAATTTTCATATGTACCTTTGTCAGAATAAATTATTCTGATTTGATGTCATACATTAGTGGGAAATTAAAAAATGTTTTAGGTAGGTAATCAAATGAATAGCTCTAGTAATGCCCTCTTGAAGGTCAAATATATAATGTTGCTACCTAATGAAAGTGCCTCAGTGAATTTTATATGGAAGGTTTTTGCATTTATCCGTTTGATGTCAAAGCTTATGTGAAAATGATGTGCCGTCGCAGTCGCCCACACCGTTGACACCGCCTCCTTCGTATCTTACATACCATCAAAATTGGATAACCTCGTAGCAATTCTTCTCGGCGTTGTTCTATGGGTCTTGGGAATGTGGGAGATAATGGAACATCCAGTAGTCCTGGTTGGAGGTCGTTACGGGAAGCTTTAACTGATGAAGTCATTGAGCTGAAACACAACATTGCATACTTAAATCCTACCTCAACATTGAGCTGAGTTGATGATATGAAGGTCCAACTGATGATAAACTCATTGAGCTGAAACACAACATTGCAGACTTGAATCCTGTCTCAACATTAAGCTAAGTTCATGATATGAAGGTCCAACTGATGATAAACTCATTGAGCTGAAACACAACATTGCAGACTTGAATCCTATCTCAACATTGAACTAAGTTCATGATATGAAGGCCCAACTGATGATAAACTCATTGAGCTGAAACACAACATTGCAGACTTGAATCCTATCTCAACATTGAGCTAAGTTCATGATATGAAGGTCCAACTGATGATAAACTCATTGAGCTAAAACACAACATTGCAGACTTGAATCCTATCTCAACATTGAGCTAAGTTCATGATATGAAGGCCCAACTGATGATAAACTCATTGAGCTGAAACACAACATTGCAGACTTGAATCCTATCTCAACATTAAAAATGCAAATTGATATCTATAATCAACAACAAAAGAGAAGTCTGTTATAGAAGGGGTGTGCAAATGATGCTTTTAAATCAGCCAAAACATGATGTGCAATGACTATAGCAATACCTTCTCTTTTACAACCTAATAGGACCCCCATTAATAAAACAAACAAAATAATAATACACCATTTATTTATCATCACAAAAGCAAAGCAAGTGATAAATAGCCAATTAGGTTACTCAAGTTTACTCGTTTGCAGAACTAGCAAGTATTACACAATATATCTCAATTGTGACAGTTAAAAGATTAAAGATCTTGCAAAATTAAGTGCTTAGTAAATTAAATATAAGTATTGCTCATTGGAGCTAACCTAGAAAAAAAGGTGTTAAATAAATTTGCAAAAATTGTTACTTGGAATGCAAATGTAAAAAGAAGTTAATATTTTATATAACTTAAAAGGCCAGTGCTTGTGATGCTTTTGAAATAAATTGGATATTATCGGTTGTTTTCATAATAATTTACTACATTTTATATTCAGTTAACTACAGGAAACATAAACATTTGCTATTATATTTGTATTAAAAAGAGAAATGACACATGTTTTTATCTCAACATTTCATAGTGAAATATTATTTTTATAAATCATAGAATGATATAATGAATTTGGATTTACTTATGTGGCAAAAAAGTGATAATTAAAATATTATTCAATAGGGGAATTGGTGAACTCTACATAGTCAATATTGTAGTTGGTTATTAGTGAACCTTCTGTTTTTTGACAGCAGTTCTCAATAATGTGTTGCTCTCTAACTGGTTATTTTTTAACGACTCCTTTTGTGCCACTAAATATAGTGTAATAATATTATATCACAAAAGCATATTCAACCAAGAACTGAGTTTAGAAAATAATGAGCTCCGCACACAGAAATAAAATCATTGCTCTGACAGGTCCTTATGCATTTCGATAGGGCAAAATATAAATGTAGTTTATTCAACCCAGCGCGGACTTAGATATGTACCAACAACTGGGTTGGATAGTAAGCATAGAATATACACCACATTGGGCAATGCATGGCCATCGATACACAAAAGAAATGTTCATTAGTCCCAACCCTGCACAGATTGGGACGTGCCAACAACTAGGTTGGACATAGAACATAGATTATACAACACACTGTCAATGCCTAACATCAAATCTTATGATTATACATTAGGTTAGCCCAGACTAATTTTCACAGTATTCAAGATAAGGGCTTTTTTAATAGTGCTATTTATACATATAACATATCCATATTAAATGTGGATGACATAGTAAACCCATTTTTATTGTAAAAGCAATAAAAACTCTTTCTTTTAACCCTTTGAGTGCTAAGCACTTTTGAGGGGGTGGTGCTGTCAGTGCCAAGCATTAATGACAGTTCACCTCTCTCTGTACCAATCACTCTTTTGATGTTTGTGTAGTGTTCAGCCAAATAATTCATAACTAAATAAAAAAAAACACACTATGAGATGATTCTTCTGTTATTTTGTAAGGGGGAAAGTAGGCTATAAATTGTAATAATGTTTATTTAAATTTTTTAATTGTTAAACATGTTAAATTTTTAAATACAAACTAAAATTATTTGTTTTTAAATTTGGAATATTAAAAATTGCAATTTTGTCATCTTAATTGACTGGTATGCATCTTTTTTATTATTCCTCATGTGCATAGGAACAAACATACAACATTAAAAAAAGTATGTATCTGTATAACTCAGTTATGATATTTTTATAACTGAGTTTTGAGTTTGTAAATTTGTATTTGTGTAGTGTTCCACAAAATAAACAATGGAACATGAAATTCATAGCCATAACACGTGTAATAAAAATTATGCTGAAGTTGGATAATGTCGGTTAAGTAAAATCCTTAACAGCCATGTTGTGGTAATCTTTGAAGGTTTATAATTTTGTTGAAAGACATATAAGCTCATATCCATTTGATAGATTTAAAAATAACTTTTATTCCTGGCAGTTGGAGAATCCTTTTTAAAGCTTAAATGAATTTTTCAAAATTAAAAATATTGATTTTTATGATTGCACTTTTGTATTCTGTTAAAATCACTGTTGTGCTGTATAAACTTAATTATTGTTCATTTTAAGATTTTGATGTGGACATTTCATAATATGTGCTCATTTTAAGAATAATGAGCTGTATTTATGACTTTGTTAATGACGTTGTACATTTTTGTGGCAAATAAAAATGATTAAATGAAATGAAAATATATTTCACAACTTTTTCGAAAGCAACCGTAATGGGATGATTTTGTTTCACTGTGTTGGAAGAAATGTATGACATGACTGACTTATAATATTTATTTAGATGATAATAAATTACTGACTTACAATATTTATTTAGATGATAAAATCTGTTGCAATTTTAAATTAAAATTTGATACATCAAAATTTTAATTCTTTACATGTTGATAAAGAAAAACTGTTTTTTTGATCTTAATATAAATCAAATCGAGATAGATAATACATGTTTATTTGAAACATTATGTATAAAATAAGACTAAGTACAAGGCCTTATCTCAACATTTAGTAACAGAATAATAAATAATCAAAAAGACGATCTAATCGGCGGCCCGCAGGTATTTCTGAAAAGTGTAGAGAACCAATAAAATTAGTTCTTTGCATACCATATTATTATCTTTGTTCGACTCACAACATCTCAATGTTCTACATAAACACTACTTATTCATTAAATAATATTTATGATTTGTTTGTGGATAGAGTGGGGAGAATAGAATCAACTTTATTGCCACAACATTTGCAAAGAACTTGTGATTTATTTTATTCATTAATAGTAAAACATTTAACGGATAAAAAAATTGATTAACCTTACTGTCAATATTAGTTTTTAAAGGTAGTAGTTTGGATTATGAATACATTTTAAAACAGTAAAATAATAATAATAATAAAATAATTGTAAAACTATATAATATACTTACTCTTAAATTGGTAAGTACAAATTTAAAACTTCATCTCATACTTGTAAACGTTACAAGCAGTACATGTCACTTTCTATGTGTTGTTAGTTACACTTCAATACATATTTGTTATAAAGCATATATTTTTAATAAAATTAAACCTGAGCTGTATTACATTACAATGCTATTCATAGAGAAATATTTTTCCAAAGGGAGAGTAGGTATTGTATTTATATTTGGATGCATAAGGTTGAGGCAAAAATTCGTAATGTATATAATCAAACAATGGTTCACCGAAGGGACTATTCCCTTCCAGTAGTTTAAGATATTATTGGACGCTTAAGATGCTTAAAGACGATTAAAGCGCCTGCGCCGCAGCATTCGCCAAAACCGGTCTCTTGGTACCTCGTCGTATATCCTAACATATGGGTTGCCTCGTATATATGGAAGGTACATTAGCAATTCTTCTATTAAGAGAGGTGTGAACATTATTGGCTCCAGGAATTGCACTTCAGCTCGAAGTTGTTCTATAGGCCTTGGGAATGTGGGAGTTGGTGGTTCATCCACTTGTCCTAGTTGAGGGCCGTAACATGAAGCTCCAACTGGGCTGAAACACAACATAGCAGACTTGAATCCTATCTCATCATTGAGCTAAGGTCATGATGTTTAGATCTAGCTGATGATAAATTCATTGAGACGAAACACAAATATGCAGACTTGAATCCTGTCTCATCAGTGAGCTAGGGCATGATGTTTAGATCCAGTTGGTGATGAATTCATTGAGACGAAACACAAATATGCAGACTTGAATCCTATTTCAAAATTGTTCTAAGGTAGTGATGTGAAGGTCCAACCGGATGAGAAAATCATTGAGCTGAAATGCAATATTGCAGACAATCTTATCTCAACATTGAGCTAAGGTCATTATGTTTAGGTCCAGGTGATGATAAATTCATTGAGGAGAAACAAAACATTGCAGACTTGAATCCTATGCCAAAATTGAGCTAAGGTCATGATGTGAAGGTCCAACTGATGATAAACTCATTGAGCCGATACAAAAAATCCAGACTTGAATCGTACAGTGTCTCAACATTGAGCTAACATCATGGTGTGAAGGTCCAACTGATGATAAACTCATTGAGCTGAAACACAGCATTGTAGACTTGAATCCTATCTCAACATTAGAAAAGCAAATTGATATCTATAATCGACAACAAAAGAGAAGTCTGTTAGAGAAGGAGTGTGCAGTGCAAATGATGCTTTTAAATCAGCCAAAACATGATGTGCAATGAGTATAGCAATACCCTTCTCGTTTACAACCTAATAGGACCCCAATTAATAAAACAAACATAATAATACACCATTTATCATCACAGAAACAAAGCAAGTGATGAATAGCAAATTATGTTACTCAGGTGTGATGGTTGAGTGCAGAACTAGCAAGTATTACACAATATATCTCAATTGTGGCAGTTAAAAGATTAAGATCTTATAAAATTTAGTGTTTAGTAAAGTAAATATAAATATTGCTCTTTGGAGCGAACTTAGCAAAAAAAGATGTTAAAATAAGTTTGTAAAAATTTTAACTTGGAATGCAAATGTTAAACTAAGTTAATATTAACATTACTGTGACAGAAAGTTTTGCATTTTGATACAAAAAAAATGTTTAGAAAAAAGTCTACCCATACT
The DNA here is from genome assembly GCF_021130785.1 of Homalodisca vitripennis. Taxonomy (NCBI): domain Eukaryota; kingdom Metazoa; phylum Arthropoda; class Insecta; order Hemiptera; family Cicadellidae; genus Homalodisca; species Homalodisca vitripennis. The sequence continues at coordinate 142,993,377 of NC_060211.1, read as the reverse complement.
CACAGTTTAGTTTATAAAGATAAGATGACCTTTTTAAGTATGGTAACAATATGAGAGTGATTTAAGTTTTTTCCAAAATTTGGAGGGGGCCAATATGGCCCCTCCCCTAGATCTATCACTATTACGAATTGATTTTGGCTTATAAGTAAACACAGTAGAGAAATAGGAGGATTATCTAGATTATAACTACTCCCTCAACCAGGGCTGTACCAAGCTTTGGTGGGCCCGAAAAGATATTCAGCTGGGCCCCCTCATGTCCTAACACCACACCGTCCGTTCAATTAGGTACCACACAGTCCCTTCAAATAAACATGTGGCGGGGCCCAGCTCGAACCTGGTAAAATTGTCTGAGTAAGGGGCAACCCACGAGGATCAAAGAGAAACGTATCTTTTTACTGGCATAATACCGGCATAAAAATAATCAATAACAATAAATAGCATATTAATAGTTTGTAGCATAATAATAGGGTATATTTTTATGATAGCTGTATACCCTTAAATACCCGCAATACACTTACAGAAAATTCACACATTTTGTTTTTCTGTAAAACACAAATTGACCTATTAAAATAATGCACTTAATTTCTATCTTAAGTAATGTTTTTTTCCCCCTTATATATAACATTTTAACTTTGTGGAAACACCTTTATAACACTTAAAACATAAAGCTAATTGAAGATTTATGTTGATACCTGCTGTTTGAGGCTAGGGAACCATTGGATGTATGAGAACTTGTGCCAAACTGTTCCTGATTGGGTTCAAGTGACTCTGGAGTTGTATCAGACTGGTCCTGATTGGGTTCCAGTGACTCTGGAGTTGTGTCAGACTGGTCCTGATTGGGTTCCAGTGACTCTGGACTTGTGCCAGACTGGTCCTGATTGGGTTCCAGCGACTCTGGTTTTGTACCAGACTGGTCCTGATTGGGTCCCAGCGACTCTGGTTTTGTACCAGACTGGTCCTGATTGGGTTCCAGCGACTCTGGTTTTGTACCAGACTGGTCCTGATTGGGTCCCAGCGACTCTAGTTTTGTACCAGACTGGTCCTGATTGGGTTCCAGCGACTCTGGTTTTGTACCAGACAGGTCCTGATTGGGATCCATTGACTTTGATTCAACGTTCTTCGTGATCTGTTGCAAAGCAAATTAATATAAAAACATAACATTTTATCTATTAAAAACATTTTACATAAAATATACAGATATATCTTTTATAAGAATGTTATACTTGGATATTTTAAATATTTGAGACAGACCATATTGATATGGCAAATAAACCCACTTATGAGTTAATGTCCTTTACAACATGCTTATAAAGTGAACTAGTATTCATAGTTTATACTTATAAATGCAGTCAAACTTGGATAATTTAAATGTCTTTTAATTCAGAATTTTGTATATTGTGAAATTTTTTCGATCCCTTGACATTCCTATACAATATTATAAAGTTGTATAATTTTAAATGTTGGATAACTTGAATGTTTTAAATAGTCCCTTAAGCTTCTAATTATTCAAGTTCGACTGTACGGTGTATATTTCTTCAAAATCCTACACAGTGGATTCTGTCTAAAATTTGGTTCCTACAATTATGATTTTGTACTGAAATATTTAATTGATTGTTACTTTGCATATAATTTACTACAGATATCCTGAAATGATGCTTATTTCATAAAACAACTAACAATAAAATACAACCATAACTTACTGACTGTTGTTTGTGTTACTTATTGTGAGTTAATTCAAACAGATTAGGAAGAAGAATCTTAGATGGCATATTGTAATGTTCCTATCTCTGATTTCTTATGCTAAATAAACTATTAAATATTTTTTTCAAACAATACTTTCCATTTAAGTCCTTACACCCACCTCTGTTTTTTTACAAACTTTCATTTTTATTTAAACATTTTTTACAATATTTTGCAGTATTGTATATTGAATTTGTTTAAGTCTGCTTCCAGTGATAGCCATTTTAACTGCTTCTTGCACTTAAGTTCATTCAGATTTTTAGTCATTTTGATTTAGTGTGTATAATATTGCACCTAGAAAATCTGGATGAACTTAAATAGCTTCTTTAAAATGAGTCATGGGGTGATCTGGTTAAAGCCCCAACTAATGAGGCAGCCAATATATTTATAAATACCCTTTCACAAGCAATAGATGCAGAGTGCCCCTAGAAGTAGAAAAGGCCGGGATGGTTCGATTACTCCACTGATCGTTGGCCCAACGACCCTCCTGGAAGAAATGAAATTTTTTCAGAGGGTCGTTGGCCCAACAACCTATTTTACAGATGTATAGAGATTCGATTACTCCACTGGTTCGTTGGCCCAACGACCCTATTTGTTTCATTTCTGTAAATTGTAAATATAGGGTCGTTGGTCCAACGAACCTTATACTTTTCATTTACTGGTATAGGTTCGTTGGGCCAACGATCAGTGGTGTAATTGGACCATGAATTAATATTAAGCAATAATATTTGAAGGGGGTCGTTGGGCTAACGAACCTAAATGAAATGAATTCTACGATGTTCAGAAGAGGGCTGATTACACTACCAGGCGTTAGCCCAACGACCCACGCCGCTGCATTAGCTCACGAAAGCGGACAGAGGGTCGATTAGTCCACTACTTCATTCTCCGTCTCCTTCTAAGCCCTCTTGCAAGACAATGTTTTACTTTTTTAGCACTCCAGTTAATATGTTGTTTTAGTTTTGTTCTCTAGATACTAATGTATGCAGAAAATATTTCATAACTGATAAAGTAACCCTATAAATATTAAATACTAAAAATTAAAGATATAAATATTAGTAGGTGTATTTAGTATTATATCAGTATTAGTATCCACAAATCCTATTATAAGATGACATTTTGTTTTTATCATTACCTTTTTAATACTTATATAACAAGGTTGATATAAAGTATAAGTGGTTTCATATGTAAACAAATATTAGATTATTAAAATTCGTTGATAGTTATATTTTGTTTGGTTATTAAGAAGTCGGAGAAACGTATTGAAATTCCGTAAATGTTCTTAGACGCATATGTTTTACAAGTTTAGAAATAATTAAAATAGATTTAAGATTGCAAATTCAAATGATTACAAAATATCTTTAAGTGAAAGTGGTTCATCCATCGAACTGTAGTTTGAGTGGTTATGTGTACATAACCGTCGTTCAAAATTGCATTATTGTGTAATAATGTGTTAATAACTTGTGTAAAATGTCAAACACCATAAAATATGTAAATTATACTTCTAACTGTAGTTATAACTCTATATTTAGTAACAATTATAAAATTTTCACACACACACATATATGTGTGTGTGTGTGTGTGTGTGTGTGTGAAAATTTTAAAAATATCATAGAACACTTCTCAGTAGTTGTTAATATAATTATAATAACCTTAAATACTAAAACACGAGCTATATGATTTAGTAACATCTAAGTTGTGCAGTTCACACCACGTCGAAACGTTGCTTAACCAATTAAATTCTTACAATGTATCGGTTCTGCTGTGAGGAACTGTATTCAGGCAAGAGATCTTAAACCTGAACAATATTGTGACAGGCCAGCTTTCCATGGTTAGACCGAAATAGTTGGTTACGACACCAGGCCATGTAAACGAAGAACTAATCCTTGTACTATATTATGATGTTAATTAACTGAAAGAAAACCACCAGGCTCAGTGAAAACTGAATAAAATCATGTAAATAAACTTGTTGACTGCGACTTCATGTTACGGTCGACAGTTGTCACTATTCTCATCAGCCATCACAGCGTAAAAAGCTACAACGAAGACGCCAAAGAAAACTTTTACTTCAAATTAAAACTATTAATAATTATAACAAGGTTTGTCTCTGAGATAGAAATTCAAGTTTACATTTTTCAACTTAGAAGGAAACTGACGAAGACACCATGAAAAGAATAATCTTGAACTTATGGGAAATTAAAGCTCTAGTAGTGGTCAGTTGCATGTGAAACTTTTTGCGACATGTCTAATAATATTGTATTTCTAATGTAGTACCACAAATTACACTATTATAATTATAGCATCTAACAGTTGCATTACGTTTTTAGATTACCTCATATAGAATTTCCGTTATAAGATAATGTAATGTAACAATCAACATTACTTCATCAGGGGCTTCTATTTTAAAGTTGGCAACATATTGATATAGTTTTCTTTAATATTTGCTGTAAATGTAGTTTATATCCATCTGAAGAAATGTACCAGATTCACGAAAATGTGTAAATGCTTCAGAACATTATACAACGGCTTTTTGAAGAGAATTGGCCAGTTTTTTTTTTCCTTTTACATGTATATGTACATACATGATCAACAATCGATACTAATGTAGTTTGAATGAAGATTAAATCAGGCTATTGCCGTTTATACAAATTATATACATACATATATATATACAGGGTGATTCATGGAAGTTCTCCCCCCACTTCTACAGCACATTGTACTAGTAAAAATAATGAAAAAATTTTATATAAACATAGGTCCGAAAACGCTTCGTTAGCAAGTTACAGCTAGCGAAAGATTTCGCCTGAATTCCTGAGTAAAGAGTAAAAATAAAGCCATACTGAACTTTTGGAAAGGTTAATTAAGTAAGAAATATCGTGGATTCTTATGTATTTTTTACCTGATAAAGCTAATAAAATAGGTTTTCAGAACTGTACCTGTAGTAGTTTTTTGAGGGATTGAGGGTTAAATGCAAAAAATTGGGGCACGAAACAATGTTTTTTTTAAGTTTGATGTACAATAACTTTGTTAAATTGGTAATAAATACATAAAATCAACAAACATTAATTATAGAGAATTTAATTCTGAGAAAATTGATATAATCAAAGTCTAAAATAAAACAGAAATAAGTACCAAAAAATCGATTTTATTCAGTATAATACATTACTAGCTGTAAAGAAATACCATACGGTATTTAGTTAAAATAAAACAAAACAAAAACAAAATGTTTGTTCCTTAATGATGAGATAAACTGAGAAAACAAGATTAACTGTTAAATAAATTTGTTTGTAAATAAAAATATCATGTTTTATTACGTTGTATTTTTTTTTTAAATAAAAATTTACATCAAATGTTTCGAAAATAAATGAAGCAAACATTTTCCCCATTATTGTTTACTAATCATCGAAATGCAGTTTTTTGTTTTATTAATTTCTAAGTTGGTAACGCACGAATAACAGCTGATCAACAATGGTATTCTGTACTGTTACGTTAGAACTGTGTATTAGTGGTGTTTTGCAAGCTACAGCAGGAGATCGTGGTTCTGTGAATCGTGTTATTAAATGCAATTTTTCTGTGAGTTATAATTCGATTGTTTATTCAGCGAAAAAATGCCTTACTTATTTACATCAGAGGAATATGCTGATATGATTTTTATTTTGGGTTACTGTAATGGTAATGCTAGAGCTGCTGTAGAAGAAATATGAACTACGTTACCCTAATAGGAGGATTCCAGATACCAAAAACAATTTCAGGAACTTTTCGTACTCTTCGGGAAACAGGATCACTACCAAGTACTAGAACCAATTATGAACGAGCTGTCCAACTTGATGATGATATTGTTATTAATGCTGTTCATCGCAGTCCAGGTGTAAGTACACGACGTATTTCTAGGCGGATAGGAGTTTTCGCAGTCAACGGTGTGGAGGTCACTTAATCGAAACAAATTTTAATCCGTTCCATAAACAAAAGGTTCAACATCTACAGCTAGGGTGATGGTCCGCTTCGCTTGGAGTTTGCAACTTTTTGAATATTAATAATCAACTCTACAAGCGTATTTTGTTTACGGATGAGGCACAATTCACTCGGGATGGTGTCAATAACTTGCACAATGAACACTCATGGGCAGAAGAAAATCCACATGAGGTAGTGGAACAGAACTTTCAAACACTGATTTAGCGTCAATGTCTGGTGTGGCCTTTTGCACAAATCGGCTGATTGGACCTTTCATATTACCTGGACGCCTAAATGCTGAGTTCTATTTGCATTTCCTTCAAGAAGAGTTGCCGCAGCTGTTAGAGAATGTTCCTTTACATCTCAGACAAAATTTGTACTTCCAGCATGACGGAGCACCTCCCCACTTTTCACGTGCCGTTTTCTGCTTACTTAAATCATCATTTCCTGGACACTGGATTGGTCGTGGAGGGCCTCACCCTTGGCCACCAAGATCACCAGATCTATCTCCATTGGATTATTGCATCTGGGGATGGATGAAAGACATTGTATATACAAGACAAAAGTGAATTTTCGTGATGAATTAATTGCCCGTATTATGGATTCGGCTGTGCAGATACAGGGAAGTCCTGAAAAATTAAAGAAACGCAACAAAAGCAATACACAAACGTGCTGCAAAATGTATTGATAATGATGGCCTCATTTTCGAACATCTATTATAAAAAGGTGCGTAACGGTTGGCCCAACCTGATTAATTTTGCTTAAAACTAGTAATGTATTATACTGAATAAAATCGATTTTTTGGTACTTATTTCTGTTTTATTTTAGACTTTGATTATATCAATTTTCTCAGAATTAAATTCTCTATAATTAATGTTTTGTTGATTTTATGTATTTATTACCAATTTAACAAAGTTATTGTACATCAAACTTAAAAAAAACATTGTTTCGTGCCCCAATTTTTTGCATTTAACCCTCAATCCCTCAAAAACTACTACAGGTACAGTTCTGAAACCTATTTTATTAGCTTTATCAGGTAAAAATACATAAGAATCCACGATATTTCTTACTTAATTAACCTTTCCAAAAGTTCAGTATGGCTTTATTTTACTCTTTACCCAGGAATTCAGGCGAAATCTTTTCACTAGCTGTAACTCGCTAAAGAAGCGTTTTCGGACCTATGTTTTTATATAAAATTTTTTCATTATTTTTTACTAGTACAATGTGTTGTAGAAGTGGGGGAGAACTTCATGAATCACCCTGTATATACATATATATATATATACACACACACGTGCATGTGTGCGTGTGTGTGTGTGTGTGTGTGTGTGTGTGTGTCTTTAGTCACATCATTGATGTAGAAGAAATGGGAACTAAAAATATATTACATTTATATTAACCAATAAATGTAGTATGTTCTTTATCGACTAAAAAATAATAATGTACAAGTTACCTCATACCTGCATTTAATTAATATATAATTTATAATAATTATATTTTCATAAAATGCATTCACACACATAATGCAGATAAAATTACTATAGTGCAGGAGGAGTGGATGCCGTGCCGCCTGCCCTTGACCATAGTGGAGTAATCGGTCAGTGGAGTAATCAACCCTTTTCATTTGAAATGCAATGTTTTATTTGACCAGATCGTTGGGCCAACGACCCAGTGGACTAATTGAAACTCTATAAATTATAAAACGGGTTGTTGGCCCAACGAACAGTGGTGTAATCGAACCTGTATTCTACAACGTACTTGTTACTGCAATAGGGCCGTTGGCCCAACGAACCATATAAGCTATTAGTATTTGTAAGTAAATTTCAGGTCATTGGGCCAACAAACCTTTATTGTAAATTGACTGTTTAAATTGCAAAATAAAGTTCGTTGGGCCAACAACCTTTTTAGATTATGTTTTACTTTATCGAATAAATCGGTCCGATTACACCACTGATCGTTTGGCCAACGACCCTCTTATTTAAAAACTAAACTAATGTTTGGGTCTTTAGGCCAACGCTCGGTGAAGTAATCGAACCAGACCCGAAAAGGCAAATAAAAACTATTTGTAGGCAAGGAAGCATTTAGACTAAAAAATAATTACATATAACTCAAAGTCATCATACTGATAAAGAAGAACATAATACAAAGTAGAAAAGCTATAACAAAAGACTAAAGGTGCTCAGACAACAGGCATAAAATAACTATATAGATAGAGTAGGAAACAAATCAAAGGCAGTGTGGGGTGATAAACAATGCTCGAAACAAAGAGAAAAGGATAACAGAACTCTTAACTACAAATAAATGAAGATTTGATATTTAGTCCAAAAAAACGTAGCTATGAATTCATTCTTTGCAAATATAACAGAAGAACCCTGAGGAAAAATCCAAATTCTGTGAAGAAAGCAATACACCTACTAACAGCCCAAACACCAAATACAAAAAGTCAATGTCTTTTCAGATACAAATATAACAGAAATAAAGGAAATCATCTCCAATTTAAAACAAAAAACTCCATTGTTGTAGATGAAATATCTTTAAAAATACTAAAGACACTGTGTGAACTAGCTCCTTTCCCCTTACAATATTTTTCAACAAATCTTTCAAAAAACCTTATACCTTATATATCAAAATTCCCGAGGGAGGGCCCCTAGATTCCCCTACTGATCTGGTGGATTTTCTATACCCCTGAATCTCAGGTGTTCAGGACACTCCTCAGATAAGATTTCTAGGTGTGCCACTAGTATTACAGTAATGCATAGTAGATTTTACGTTGTGCAGAAATGTACCACTTTCTCTAATACTTAAAAAGAATTTTGAGTAATCAATATTAGCCTCAATCTATCAAGGTTAAAATAAAAAAGTTTTAGGATTAGGATAGCTTTACTAATCTTCAAATCAGTTGAGAAAACACCCTGAGTGTTCTGAGGATTTGAACAAAGCATTCAAGTAAGGGGATTACTCCAAAACGTATTGTTTGATACAGGAATATAACAAAAATCTCCTCTTCAGAGAGATTTTAAGAGAGCGGAATACATCCAGAGATTCAAATAACTGGATTCTGTGAAACAAAAAATTAATTGAATATAATAATGATGGAAAATATTTAGATTGAACAGTGGACAATGGCCTGCTTACTGGAATAAAAGGATTTAGATTTGAATGCAGTCAGAGTTGGTGATAAAGTTAGTTTCTTACTAAAAATTACAAGTATAATTGGTTATGTGAAATACTAACAAAAATGTTGTCTACACCGTGCCTCCCCTGTAAGATCTCAGGTTGATGCCTGTAATAGTTTGTTTAAAAATGTAACCGAACGAATATTTAATATGGCATTAGTCTTTTTTTACGACTATTAAAATTGCTAACGAACAAAATATTTATTTTTTGTTAATTTATATTTGTGTACATTTATTAATTATAGTGGTTGTTATTTACAGATCGCTATAATGTGTTTCTGTCACACTTTGTGACAAAAATTTTCTGTAAAAAATTAGATGACCAAAGTAACAAAATAATGTAGTTAGTGAATAATATTCAACTTGAAATTCTTATTTGCTTTGTAAATATTTGTTTATCTCCAAGCGTCTTGTCGCATCATGCACAATAAACGCAGTGGAAATTATTTGCTCAGTGGCAATAAAAAACAAACCGTAATTTCATGTCTCTAAATTTTTGGGGTTGTATACACAGTAAATATCTCTTCTATAAAAGAATAAATCCATTTATACCCCAATATTTTTTACCAGGATTGGCATGATTTGGTAATTAAACATTTTAATTATATTGAAGTAATACAAATACATGCCCATATTTTGAACTAAAAGATGTGTATCCTAGAAGCCCAGTTTAGAATGTATACATTTTAGGTAAAAGGTGGAAGATGTGTGTAGTTCTTAAGATATAGCCATCACTTTCTTGGAATTCTTTTCTGTTATCGGGCGGTCTCCAAAACGTTACATTTTGACTTCAGTTATAGCCGTCTTGATAGAGCAAAAATAAAGAATAATACGCTTTCAGATGGCTCTCAAACTTACAATTTTTAATATTATTAGCATATTCCAGGGGAGTGATGCCGTACCTCTGGCTAGACTGGGAGGTACAACAAATTTGTAGTGGTAACTCCTCCATTTGGTCATCCTAGACGTGCCTATGAGTTTTATTTGTAGAGAACTTTGACATTTGCAAACATCTTCACAATGAAAAGAAATTGGGTTATGATTGAATAAGTACCTAAATGTAATCATAACTGCCCAAGAACTCAGCCACCAAGCTGCGTCAATGGTGCCATTGAAGTGGACTAGTTTCATCTTAAGATCATTAGAATTAAGAAACTAATGGAAACTTTTTTACTTATAAATTGTTTTAAAGAAATTTATGTTCTTCACTTAATATTCATCCGAAGTTAGTTATATCCTTATTTTAAGGTCTACCAGGGCCTTCTTAAACTGATGTCGTCCTTTTCAACTGTCGTTACAGATATAATTTTAAAGTTATATACATTTTTATATTATATAAAAATTTTTATTTTTATATTTTTATTTTTATATTTTGTATATTTGAAACCTTTCTTTAGATTTGGTGCAACTACCTGAATGGCACCCGTGTGGTGGAACAGATCGTACAGGTGTAGGACCACCCCTGACCACATATGGCAAATAGCATGCAAGAATGAAATAAATAAATAAATAAGGTCTTTATTTAGCAAGCGTCTATCAGTACAAAAACTGTTTTTCATGAAAACTCTTGTCAGACATATAGAACACATGGAGAACAATAACGTAAACCATAAGATAAACGTAAAACACTAAACTATAAAAACTAAACTAACCTGATGCATATGCATGGGTTAGGCAAACACCACCTTCACACTCCCCTTAAATTTCTTACAGCTATAACTTTTTAAAGTGGGTGGCAAAGCATTGTATTTCTTTGGTCCAAAGTAACTAAAACCCTTTTTCCCCGTTTCCAGCTTTGTCTTTGGTAGGTGCAATAGGCTGCTCTGACGGGTACTACGCACATTAATTTCTTGCCTGAATACCAGCTTATTCCTGAGGTATTCAGGTTTTCCCGTCTGAAGAATTTTGTGGACCAGATTGACGGTTTGCAAGTCGGAGACACCCATGATAGACAACACCTTAGCATTTAATCTGTACTCGCTGATGTGGTCGAATTTTTTCAGATTGTAACGAATCTCAGTGCTCTGTTCTGCAGACGAGTAAGTATCATCAAATTTTCCTGAGTCAGACAACAAGCAAAAGCTGGAAGAGCATAATGTATAGCAGGAAATATTGTTGACCGACCGAACAATTTCCAGCTTGGAAGATTCTGGCAAAATTGTGCTTAATCTGTAAAGGGCCTTTAATCTCATTGTCACGGTTTTACATATAGCTTTGACATGATTGGAAAAATCGAGTTGGGGGTCAATAGTAACACCAAGAATCTTTAGACTATTACTTGCCATCAAAGGCTTACCGTCCACAAATATACACCGTTCAGCGCAGCTATTCACTGACTGACTACTCGAAGATATCCGGTCTACAAGCATCACAGAACATGTATTAGAATTCAATAGCAAACCATGATCGTCTGACCATTTCTTTACACTCACTAAATCAGTATTGACATGACGGACAGCCTCAGCCGTTTCTGAGGGTTTAAAAGAAATCAGTAGCTGTGAATCATCCGCGTAGGAATGCAAAGAACAGTGACTTAAGTGATCTTTCAAATCTGCTGTGAATATAAGAAAGAGAATCGGTCCTAAGCAACTGCCTTGAGGAACACCGACGAACCTAGGAAGTGCTGTCGATAACTTCCCGTTTACCTTTGTACGTTGCGTACGCCCAGACAAATAAGATGAAAACCATCTAACTGAGATATCATCAAACTGGTAAAATCTTAGCTTTGCTAGCAACAAATCAAAATTCACCGAGTCAAAGGCTTGGGAGAAGTCAAGGGAAGTAATCATACTCTCTAGGCCCTTATCTTTAGCTGAAATAATTTCATCAATGACATTGAGAAGTGCTGAGCAAGTGCTAAAACCCTGCCTAAATCCTGACTGTGTTTCAGGAAGTAATCCTTCAGATTCCAAATATAAGACTAGTTGTTCTGCCACAACTTTTTTCCAGTATTTTGGAGATGACAGGAAGGATTGAGATAGGTCGAAAGTCTGAAACTAAGGTAGGATTGAGATTCTTTGGCAGAGGAACCACCACGCTCTGCTTCCAACTAGAAGGGAAATTGCCAGTTATCAATGATACATTAATTACTGTATGCTTTTAAGTGAAAGGTGTTTCTGCATCCACCGTACAGTTTGATAATACACCAAGCAACAGTACTTGTTTTCAACAATGAAAAGTGGTTCACAACAAAATGCTTTGATGGTGACATAGAACTGTGGGAACTATGTGTGTCTGATACAGCAGAATTTTATCAAATTGGAATTTCAATGCTTGTTTATTGCTTTGATAATTGCCTAAATTTTTTGAGATCATGATGAAAAGTAGTATTCTTAAAGCGTGTCCATGAACCTTTCAATAATATATTTTTATATACTTAAAAAAAAAATGAAATTTACTTTAACAGCTCTAATATTACTTATATATTTAATATAGGTGATCAGTGGCATAGCTAAGGGGATATGAAGGGAGTAGAACCCCATCCAAAAGTAAAAACAAATTTAATATGTTTAACAGCAACCCAACTTGTTTTAAATACATTATTTAAATGTTTTACTTTGAAATAGGACTATCTAATTAATTTAAATTTAGATTTATTCCATACCTCCACTGTTATATACTCTTCAATCACATTAATCATCCCCCCCCCCCCAACAAGTCAAGTCATAGTTATGCCACTGTATATCATCCCTTGATAAGCAGAAGAACCAAATGTGGTGTCTGCATTAGTGATTTCAAGTAATATTTTGATTTTTAATTGTTAATAGTAACTAAAATAAAGACCTACACTATTAAATACTGCAATTAATAAACATGATTCTCTTAATTACGTAAAACAGAACAGGTTTACATATTTCAAGATAGAAGAACTTCACTCAGGAAGACATCATGGTACCAAGCAAGACACACCCACTTTAAACTAAAGCCAATTCCTGGAATAGTAACAAAAATGCTAACTAGTTCTAAGTATTTACTCATCTTATAACAGGCCAAAGAATAATATATATTTTACTTACAAGTAATATCGTCTGATCAGCTAATAAAACTTAAATGTTATGAGATTCAGTAGCACCTCACAGGTCAGACTGCACCGTGTGTCTTATCAGTGCTGCCAACTCTCAGATTGCATTGCATTACTCATAGCTCATTCCAGCCAAACACCAGCTGCCACGTAGACAAGTGTCCATTGTCTGGAATTGTTGATAAGAGCAGGCTGTCAACATTCCTGCAGAGAAGGCTGCACCATTACTGTCACCAGTATCTGCAGATATTTTATATGCATATATGACATTCTGAAAAGTCTAAAACTGACCCTGGAGATAAATTTATAAACTAAGTACCTAATTTTAAAAGTTACAAATTCAGTGGCAACCAGCCATGAGTAGTTTAGTTTCATTTTATCACATGATGCATTAGGCCTTTCCATATATAGTAATAAGATCAAGACCTACAGTATCAAAAGTGTATAAAACTTTTATTATTTCAGGATTCCATGCTGATGGTAATTAATTAGGGTGGATATTGTCCATAATTACATAAAGGACAGTTAACCTGCCATTTCAACAAAATGACCAGCCAAAATACTTTAAAACTGCCCTCATTTTATCACAAATTCTACGTTCACAAATTCAAGCTTCCTACATGTCTTCTTGTATACTGCCGAATTAGGTACTGATCCAATAGGGGTGATAAAACTAATTTTGTTGTGTTTTTAATTGTTTTTATAAAAGTTAAAATACCAGAATGGTCTGTCCTGGTTGAAAAAATAGAGAGAAATCGCTAAAAGCTATGAATTATGTATGACTTTTGTATACGTATGAAATATCAATTGTATATAAATCTAACATTTACTTATAGTTGGAAAATTGAACAATACAAAGCAAAACAAAAACTGAGAATTATAGAAATAAAATATTTGTGAATGGAGAACTGAAGACACACTCTATGCCTGTAACTCTCATTCTGTTAAAGCAGCAAGAACAAACCAGACATTAATGCTGAAATAATTGCTACAATGCATTCGTTTTAACGAGCCTGCTTTAGGCAAATCATTGACGGGGAGCTCCATCCAGAGTAGATTTTGTTGATCACCGACGCGCTCCATTGATAGGCAAATTTTGGAACTACGTGTGGGAGGCAAAAGCTACAGACAGTGTATGGTACCAGAACCGGATATGGATATGTGCCATCTCGATCATGTTGCACCTGTCAATGTCCCGTCGTGTAATGGAACGATAATGCAATAAACTAAACACTCTCTAGCCACCTTATTGAGCGGTGAGCCTTACACCCTTGATTGTGAATCCTTCTGAGAATCCTTAATCAAAGCTCAGACTCAAGAATGTCCACGTCGAGTTTCTGTACAGATAGCAGCACTCCAGAAATCCAAGATCGTTTCCCTACATAGTATAATTTCTTGCATTTACTACTATATACTATACAATTATATTAAATTGATAAGAACTGTTCGTACATATTCTTGTATAAACACAACAATATTTTAATTCACACAAACAACTTCTAAAAAAATTAAATAGGTAGGTTATAAACATTATTATTTGTAGTGTAGAAGAGTTTAATCCTTTATTCTAATGTCGTATACAAGTAGATGACAAACTACTTGCTGACGGTTTTTGATGATGAATTTTACATTTGAGTACAAATAACTTAAAATACATCGAAATGATTAAATATCCACCTAAACAATTGTAGCCTACATAAAGTTGAAACGAAAGTTCCATACATTTTTTTCTAATGACGTTTCAAATTTTACTTACACTCAAATGATAAGTACAAGTAAACATAACCTATTTTTGTAAATGAACATTGCTTAATTTGTACCATTCGTGTTTATCATTTTAATATGAATTATAAATAAACTACAGTCTAGGAGCCAATGGCTAATTTGAATTGCATGAGCACACATTCTGTTTTTTCTTGATATCGATAGAAAGAGTTTTTCCTAAGAAATACATTGATCTTCAACCTCTAGTTTTGGTGAAGATCTGAATGGACATTTTTCTCAGCGTGACACAATTAAAACCAATGTGTATTATGGATTGGAACGTAATAGTTCCAGTATTGTTCAATTTTAAAATTTTAAGAAAAAACAAAACATCTTCCGAATCCTGAAAGGTATAAAGTATTAAAAAAATACACGTATATATTCATATTTAATAAACGTAATTGTAAATGTAAATTGATAAAATACAAATATAAAAACTACTTTATAAAATAATAAGTGGTAATTTATGCGAGATTTCAATGGCAATATTAGCGAATCGGACAAAACTTATAAACACAACCTCTAATTTGGTATAATTTACAAACAACGATTGAAGAAAATAAAACTAACAAGCTAAAAAGTGTTACGTATTCCTTTTCACATGAAATAATAGGAGTGGCGTGCTCAATTTGCTAGGTTGATCTCAGCTCAAAAACATTGCAAATTTATATTTAAATAAACGTTTGTTAAAAATTAACTTCCTGTACCAATTCCTATCTTTTTCAAGCCTCTTTCATGAACCATGAAAAGACCCGCCAACTCCCCTTGATTATCACGTTAGTATATCGTATTTATCACAATTTAATAACCTTGAAACAAACCAAAACGTTCTAACTGCGGCCAAATCGGACATTGACGCACAAAATGAAAGACAGTTTCATTCTCCTGAAGATTACAAAGAGAACAATTTAAGCTGCCTTGTTTTAACCAAAGTTTGAAATTCAAATCTACTAGTTCTGCTCAAACTTTGATTGCCCAAGATATAGTACAGATATCATAGCCGTCATGAAAGAAACTCCTGTCGTGGAGGTCTTAGGTCGGGATCTAAATATTCCTGGTGATAAGGCGATGTTATCGCTCTTCCAGCACAATCTGCTCACTTACCTGCTTCTCACTGCCTCTGCCACGCTTAGCAATATGATTGTCAGGGGCGTACTGACGGGGGGCGAACGGGTCCGGTCCCCCCTCAAGAGCATTTTATTCAGAAATCAATCCCCTATTAGTATATTTTTTTATTAAAAATAACATTTATGCGGGACCTTTGAAATAAATTATAATCTAATATTTTAATTCAAACTTTAAAACTATTTTTATTTACAAAATACACAACACTGCACATATAATTCAATTTAGTTCAAAAGCAAAATATTTCATCATCACGCAGCAACTACGAAAGTGAGGTTAGTTCTTACTATTTTTAGTGGCTTCTCTCTGTACTCGGTACTTTCAGTAATCGAGTGCAAAATGTACTTGTACCAATTTAAAATCATACGTTGCAGAGTACTCCTAAAATATCCCAATTACTGTTACTGCTAAACGAGTCCGAGTACTTTGTACCAGGAACGGCGATAAATGTAAAGTGCCTGTATGTGTTGTAAAAGTAACCTGTACTGAGTACTTTCAATTTGCGATGACTTGTACTCTTAGGACGACGTGTATCCGGTACAAAGTATCTTTTGGAGTAGTCCCGATATGATCAGTTGTCACAGTAGTATATTGCCAAGCTCTGAGCAGTTCTGAACTGTGTTAGTTTGTTGTCATTCGTTGTCAATGCGAGGCAACACCGCTCTGGGCAGTGTGGCGATTTGCGCGTTTTTAAAACGAGCTGTTACGGGTTGTCGTAAACCAACAAAATGTGCTCAATTTAATTTGTGTAAATTGAACGTTTTTAATAGCGGTTTACAAAATTACATGCTCAACGACTAAGAGCTTCATGACGTGACCAATACAGAATTTTGTGAATCACCCAACTGGTTGGACCAGCCAGCCGTCAAAGGGAACCATTTTCTCCTATATCAAACACATTGAGGCGGGAAAAGCTAGAGTTACAAACATTTTAATGATGTTTCCAAATTTTAAATTTAAGATTTATGAACAATAATTTAATCACAGTTTATTCTTATAATAAATTATTCAAAATTATTACTTTTTTTACAACAAATTACAATTAAATTTTGCAAAAATAATTAAGTAAATTTTCCTACTTTTCCTATCATTGTCCTATTTTCAACAGAATAACACAAATTGTAAGAAGTTAAATATCACACATGTTAAAGAGTTGTAAAACAATTGCTCTCTCAACGCACATTCATACTTGTAAAAACTATGTACATTGAAAAAAATTTGACATAATTGTATTTATGCGTACAAATAAATGTAACTTGATCAATTACATTGTGATTTCCATTTACCTCCCTCTCTATATCCATACAAAATATCTATCAAACAAATCAAATTAAAATTTTCTTGCAATTAAAATGCAACCATTCCATCGGTATTTTCTTATGACGTTGTCACGTTCAACTATCGTCAGTAAACCGACTTTACAGACAACCGGTTTTTTTTATTCATAACGTTTTATTCATCTTTTACAAAATTCTGAAGGTATAAAAACTTAAATTTTAGGTATAACAGTTAGTTTAAGTCATTACAACAAGTTTGGCTTTTCTGAATAAAGTAGTTTTTAAATAGCTGGTACCGATATATGACTAATTTAACATTAGGTTAAGACGACAGACTCCCCTAAACAAACTTCATATAAGCTGATATTTTTTGTTGCAGAAGATTTTAATTATCCCAGTATATGCCTACTGGTGATTGGTGGTAGAGTGACTTTACTGCAAACTTTATACACTCTGGCCCTCTACTTTGCCCTCCTTTTATTAGTTCAAAAGTACTAGAAAATAACCATTTTAGGACGTCTCATATTAAAAACTTTCTGCCCTCCCCCCTATGGATCTCTCCCCCTCTATGGGTGTTTCCATACCCCCGAATCAACGGTGAAGGCCTACCGGACACCCCCCCCCCCCAGATAGATATATGGGTGCGCCACTGGTAATTCTAATCCATTAACATTAGTAAAATTTTATATCAATGTCGCAATTTCTGCATAGGGCTTTATTTCCTTTGTTAAAATATGTGGTAATCTGTTTTCATTCATCCACAAAACTTTTTGTTTAAATTTACTTGGAGGTTCCAGATGCACAATAAGTTTTAAGTCTCTTAATCATATGTTGCAATCCTGCAGCCGTGTGAGACAGAATTACGATATCATCGGCGTAAAGGAGTACGTTACCTCGAACTCCACCGAAGTTACAATCGCCTTCAATTCTACGGGTTAAATCATTAACAAATAATGAGAACATTAATGGGTTGAGAATGCATCCCTGTCTGAGGCCTATTTTAGTCCCAAAATTTTCAGTCACTACATCGTTACACCACATGCGTACATTTGTGTTCTTTTTGCAGATTTTTGCAATACAATCAATAAAGAACAACCCCCTGTAGTTTTTAACATCACCCTTTTATGAAGAAGAAGTATATTCAATTTTTAAAGCAGGAATTGTGCTTTTTTTTAAATAAAAAGGCTATTTTCACTGAGTCTGCTTGTGTTAAGCTGAGCACACTTATTTAATTACACTCTGAATGAAAATACGTATATAATGTTATACTAATAAGTTTCAAATAGCTAAACCATTCAAAACATCGTTAGATGTGAAAATGACAGTGCATTGAATGAACAACCCCTGATAACGAGGTCTCTTTAGGCGACCTGGAGTACCTGCTTTTAAATTTCGCATTCTTTTTTCCATAACGTACAAGAATAATAAAAATTATCGTTTTTCTGATAACATAAAAGAAAAATAACACTACCATAATTGGAGTCCGTTAGGTTAGAATAAATAGTCTAACATCTAATAAATAAATTATCCATCTATAAATGTAGAGTCAGGAAAATTACACAAAACTATATAAATTGATCAATACATTGACTCTACATTTCACGCATAATGTAGAATTATCTTATAATTTGGCTCAAAGTAAAACGTTTGGATATAAGAATAACATTTTTATGAAGCGTATGCGAAAGGTACATTAAGAAGAGGAATGGACTTGCGTCGTTGGTAAGGTATGGCCTCAAAGACCCCGCAAAAGAATTTTTAGTCTGGAGGATATAAATGAAACAAAATTATAGTACTCATTGTGTTCAGATGTATAATTAACTTCTGTGTTCATGTAAAAATAACGTATTGTTTAGCACAGTATTGAAATAAACTTTGGAAGGCACACACATTTTAGGGGAAAATGCAAATATTAAACAAAACTTATTTTACTAATTCTGTATAATTTTAAACTTAGTGTGTAGCTTTAATAAAAAATAATATATAATATTAATGACATACAAGTTGTTCTAATGGACTCAACAAACAATTAAAAACATCCTACACATTTATTAAGCTATGTAAAATTTTGACACATAAAAACTGAATAATGTTTAACTAAAATGTTAGTAAATGAAGACAAAAGTTTGTTAATGATATTTGGTGATAGTTACATCTCGATATAGCGTATAACATAACACAGAGATGTATGTTTGTCTTCTACCTAATATACACCCTTTTCCACCTTTCCTCGTCCTAATCCAAAACACTTACTACCACTTCCGTATTATGAGAATTGTTCTCATAATGTAAGTCATCTTTAGTACTATCTAACTCACTATACCCCCCTCTAAAATTGTTACAACAATTTGCACGAAGTTTCTAGATGCCATAACAAAGTAATAAAATAAAAAAGATAACGTATATGGTGATGACAAATTTCCAGTTTGCCACAGATTTTGTGCTATAAGCACTTACGATCTCAAATAACACGTAGCCCTGTCCAGGAGCAATTGACCTGAATTTAAAAATAGTGTTAGCGGCAAAAAATACATAGATTTACAAAAGAACTCAAATCCAAATTTCCTACCTCACCAGTTAAGGGTCAAATTTTCACTAACACGTTTCTATTTATAATGCTTGAAGGATAATAACGCGACTCACATTTTATAATATTAGTCTTCCACAAAGTTAGTCAAAATTTTAATAAGATTGTTTAGTACTACAATAGTGTATAGTACGAGTAGGCTATATAGTAAGCTATATAAAACAGAAGATTGAGTGGCAACGTATAGCAAAATCACTGTGTCTCAAAAATAAATTCTCAAGTCTAAATACTTTATTACATGGTGCGCGATATATGGTAATCTTGGTTAATTTGTGCTTTAGAGTTTGATTGTTTGCGGAAATAACCCCTAGAGTTCTCCAAATCAGCCATATTCTCTAGGTCTAACAAGGCACCACCAAGTGTAGAGACTGTACAGAGTCGGTTAAACCGACTGTCTGTTCCGAGAACTAGGGTGGGTGCGGTGACGTCAGAAGTGTGGATGCCATCACTATCACACTAAATCTTGCCTTTTCATAAATTGTCTTCCAAACGTTTAAGTCTATAGCTCAATTTACTCTTACTTGATATATTCTGCGCATATTAAGAGCCAGTTGTAGTGAAACTAACTTGAGTTGTATACCACATGAGAACAATGACAACACTTCAAGCTCTTATTTTTAGTTTTACAACGCTTTTGAACTGTGATCTGAAGGGTATATCTTTGAATATTTACATTGTGAAGTAAACAGTTTCTTACTCTTTGTAAATAACCCTAAAAAATTACATCTGGATGCGCATTCATACATTTTTTTAATGAGACATGTCACATAATTATAATACTAAAAATAAGGACTCAAAAGTGTTTCTAGTTTAACACTGACGTTATGGAGCTAAAATAAAGATGGACATGGACACAGGCTTAAGCTTCGGTGGCACTTAGTCAAATCCCATGGAGTTACATTATTTGTTACTATCAAACTAGATTATACTTATTAGAAATAAAGCTTCACGTAAAATTTCAAGTCTACAGATCAATTAGTTCTCAAGATTTAATTACTTGCCATTTTAAAATCAATCTTTTGCGTTACAAATAATTTTATTCTACCTTGTAGGTAGCGTTTCATATTCTTTTGTGTGGTTGAAAGTACTGTCCTGTCAAGTACAGTCTTGTCTGTGGAAAGGGATTATCCCACCAACTGTATTTTAGTTTTAACGTGTAATCAAACGAAGATCCCAAGGCTGATAAACTGTAATTGCCATTAGATTGACGCTCGTTTTGGGTGTAATACTGACACATATTAAGTCACTTGCTCACAAGATTAGGAACGGACGTTGAACCCTTACATTAAAACAAAAGTCACAACAGATCGCCTATTTTAAATTTTCATAAATAATAATTTATTCGTATTTGATTTGCTTCCGGATGTTAATATCTTGATTGATGAACTAAAAATATCCCCCGTAGAATATTTCAATCCTATATGGACGGTGTCAAATGGTTTGTAACATATAATGAGGCAGGAGTACGCCATTCTACGTGTCGCGTAACAGGTTTCGCTAAAGTTGCATCAAAAATTCAATTTTTGTAGCTAGACATATCCTAGGGACAGAAAAACAGAAAAGCAAACAGAGCATAGATTTGTCCAGCACCCTGAGTGGTCTAATAGATTTCAACGATGCTCAGCCACATACAAAGAAGAGACACGGACCACCATCGAACTCAATGTTGTCTATATAGAAATTAAGTTTCATGTAAAATTTTAAGTCCATTGGTGAACTAGTTGCTGTCGGTTAGTTTACGCTCAGCCGCAACTCATAGGACAATCACTATCATCAAACTCGACGTTGCCTATGTAGATTTCTATGAGTATACATGTATATACTGATTTTTATCAACCAATTGGTTCTCGATATATCTGCGAACAGACAAACAGAAATATAGAGGAACTTTTTAAAATTAATTCCTTTAATGATATCCTGCGTTAGCTTACGTTAGTTCAGCCACATGTCGTAGAAGGACAATCACTACCATCAAACTTGAAGTTGCCTATGTAGATTTCTATGAGGATACATGTATATACTGATTTTTACTGGCCAATTCCTTCTCGAGATGTCTGCAAACAGATAGAGGACGCTAGCGCTAACGCTTAGCCAATAAATTAGATGAAATAATAATTGTAAAATCAAACAAATATACCTCTAGAATGAACACCAATGAGGACATGTTTGCTTTCCAACAAACCGCCCCTCGTATAGAATTAAAAACATAGTTTAAAAGCTATATATTTAACGTTTTGTACTTATCGCTGAAAGTAATTAAGAAAACAGGTTTTATGTGGTACATAAGTACTAGTGAAAGTCGTAATGCAAAACCCTTGTTTTTGTTTTCTTGTCATTGACTAGTCAAAGGACAAAGTCACCTCAGCTGTATTTTATGTAATTATCTGAAAGTTTATTCGATTTTAGATACAAAGATAGGTAACATTCTTCTTATCTTAGACAGGGTTGGGTGTTCTTTTATCTTGATTTGAAAAATAATTACTAATAAAAATTGGTTGTTGATCACGTTATGAATTTTTCTCAACTTGTTTTATTTCTAGTTGACTGCCAAATTAAAGGAAGTTTCTTACTTTTTTTATAATTCGTCATCTTATAGACGAAGTTCTATATATACTTAAAAAAATAACTTTCAGTGTATTTTATTTATTGTATCGTAAAACTAAACTAGATACATTGTGAGTACTCCAGTTTGACAAGTATATTCTCGCTACCACGATTGTCAGAGGTCTCACTCGTAGATCTGGCTTCGTAGTCAACGTTCCCAGTAGTCCAGTGGCGGTGCAGCGTACTTTCAAACTCTTCTGCCATTGGTGATGTTGGTGGTGGTGTGTGGTGGCGTTGGTGGTGGTGGCTGCTACTCCTCGTCTTCTTCGTGCTCTCTGCCCATTGCTGCAGCCAATCACAGCATTTATCCGCTTCCCACCAAAAGTATGATGCTGGCCTCCGAAGCATTAGCTGCTATCATCGTGTACTGACTTTCCTCCCTGTCTCCAAGCGAATGATCACCAATTGACGGAGCGGGGAGTGGTAGTCTCGTTGCCAGAACCAGCATCGGCAGCAGCTTCGGAGCCAAATACTGGGTCTGGATCATCAGCTGCAGGGTCTTCAACTCCAACTTTATCACCGACTGCAACAGGTTCTGCAGGGACAGGAACACCAGGAGCAGGGGGGTCGCTAGAAGAACGGTATTTGTGGTATGCCCACACATCACTTCCAACCAAGACAGCAGCCACCGCACCATACCAATGGCAATTTCTTGTCAAAAGAGTATAAAAAATCCATTTTCTTCAAAAAGCTTCTGTATTGAAAAGTGTTTCACGGAAACTGAATATCAATTCATTGAGATACTTGGGATATCCTACTATTGTTGAGCTCATTACTGTACTGAATATGTTATACATTTACTTTAAGTTGATGGATCCAGATGAAAAACCAACATAGAAGTATAATTTTACAGGAGAATAAAAACAATCTTTGAAACACATAATACGCGTAGTAGACATGATATTTGTATTAACACTTTGGTTTATTGGTTATTTGTAACTATGTTAGGCCTACACTAACCAAACACTAAGGAAACACTGCCGAAAACATATCACATATGATTGAAGAGTGAATTAATTTATAAACATTGTTTTGGACTCGGTTATTCTTTCCCTTATGTTTAAGGCAAATTATAACAAACTTTCTTTTTAAACATGACATGTATTTTACAGTTTTGTACTATTTGATTAAACATTAGTTAGTTGTGATTATTACACATAACATTTATACAAATGGGGTGTCAAGTTGTTTTAATCAGCTTCGTGAAAAGAGAAAACTGTAGTAATTAGCTTACTATTTTTATCAGATAGGTTTTAACTGTGCAGATTGTAGAAAATACATGGACAGCTTTGCCTTAAGCAAACTAAAAATGCTATACGCAATATCAAAGAAGCCAACCTGTTCAGGGTACTTTTATGTACGAATATTTTCAGCTTTGTTCATTAAGGTCGGCTTATAACAGAGTTGAAATAGTATTTCTAGTGCGTTAAATGGTTGTGCAGCTTGTGGCACTTGTGCAATCTGCAGTAATCCTAATCATAATCATAATAGTATTATAAATGCGAAAGTGCCTTTGTTAGTTTTCACACTTAAACTATTCAACCCACTGTACTGAAATATTACAGGGACATTTGTAAGGTCCGTTTCTGCTGCTTTTGCAAACTTCAGCTGAAAGTGTCAACAGCTGTTTACTGTCAGTAAAATATGAATTGTGCTTCGTAAACATTTACATTATTTTTTCCGAATTTTAAAATATTCCGAGAAACATTTACTATTTTTCTTCCCATAAAAACCATCCTCGGACTTTAACTAATGATAAATAAAAGAAGAAACTGAATTGGTCCAGCCATTCTCGAGATAAACGCTTAGCAACACATTTAGCGAATCATTTTTACTTATAAGACGTGAAACGTAATATTATTACTGTCCTGATAAATGAATGTGATTTCTTAGGCCTCTTTCGCACGACGGGAATTCACGCCGCGTAGAACAGTTACTGGGCATTACAGAGCCGGGGAGCTTCCACACGAACCTCCGCGCGATATCGTACTCGAACACCGTGTACTCTCAATAACAAGCGGTTTCCGCGTTGGGTCGAAAATCTTCGAGGCCGAAATGTAACTAGAGTGCTCACACGGAAGGGAAATTATATACACGGTTTCTCGGTGCCCCTCCGTGGTGTAGTACGATAATGTAAAAACGTTATTGCGTGGAGTGATCCTCTATATAATGTCGATCATCGCCGGTAATTCAAACAGAGACAGAAGAACATTAACCTGGAATATTTGTACTAATATCAATAAAAATGAGAAAGTTATACAATTCAAATTCTTCTTATGTTTATTTTTATATAATTTACCCAGTTATTTTTACAAATGAACTGAACGGATTTTGATGAATCTGTGTTTAAATTAAAGAGAGCGACACAGTCTTCCCGTTGGTCCTTCTGTAATTTTGTAAAGATTGGATGAGTAAATGACCAGTAAATTATTTAGGAGGATGCACATATAAAATGATGGAAGAGCCAGATTAGATCAGTTTGTTGCAGAAATATGAATTTCTTCAAATGCAAATGACTAATCCTATCTCAGAGGCGTAGAAATTTCAAGATGTGCCCTGCCCAAAATTTTGAAAGAACAATCGTTTTAAGAATAGTGAAAAGACAATATGACACAAATAAATGAGCATACAAATTTGAAAGATACCCTATAAATTTAATAGTAGTGATAGGTAACCAATTTCTTAGTTGATGGATAGAGCCTAATTCTAAGTAACCCAACTACATCAATCGAGTAATGTCAATTAGAAGTAATTTAAAGTACGAGTCTCTGCTATGCTTAAATCTGCCCTCATCTCAATGGTACCACGCAATTTAAAAAAAAATATCTAAAACAGATTAACATATAATTTCCTTAGAATAAGGCAGTTCAAAACTATCTGCAACATGACTCCTCTCCCTTTTAAAAATTCAACCCGAATCCAAAATGGTGGATTTCATAATGATTGCCATTGATCCAGTTTTCAAAATTTGCACCCCACCTACAGACATTCCATACTAACTCCAGTGTAATTCTTCTCACCATTAAAATTTTATAACCAGACTTTTGCCTCGCCCTACTGATTAGACTAACACATCATACAACTAATTCTCATTTGTATCTCTGAAACTGATGCATTTAAAAAAAAGATACAACATGACGTAGTTTCAACTTGAACGTCTATCCTTAAACTAAAAAAATGGCTTGGTTTAAATAAATACAGCTGGTACAATTCCAGTACGTGCAAAATATAATCTTATTTGCTGAATCCCAATCACTAATATCAGATCTGCGACGTTCACAGAACACAAATGTACGTGCCAAACGAACATGTTAAGTAGGTCGTCAATAAAAGAACCCAACTCCGATCGTATTGTTGTTAGATAAGCAAAACCTGCGATCGGCACGGATCTTAGATAAAACGTGATAGCATAAATGTTTTACGGTCCTTTTGTTCGGAGGAAAACAAGCTTGAAGGTTTCAATAAAAGGAAGGTTGGCAATGCAATTAGTTGAAGATCGGAAATAACCAGATCGTAATACTGGGCTATCGCTGTTTGTGTGTCATCCCCCTACACGCCAGTGTCGTAGCCCGGGAAGATATTGAGAGGGTCCTCCATGAACTTTAAAAGAAAATAATTTTAAGAACAGTGAAAAGTCAATGCGACACAAATAATTAACTATGAAAAGTACGATACACTATAAATTATACAGTGTGTCCCGTAACTCTCTGGACAATGGTATACCATGTTATTGCTCAGGTAAAAAAAAAACATATTTCACTATATGAACATGGGTCTGTGATGCTTCGTTCCCAATCTGTCTATCTGTATGTGTTTTTTTTAGAAAAAACATTATATCTTAAAAATTAATAAGTTTAATTTGGTTCCAATGTTTTTGATAAAAAGGCCAATTATCGAATAAAAATTACCACGAAATAACCAGCAGTTTTTTTTTTCAAGAATTACATTAAAAACAGATTTTAGAGGATAATTATTATCACAAATCTAATGACACCTACATTATTTAAATCGGATAATAAATAACTGATTTAGAGCAAATGTACTGTGTGACAAGACATAGCCCATATTGAGGTTCTCAGCGAATAGCCAACAATACAGAAACTAAATAAACGGCAGCTCTCAATGTGGGCCATATAATGTCACAGTAAATTTGCTCTAAATCAGTTAGTTATTTATAATTCAATTTAAATAATTTAGATGTCATTAGATTTATGATAATATCCTCTAAAAACGTAAGTGATTTTAAAATACTTAAAGTTTATTATGGCCGTCACTTTGAAAATACTAAATATGACTTAATGATATTTCTTTCAGCAACAGGTCTTGTTATCATAAACATTTGAGCCAAATTTGGTATAATTTAATTTATTGGTTTTTGATATATGAATTGTTTAATTCAAAAAACACATACAGACAGTAAGATGGGAAACTAAGCATATAATGGCCCCATCTTACGTAAGTCTATTTATGGGCTTATTTGAAAAAGAATTTTTAGATACACAACGCTTAATACCTTTGAAATGGCTACGTTATATAGACGATGTTTTTTTCATCTGGGATCATGGAGTCGATTCATTGACACAATTTTTTAATGATCTTCAAGATTTCTCTTCTTTAAAATTTTCATGGATATATTCTAAATCTAAAGTCACGTTTCTAGATTTAGATGTTTTTATTGAATCTGGATTTCTCCAAACTAAATTACACATAAAAGAGACTAACACCATGAATTACCTACATTTCTCCAGCTGTCACCCAATGTACGTCAAAAAATCCATTCCAAAAAGTTTGTCAGTAAGAGCAAAGAAACTATGCAGCAGCCAATCTGATTTCTTAAACTACATTGAAAAATTGGGTAAAACCTTCAAAGATTTGGATTACCCCGAAAAAATTGTCAAAAATCAAATTAATAAACCGAAATGTCCAAAAAATTCATATGATTATTCAAAAGAACCTAAATTTATTACTCAATTCTTCCCTGGTCTACACAAAATTAATTCTATTATAAAAATTGGATTTAATTTACTTCAAAGTTCCCCTGACACTTCAAATTTTATTTCAAAAGCACCTCGAGTAATTTTTAGAAGACCTCCAAATTTGAAAAAACAAGCTTGTTAACACACTAGTTCCAAAATCTATCAATTATACAAGAAATGGATGTGATCCATGTAAAAAATCACGATGTGGAACATGTAAAATTATGACTTCTTCAAGAGAATTCAATAGCAGCAGTACCGGAATGACCTATCCTATAATTGGCAAAATTGACTGTAATTCAAAAAATGTAATATACCAAATTAATTGTAAGTTTTGCTCCAAACAATATATTGGCCAAACATCGAACCATTTGAGAATCCGTATGACAGGGCATAGGTTTGACATATTCCATAAAGATGAAGATAAACCATTGGCAAGACATTGTCTAGAACACAAACAAGACAAAATTGAAGAGTGTTTTAAATTAAAAGGAATACACCAACTACCACAATGCCCTGATGAAAACTACAACAGATTAAAATTAAAGCACATGGAGCAAGCTCATCAAATTATGTTGAAGACAAAAAATCCATTTGGTCTAAATTTAAGGTAACTTTTTAAATAATTTTACAACATTCAAAATTCGCCATAAATTACAAGTTGCATTCCACCCTTTATAAAAATCAACTGTTCCAACAAGATTGAATTAGAAAAATTTCACGTCAGCTGGACTTTGTCAAATGTTATGCACTGTGTTTACATTTATGTTCTGTATTCATTTTTATTTAAAACTTCCTGAAGACGGGGGTATTAAATCCCCCGAAATATAGAAGTGAAAAATAGTTCTTTTCTTTTCTTCTATTCAACACAGTGATTAGTAAGTAAGCCATTTGATATATATATATATATATATATATATATATATATATATATATATATATATATATATATATTATATAAGCTTATATATATGCTTATATATAAGCATATATATAAATATATAATATATATAATATAATATAATATAAATATATAATATATAAATATATATATATATATATATATATATATATATATATATATATATATATTATATAAGATATAAGCTTATATATATGCTTATATATATATATTATATTATATTATATATGGTAAAATATGTTTATCTTGACCTGAGCAATAACGTGGTATACCTTTGACCAGAGAGTTACGGGACACCCTGTATATAGATAAATATAAATAAAATTCGTTTTGACAAGTATTTGGTCTTCCGATCATATGTTAGTTTGCTTATTTAAACGCATATGTGACAGATACGGCCAAATACAAAATAATAAGCACATTCACCCGGCAAGTGAGAGATCCGGGAAGTACTTTTTTGCAATATATATATATATATATTTCAACCTGGTTGTTTAGTGAAGAGAATTTGTTTTGGAAATCAGCTGGTAGACTGTCAGTGAGTCAATAAGGTTTGTTGTAAGGAGTGAGTATGGAGTAAAATGAATGGGAGGCAGTGAAAGTGATAGTTTTATGGCTCACCACTCACCAAGGGTGAAAGGGTGGCGGCGTGGGTGTGACCTCTTCACTCGGCGACGAATTGAGAAAGCAGCACGTTGCTGAAAACTTAAGGATGGCGACAATGGGGTCATAGAAGGCTTGGCTTCCAGAGTTGACTCCAAGTATGCGTGAAGAAAACGCTGGAAAAATTTCAATTTCAGAGAACACAACACTGCATTGGTTACACTGCAAATGTCACTTTCTGAAATGATCGCATCCGGCCCGGAGGATCAGCCTAGATAAAGGATGCTCAAAATATATCTCCAAGAGTTTAAACTTAAACAGTTTGACGCCAGCCTGGTTGATCTGGTCAAGGTCAAGGTAGCAGATGTGTGTATTGTAAATTAAAGACCTATAGAATGCCATCTTAGTACTTCGTACCATTTTGTTCTAGTGCCTTTTCAGTGCATGTTGGAACTCTAAAGAAGCACCCTTGTTTCTTTATGGCATCAGTTGCATACTATGGGTATGTAAAATTTATATTCTTGCCGACTACGAAATTTGCTCTATGCTGTTTTTCAAAGAGGTGTTAAGGCAGTACACTGGCAGTACAAAGTCTGTACCGTTATTTAGTTTTACTTCATATAGTACATATTTTCGAAATCCAGTTACTTGTTACTGGTTAGTATAAGTTACATCCGATGTTCTTGGAACTAAATTCTTGACGGAGTGATAATCTGATTGGCACGCGTATTAATTATTTTTCTCGGGGACTTTGTAGCTTCCGAACCTCTCTACCGAAGCTACATCTCGCGCGCCTTGTTCGTAAATAAAAATTTATATTTTCGTATCATAATTTAGACCTTTCATGCGAGACATCTAATTTGAATGTAATGTAAAGTATATTATAACTTATAAAGTATCTTACCTTGAATGTGTTTTATTTGCCAGATCAACTTGGATAATATTTGTGGCGATGTCCTTCTGACGAGACCATGTGGTCGTAATTATAAGTTGTCTCGATAAATGGCTAATACCGTCACGATTTTGTTTTAGGTGAGTTGCAGTTCGCTCTTCGAGCTCACTTCTTGAGTTCAAACCCAATTACTTCATGTTTTAGACCTCCAGTCTACTAGTCTTTCCCTTTTTCGACTACAGCTGCATTGTCGAGCCAATAATGCTAACGCCCGCGTTTTGTGAGACAAGTTTATCGTAAAGGGAAGTTATTTTTAAAGTTTTAATAATTATTAATTTCGAAGGTACAATCCATAGAACATTGGAATATTTAGGCACATCCCATGGTATCATATTTTACTTCATTCATACTCTATTTGGCAGCAACGTGGCAACACTTTATTTTATTTTACCAACTAGAATTGGTGCTTTTATGTTTATTTGCCAATATTAAACATATACGAAAACTTCGAATTTCGAGTATTCATTACTACGACCTCAGCGGTATCCAACCCCATGTGTATTGTCCATTCGATACAATTCATTTTCAGATGACAAAGATGTGAAGTGATTGATGACGGTTGCCGCAAAAGTGAGTTAGGCTTGGCTGCCATACTGACCTACTTTTTATCAGTATTATCAGTTATTATCAGTTAAATGAGAGACCTAGCTGTAAATATGCGAAAGGCAATGCTGGTACTTATGCATTATACGAGTAACGGCCACACTTAAAGCCAATTTTTCAAAGTAGCAGGACTCATCATTCAAGATAAACTATCACAATGATACAAGATTAAGGACAAATATTGTCCTTGTCCATTATATATATTTTTTATTGTGGTAAGGTAGTCATCTTTAACTAAATACATACAATAAATAAGTATAGTCGATATAATGCACAAGTACCTAATTATTTTGATATAAAAGACATTTTTTATTATTCCACAATTTTAATTAATTTTAAAAGCGCTTTCGCCGGTTAAGTCATCATCAGTTATTATTATTATCATCATCAGTTATCAGTACCTAATTATGTCTAAATTGTTCGATAGTATTATGCAGAGGCGGATGTAGTATACAATTTGGGGAGAGGTCAATAGAACCCCCCCCCCCTCAGGTAATCAGGCGGACTGATGTGGATACACAAAACATGCACACCTTATCTCAAAAAACATTGTTAACATTGTAATATTGAAATACAATTAACAGCGCAATTATTTCTGAAGTCATTTATAGAAGAATTAGTAACTAATTTGCCAATTTGTAATTCAAAATAATTCGGCATTATGTTGTTTCTCAAAATAAAAGAGGACTGACTGTTTGACTCAGAATTAAAACATTATTTTTAATGTTTACTTACATAAAAATCAAAATTAAATTAAATATCGTGTTAGAGGATTAGACATTACTACACCTTTTCAAATCTCAAAGGACCTCTTACACAAACGAACGATCTCTTAAACACACAAATGCTTGCGGCCTACGTTTATATTCACTGGAAACAAAAAATAATAGAAGATGCCTATGACTCGAAAAGTCTCACTGCCTAATAGATAGAGGATACAAGTCACAAGTTCTTAATATACAGCAATTTTCTAGAGCCTTTGTAAATCCTTTTAAAATAAGGTCCTTTTTATTTTTATGTGTTGTTGAGTGGTCTCCAACAATTTTGACTTAAGTGATAACCGTTGTGTGGGGCATATAATAAGAATAATATGATGTCAGAAGGCTGCCAAACTTGCAATTTTGTATATTAAAGCATTTAAACATATCCAGAGTGAGTGCCCTCGGACAGCAGCTTGACTGGGAAATATGGAAAGTTTCCAGATTTTCTGGTAGTGGTAATCCTCATCCCCATTTGGTCACTATAGATGCGCCTATGAACGTCATCAAGCAACAGAAAACACGATGCGTGAACTGCCGATGCCGTGACTGCTGTGACAACCGAGAACGCCCGGATTCATACATGAGCATTCTAGACGAACCCACAACTGTCTTCTATTAAGATTTTCGGAAAAAACTATTCTCGAGGCAAATAACTTTACAACTTCCTCGTTGACGAAACTCACCTGACCAAAAAAGCAAAATTTTTGCAGTTGACTTCAAATAATTTTAAATAATTTAATACACCTATAGATACCTCACTCAGTCATCACTAATTCTCCAACGTCCCGATATCACAGAAAGTTAAAATTTGGTATGTCTCATGACTTAAACATAAAAACTAAAATATTTTCATAAACATCAAACAGCCAAAGGGGTTGAAATGGGGTTACAACCCCTCGAAGAACTACATTTTGTTTTTTCAACTTCTAGATGTCCGAGAAAGGCGAGATTTGACAAACACGTGTTTTTATGCTCTCAACATTGTCTTGCTTTTCATGAATATCGAGCAGTATTAGGGGTTGGAACTCCTAAAAGACTATATTATTCCCGCTGTCTTAGAATGGTAAAATTCTATACACATATGTATATGAAGTAAACAAAATACGAGTACCTAAAATGCTTTACAGCTTTTTTATTCTCTTTTAAGCCTCAGCTCTTAGGGTATGCTGGCTTGTTTAAATAACTGTGGCTATTATTCCTTCCATGATTGGACCTCTCGGGATTTGAACCCGTGATATCTCAGTTAGAGAGCCGTGACTGTATCCATTAGTATCCATCCTACGAAGGAGGACTGCCTTAGAGCTAAAGTAGTCTAGATGACGGTGACCGGAAGTTTAAAGACAATGCTCAAAAAATAATGTAATTTTGGGCCCTATATTTGCTGCAGATTTGTTTTCTGTTGATATTCCCCTCGCAACGCAATAAAAACAAAGTATTTTGGTGCAACTCTCCTTAGTGTATGTATGGAACTTTTGGAGGTAGGATTTATTTTGTGATTTGAAAATTTCATCAGAAACGTCTGGTTTTGTAAACGTTTAAATTTATAACTTATGAACTGTCCAATCACCTTTATTGTTGGCTTGTTGTTTTGGTACAAAATGTACATATGAAGTATAAATAAACGCTATTATATCAACTAGGAGAAAATCACACACAGTTTGGATACCGCTCAAATTTCGTGTAATTTTTTTATTTAAGAAATAAAAATCATAACTTTGGCCAGTTTTATGCAGATATCAACAGCACAAGAAATGAAGAGAGGGTGCGCGGGCTTCGCTATCTCTTTATTTGCTCTGCGAGGAACACGCGGTGTAGTGCCTAACGCCCTCATAGTTTAGGCGTTATAACGCATTACAACGCGCTAGGAATAATCTCCACTCGGGTCTAAAATAGTTTTAGTGTTACTGAAATTTGTTGGAGCTACTCATTCAGATATGATTCAGTTTTGTATCTAAAATTTGTTTATTTAATTGGAACTCAAAAAATCTATTTAATTGTTCAACTTCAGGTTCCCAAAAGATTGCTCTTTAAACTTAAAGTCTAATTAATCTGACATAGATTAGGAAATTGGGATATCTTCCAGTGATTATCATCCCTTATTTTCAGAAGTGTTTATTGTGAATTTAAAAAGGCTATGCTTAAGGCATACCTATTATTAAATAGGAAACGGCATACAAATCCGTGGACTCTAACTACTAGTCTTTCAATAAAAGCACTTTCGAACGAACATCTGTGAATTAATACAATTATTTATATACTACTAGCTGTTTCCCGCGGCTTTGCATGCTTTTCGTAAGTTTTGCCCGTGTATGTGAACTTCTGGTTTAATTGAATTATATTTACAAACGCCGATGTAGAGTTTGCCTTGTTGCCACGATCAAGAAAATATCTTTATGTTTATAGCCATTGTGCACGTACATTTACTTTATTATAAAGTGGTCTAAACAAACTTTAAGTTCAATCAGAAATGTATCTTAAAGACAAAATACATAATAACTTAGCGCCTTCAAATAGTGTTTGGCTTTGTAATATACGTAACCTGTCTTGTAATTGCAGTTTATAGTGTGCAGGCGCTTTGAAACCTTTTATCTTTTGCAGCGCCGCTTGGTGGTGAGTTACATCAATGGGCATAGCTTATAAACCTTCTCCGTGGAAAAATACATATACGTACAAATTTTTCATCATGATCGGTCCAATAATTCACGATTCCATAAAGGACAAACATACAAACATTCATTTTTATATATATACTAGCGGGCCCGGCGCGCTTTGCTGCGCATTTCAATAATTTTTTGCAAAAGTTGCCCGCGGCTTCGCACGCAATTTCCCGTTGAAAACAGTACACTATATTCACTTATTCTTTTTCTATCACATTCTAAACATTGCTGAGATAATTGATAGTCGTTCCATCGTGAGCCTCTTGGGCGTATTATGAAGGTATGTACCATATTCCTGCCTCTATCTAGCTGTTACCCACGGCTTCGCACGCAAATCTTAAGAACCGAAGTCCTTATATTACTTAGTAATTTTTTTTTTACTATAATAAATTTTAGATTAAATTAGTTATATCTCCGATGCCATGATTGAGCTTGCTTTGTTGTCTCGATCGAGAGAATATGCACACACGGAGTTTTGAGAACCATACTTCTGTCAAAAAAAACAACTAAGGTTGATTTTATAACATTCTTTATATTTGTAGCCAACGTAAGATAGTAATTATGATATCTGCATTACTCTTCTGATCAAGCATGAGCATGGTTTATATTAAATAAATATTGCAGTTAAAGGTGAATTTTTACGTCAAATTTGAATTGTATTATCTGGATAGTAAAGTCTATGTTTAACAGTGATTGCAAAAACAGTTTAAACAAAATTTTGTCGTTTCTCTTAAGCTTACTCTATGCTTTAAAAACTATAAGTGTAATATATGTTTACAAAGAACAGCTGATTAAAAATTTGAAAAGACGTTAACATATGTTTGCTGCAATGCATTTCTTATGGGTATTTCTGTAACCAGTGGGGCGGAATCCTGAATCGGGAAAGGGATGGGCATAGCTTATAAACCTTCTCCGTGGAAAAATACATATACGTACAAATTTTCATCATGATCGGTCCAATAGTTCACGATTCCATAAAGGACAAACATACAAAACATTCATTTTTATATATATAGACTAGCGGGCCCGGCGCGCTTTGCTGCGCATTTCAATAATTTTTTGCAAAAGTTGCCCGCGGCTTCGCACGCAATTTCCCGTTGAAAACAGTACACTATATTCACTTATTCTTTTTCTATCACATTCTAAACATTGCTGAGATAATTGATAGTCGTTCCATCGTGAGCCTCTTGGGCGTATTATGAAGGTATGTACCATATTCCTGCCTCTATCTAGCTGTTACCCACGGCTTCGCACGCAAATCTTAAGAACCGAAGTCCTTATATTACTTAGTAAATTTTTTTTTTACTATAATAAATTTTAGATTAAATTAGTTATATCTCCGATGCCACGATTGAGCTTGCTTTGTTGTCTCGATCGAGAGAATATGTACACACGGAGTTTTGAGAACCATACTTTTGTCAAAAAAAAAAACAACTAAGGTTGATTTTATAACATTCTTTATATTTGTAGCCAACGTAAGATAGTAATTATGATATCTGCATTACTCTTCTGATCAAGCATGAGCATGGTTTATATTAAATAAATATTGCAGTTAAAGGTGAATTTTTACGTCAAATTTGAATTGTATTATCTGGATAGTAAAGTCTATGTTTAACAGTGATTGCAAAAACAGTTTAAACAAAATTTGTCGTTTCTCTTAAGCTTACTCTATGCTTTAAAACTATAAGTGTAATATATGTTTACAAAGAACAGCTGATTAAAAATTTGAAAAGACGTTAACATATGTTTGCTGCAATGCATTTCTTATGGGTATTTCTGTAACCAGTGGGGCGGAATCCTGAATCGGGAAAGGGATGGGCATAGCTTATAAACCTTCTCCGTGGAAAAAATACATATACGTACAAATTTTCATCATGATCGGTCCAATAGTTCACGATTCCATAAAGGACAAACATACAAACATTCATTTTTATATATATAGACTAGCGGGCCCGGCGCGCTTTGCTGCGCATTTCAATAATTTTTTTGCAAAAGTTGCCCGCGGCTTCGCACGCAATTTCCCGTTGAAAACAGTACACTATATTCACTTATTCTTTTTCTATCACATTCTAAACATTGCTGAGATAATTGATAGTCGTTCCATCGTGAGCCTCTTGGGCGTATTATGAAGGTATGTACCATATTCCTGCCTCTATCTAGCTGTTACCCACGGCTTCGCACGCAAATCTTAAGAACCGAAGTCCTTATATTACTTAGTAATTTTTTTTTTTACTATAATAAATTTTAGATTAAATTAGTTATATCTCCGATGCCACGATTGAGCTTGCTTTGTTGTCTCGATCGAGAGAATATGTACACACGGAGTTTTGAGAGCCATACTTCTGTCAAAAAAACAACAACTAAGGTTGATTTTATAACATTCTTTATATATGTAGCCAACGTAAGATAGTAATTATGATATCTGCATTACTCTTCTGATCAAGCATGAGCATGGTTTATATTAAATAAATATTGCAGTTAAAGGTGAATTTTTACGTCAAATTTGAATTGTATTATCTGGATAGTAAAGTCTATGTTTAACAGTGATTGCAAAAACAGTTTTAAACAAAATTTGTCGTTTCTCTTAAGCTTACTCTATGCTTTAAAACTATAAGTGTAATATATGTTTACAAAGAACAGCTGATTAAAAATTTTGAAAAGACGTTAACATATGTTTGCTGCAATGCATTTCTTATGGGTATTTCTGTAACCAGTGGGGCGGAATCCTAAATCGGGAAAGGGATGGGCATAGCTTATAAACCTTCTCCGTGGAAAAATACATATACGTACAAATTTTTCATCATGATCGGTCCAATAGTTCACGATTCCATAAAGGACAAACATACAAACATTCATTTTTATATATATAGACTAGCGGGCCCGGCGCGCTTTGCTGCGCATTTCAATAATTTTTTGCAAAAGTTGCCCGCGGCTTCGCACGCAATTTCCCGTTGAAAACAGTACACTATATTCACTTATTCTTTTTCTATCACATACTAAACATTGCTGAGATAATTGATAGTCGTTCCATCGTGAGCCTCTTGGGCGTATTATGAAGGTATGTACCATATTCCTGCCTCTATCTAGCTGTTACCCACGGCTTCGCACGCAAATCTTAAGAACCGAAGTCCTTATATTACTTAGCAAATTTTTTTTTTTACTATAATAAATTTTAGATTAAATTAGTTATATCTCCGATGCCACGATTGAGCTTGCTTTGTTGTCTCGATCGAGAGAATATGTACACACGGAGTTTTGAGAACCATACTTCTGTCAAAAAAAAACAACTAAGGTTGATTTTATAACATTCTTTATATTTGTAGCCAACGTAAGATAGTAATTATGATATCTGCATTACTCTTCTGATCAAGCATGAGCATGGTTTATATTAAATAAATATTGCAGTTAAAGGTGAATTTTTACGTCAAATTTGAATTGTATTATCTGGATAGTAAAGTCTATGTTTAACAGTGATTGCAAAAACAGTTTAAACAAAATTTGTCGTTTCTCTTAAGCTCACTCTATGCTTT
Organism: Homalodisca vitripennis; assembly: GCF_021130785.1. Taxonomy (NCBI): domain Eukaryota; kingdom Metazoa; phylum Arthropoda; class Insecta; order Hemiptera; family Cicadellidae; genus Homalodisca; species Homalodisca vitripennis. The sequence goes on along the minus strand of NC_060211.1, from coordinate 142,956,131 downwards.
AAAACTATAAGTGTAATATATGTTTACAAAGAACAGCTGATTAAAAATTTGAAAAGACGTTAACATATGTTTGCTGCAATGCATTTCTTATGGGTATTTCTGTAACCAGTGGGGCGGAATCCTGAATCGGGAAAGGGAGGATGGGCATAGCTTATAAACCTTCTCCGTGGAAAAATACATATACGTACAAATTTTCATCATGATCGGTCCAATAGTTCACGATTCCATAAAGGACAAACATACAAACATTCATTTTTATATATATAGACTAGCGGGCCCGGCGCGCTTTGCTGCGCATTTCAATAATTTTTTTGCAAAAGTTGCCCGCGGCTTCGCACGCAATTTCCCGTTGAAAACAGTACACTATATTCACTTATTCTTTTTCTATCACATTCTAAACATTGCTGAGATAATTGATAGTCGTTCCATCGTGAGAGCCTCTTGGGCGTATTATGAAGGTATGTACCATATTCCTGCCTCTATCTAGCTGTTACCCACGGCTTCGCACGCAAATCTTAAGAACCGAAGTCCTTATATTACTTAGTAATTTTTTTTTTTACTATAATAAATGTTAGATTAAATTAGTTATATCTCCGATGCCACGATTGAGCTTGCTTTGTTGTCTCGATCGAGAGAATATGTACACACGGAGTTTTGAGAACCATACTTCTGTCAAAAAAAACAACTAAGGTTGATTTTATAACATTCTTTATATTTGTAGCCAACGTAAGATAGTAATTATGATATCTGCATTACTCTTCTGATCAAGCATGAGCATGGTTTATATTAAATAAATATTGCAGTTAAAGGTGAATTTTTACGTCAAATTTGAATTGTATTATCTGGATAGTAAAGTCTATGTTTAACAGTGATTGCAAAAACAGTTTTAAACAAAATTTGTCGTTTCTCTTAAGCTTACTCTATGCTTTAAAACTATAAGTGTAATATATGTTTACAATGAACAGCTGATTAAAAATTTGAAAAGACGTTAACATATGTTTGCTGCAATGCATTTCTTATGGGTATTTCTGTAACCAGTGGGGCGGAATCCTGAATCGGGAAAGGGATGGGCATAGCTTATAAACCTTCTCCGTGGAAAAATACATATACGTACAAATTTTCATCATGATCGGTCCAATAGTTCACGATTCCATAAAGGACAAACATACAAACATTCATTTTTATATATATAGACTAGCGGGCCCGGCGCGCTTTGCTGCGCATTTCAATAATTTTTTGCAAAAGTTGCCCGCGGCTTCGCACGCAATTTCCCGTTGAAAACAGTACACTATATTCACTTATTCTTTTTCTATCACATTCTAAACATTGCTGAGATAATTGATAGTCGTTCCATCGTGAGCCTCTTGGGCGTATTATGAAGGTATGTACCATATTCCTGCCTCTATCTAGCTGTTACCCACGGCTTCGCACGCAAATCTTAAGAACCGAAGTCCTTATATTACTTAGCAAATTTTTTTTTTTTTTTTACTATAATAAATTTTAGATTAAATTAGTTATATCTCCGATGCCACGATTGAGCTTGCTTTGTTGTCTCGATCGAGAGAGAATATGTACACACGGAGTTTTGAGAACCATACTTCTGTCAAAAAAAACAACTAAGGTTGATTTTATAACATTCTTTATATTTGTAGCCAACGTAAGATAGTAATTATGATATCTGCATTGCTCTTCTGATCAAGCATGAGCATGGTTTATATTAAATAAATATTGCAGTTAAAGGTGAATTTTTACGTCAAATTTGAATTGTATTATCTGGATAGTAAAGTCTATGTTTAACAGTGATTGCAGAAACAGTTTAAACAAAATTTGTCGTTTCTCTTAAGCTCACTCTATGCTTTAAAACTATAAGTGTAATATATGTTTACAAAGAACAGCTGATTAAAAATTTGAAAAGACGTTAACATATGTTTGCTGCAATGCATTTCTTATGGGTATTTCTGTAACCAGTGGGGCGGAATCCTGAATCGGGAAAGGGATGGGCATAGCTTATAAACCTTCTCCGTGGAAAAATACATATACGTACAAATTTTCATCATGATCGGTCCAATAGTTCACGATTCCATAAAGGACAAACATACAAACATTCATTTTTATATATATATAGACTAGCGGGCCCGGCGCGCTTTGCTGCGCATTTCAATAATTTTTTGCAAAAGTTGCCCGCGGCTTCGCACGCAATTTCCCGTTGAAAACAGTACACTATATTCACTTATTCTTTTTCTATCACATTCTAAACATTGCTGAGATAATTGATAGTCGTTCCATCGTGAGCCTCTTGGGCGTATTATGAAGGTATGTACCATATTCCTGCCTCTATCTAGCTGTTACCCACGGCTTCGCACGCAAATCTTAAGAACCGAAGTCCTTATATTACTTAGCAAATTTTTTTTTTTACTATAATAAATTTTAGATTAAATTAGTTATATCTCCGATGCCACGATTGAGCTTGCTTTGTTGTCTCGATCGAGAGAATATGTACACACGGAGTTTTGAGAGAACCATACTTCTGTCAAAAAAAACAACTAAGGTTGATTTTATAACATTCTTTATATTTGTAGCCAACGTAAGATAGTAATTATGATATCTGCATTACTCTTCTGATCAAGCATGAGCATGGTTTATATTAAATAAATATTGCAGTTAAAGGTGAATTTTTACGTCAAATTTGAATTGTATTATCTGGATAGTAAAGTCTATGTTTAACAGTGATTGCAAAAACAGTTTAAACAAAATTTGTCGTTTCTCTTAAGCTTACTCTATGCTTTTAAAACTATAAGTGTAATATATGTTTACAAAGAACAGCTGATTAAAAATTTGAAAAGACGTTAACATATGTTTGCTGCAATGCGTTTCTTATGGGTATTTCTGTAACCAGTGGGGCGGAATCCTGAATCGGGAAAGGGATGGGCATATCTTATAAACCTTCTCCGTGGAAAAATACATATACGTACAAATTTTTCATCATGATCGGTCCAATAGTTCACGATTCCATAAAGGACAAACATACAAACATTCATTTTTATATATATAGACTAGCGGGCCCGGCGCGCTTTGCTGCGCATTTCAATAATTTTTTGCAAAAGTTGCCCGCGGCTTCGCACGCAATTTCCCGTTGAAAACAGTACACTATATTCACTTATTCTTTTTCTATCACATTCTAAACATTGCTGAGATAATTGATAGTCGTTCCATCGTGAGCCTCTTGGGCGTATTATGAAGGTATGTACCATATTCCTGCCTCTATCTAGCTGTTACCCACGGCTTCGCACGCAAATCTTAAGAACCGAAGTCCTTATATTACTTAGTAATTTTTTTTTTACTATAATAAATTTTAGATTAAATTAGTTATATCTCCGATGCCACGATTGAGCTTGCTTTGTTGTCTCGATCGAGAGAATATGTACACACGGAGTTTTGAGAACCATACTTCTGTCAAAAAAAACAACTAAGGTTGATTTTATAACATTCTTTATATTTGTAGCCAACGTAAGATAGTAATTATGATATCTGCATTACTCTTCTGATCAAGCATGAGCATGGTTTATATTAAATAAATATTGCAGTTAAAGGTGAATTTTTTACGTCAAATTTGAATTGTATTATCTGGATAGTAAAGTCTATGTTTAACAGTGATTGCAAAAACAGTTTAAACAAAATTTGTCGTTTCTCTTAAGCTTACTCTATGCTTTAAAACTATAAGTGTAATATATGTTTTACAAAGAACAGCTGATTAAAAATTTGAAAAGACGTTAACATATGTTTGCTGCAATGCGTTTCTTATGGGTATTTCTGTAACCAGTGGGGCGGAATCCTGAATCGGGAAAGGGATGGGCATAGCTTATAAACCTTCTCCGTGGAAAAATACATATACGTACAAATTTTCATCATGATCGGTCCCAATAGTTCACGATTCCATAAAGGACAAACATACAAACATTCATTTTTATATATATAGACTAGCGGGCCCGGCGCGCTTTGCTGCGCATTTCAATAATTTTTTGCAAAAGTTGCCCGCGGCTTCGCACGCAATTTCCCGTTGAAAACAGTACACTATATTCACTTATTCTTTTTCTATCACATTCTAAACATTGCTGAGATAATTGATAGTCGTTCCATCGTGAGCCTCTTGGGCGTATTATGAAGGTATGTACCATATTCCTGCCTCTATCTAGCTGTTACCCACGGCTTCGCACGCAAATCTTAAGAACCGAAGTCCTTATATTACTTAGCAAATTTTTTTTTTACTATAATAAATTTTAGATTAAATTAGTTATATCTCCGATGCCACGATTGAGCTTGCTTTGTTGTCTCGATCGAGAGAATATGTACACACGGAGTTTTGAGAACCATACTTCTGTCAAAAAAAACAACTAAGGTTGATTTTATAACATTCTTTATATTTGTAGCCAACGTAAGATAGTAATTATGATATCTGCATTACTCTTCTGATCAAGCATGAGCATGGTTTATATTAAATAAATATTGCAGTTAAAGGTGAATTTTTACGTCAAATTTGAATTGTATTATCTGGATAGTAAAGTCTATGTTTAACAGTGATTGCAAAAACAGTTTAAAACAAAATTTGTCGTTTCTCTTAAGCTTACTCTATGCTTTAAAACTATAAGTGTAATATATGTTTTACAATGAACAGCTGATTAAAAATTTGAAAAGACGTTAACATATGTTTGCTGCAATGCATTTCTTATGGGTATTTCTGTAACCAGTGGGGCGGAATCCTGAATCGGGAAAGGGATGGGCATAGCTTATAAACCTTCTCCGTGGAAAAATACATATACGTACAAATTTTCATCATGATCGGTCCAATAGTTCACGATTCCATAAAGGACAAACATACAAACATTCATTTTTATATATATATAGACTAGCGGGCCCGGCGCGCTTTGCTGCGCATTTCAATAATTTTTTGCAAAAGTTGCCCGCGGCTTCGCACGCAATTTCCCGTTGAAAACAGTACACTATATTCACTTATTCTTTTTCTATCACATTCTAAACATTGCTGAGATAATTGATAGTCGTTCCATCGTGAGCCTCTTGGGCGTATTATGAAGGTATGTACCATATTCCTGCCTCTATCTAGCTGTTACCCACGGCTTCGCACGCAAATCTTAAGAACCGAAGTCCTTATATTACTTAGCAAATTTTTTTTTTTTACTATAATAAATTTTAGATTAAATTAGTTATATCTCCGAAGCCACGATTGAGCTTGCTTTGTTGTCTCGATCGAGAGAATATGTACACACGGAGTTTTGAGAACCATACTTCTGTCAAAAAAAACAACTAAGGTTGATTTTATAACATTCTTTATATTTGTAGCCAACGTAAGATAGTAATTATGATATCTGCATTGCTCTTCTGATCAAGCATGAGCATGGTTTATATTAAATAAATATTGCAGTTAAAGGTGAATTTTTACGTCAAATTTGAATTGTATTATCTGGATAGTAAAGTCTATGTTTAACAGTGATTGCAGAAACAGTTTAAACAAAATTTGTCGTTTCTCTTAAGCTTACTCTATGCTTTAAAACTATAAGTGTAATATATGTTTACAAAGAACAGCTGATTAAAAATTTGAAAAGACGTTAACATATGTTTGCTGCAATGCATTTCTTATGGGTATTTCTGTAACCAGTGGGGCGGAATCCTGAATCGGGAAAGGGATGGGCATAGCTTATAAAACCTTCTCCGTGGAAAAATACATATACGTACAAATTTTCATCATGATCGGTCCAATAGTTCACGATTCCATAAAGGACAAACATACAAACATTCATTTTTATATATATAGACTAGCGGGCCCGGCGCGCTTTGCTGCGCATTTCAATAATTTTTTGCAAAAGTTGCCCGCGGCTTCGCACGCAATTTCCCGTTGAAAACAGTACACTATATTCACTTATTCTTTTTCTATCACATTCTAAACATTGCTGAGATAATTGATAGTCGTTCCATCGTGAGCCTCTTGGGCGTATTATGAAGGTATGTACCATATTCCTGCCTCTATCTAGCTGTTACCCACGGCTTCGCACGCAAATCTTAAGAACCGAAGTCCTTATATTACTTAGCAAATTTTTTTTTTACTATAATAAATTTTAGATTAAATTAGTTATATCTCCGATGCCACGATTGAGCTTGCTTTGTTGTCTCGATCGAGAGAATATGTACACACGGAGTTTTGAGAACCATACTTCTGTCAAAAAAAACAACTAAGGTTGATTTTATAACATTCTTTATATTTGTAGCCAACGTAAGATAGTAATTATGATATCTGCATTACTCTTCTGATCAAGCATGAGCATGGTTTATATTAAATAAATATTGCAGTTAAAGGTGAATTTTTACGTCAAATTTGAATTGTATTATCTGGATAGTAAAGTCTATGTTTAACAGTGATTGCAAAAAACAGTTTAAAAAAAACAAAAATTTGTCGTTTCTCTTAAGCTTACTCTATGCTTTAAAACTATAAGTGTAATATATGTTTACAAAGAACAGCTGATTAAAAATTTGAAAAGACGTTAACATATGTTTGCTGCAATGCATTTCTTATGGGTATTTCTGTAACCAGTGGGGCGGAATCCTGAATCGGGAAAAGGGATGGGCATAGCTTATAAACCTTCTCCGTGGAAAAATACATATACGTACAAATTTTCATCATGATCGGTCCAATAGTTCACGATTCCATAAAGGACAAACATACAAACATTCATTTTTATATATATAGACTAGCGGGCCCGGCGCGCTTTGCTGCGCATTTCAATAATTTTTTGCAAAAGTTGCCCGCGGCTTCGCACGCAATTTCCCGTTGAAAACAGTACACTATATTCACTTATTCTTTTTCTATCACATTCTAAACATTGCTGAGATAATTGATAGTCGTTCCCATCGTGAGCCTCTTGGGCGTATTATGAAGGTATGTACCATATTCCTGCCTCTATCTAGCTGTTACCCACGGCTTCGCACGCAAATCTTAAGAACCGAAGTCCTTATATTACTTAGTAATTTTTTTTTTACTATAATAAATTTTAGATTAAATTAGTTATATCTCCGATGCCATGATTGAGCTTGCTTTGTTGTCTCGATCGAGAGAATATGCACACACGGAGTTTTGAGAACCATACTTCTGTCAAAAAAAACAACTAAGGTTGATTTTATAACATTCTTTATATTTGTAGCCAACGTAAGATAGTAATTATGATATCTGCATTACTCTTCTGATCAAGCATGAGCATGGTTTATATTAAATAAATATTGCAGTTAAAGGTGAATTTTTTACGTCAAATTTGAATTGTATTATCTGGATAGTAAAGTCTATGTTTAACAGTGATTGCAAAAACAGTTTAAACAAAATTTGTCGTTTCTCTTAAGCTTACTCTATGCTTTAAAACTATAAGTGTAATATATGTTTACAAAGAACAGCTGATTAAAAATTTGAAAAGACGTTAACATATGTTTGCTGCAATGCATTTCTTATGGGTATTTCTGTAACCAGTGGGGCGGAATCCTGAATCGGGAAAGGGATGGGCATAGCTTATAAACCTTCTCCGTGGAAAAATACATATACGTACAAATTTTCATCATGATCGGTCCAATAGTTCACGATTCCATAAAGGACAAACATACAAACATTCATTTTTTATATATATAGACTAGCGGGCCCGGCGCGCTTTGCTGCGCATTTCAATAATTTTTTGCAAAAGTTGCCCGCGGCTTCGCACGCAATTTCCCGTTGAAAACAGTACACTATATTCACTTATTCTTTTTCTATCACATTCTAAACATTGCTGAGATAATTGATAGTCGTTCCATCGTGAGCCTCTTGGGCGTATTATGAAGGTATGTACCATATTCCTGCCTCTATCTAGCTGTTACCCACGGCTTCGCACGCAAATCTTAAGAACCGAAGTCCTTATATTACTTAGTAATTTTTTTTTTTTACTATAATAAATTTTAGATTAAATTAGTTATATCTCCGATGCCACGATTGAGCTTGCTTTGTTGTCTCGATCGAGAGAATATGTACACACGGAGTTTTGAGAGCCATACTTCTGTCAAAAAAACAACTAAGGTTGATTTTATAACATTCTTTATATATGTAGCCAACGTAAGATAGTAATTATGATATATCTGCATTACTCTTCTGATCAAGCATGAGCATGGTTTATATTAAATAAATATTGCAGTTAAAGGTGAATTTTTACGTCAAATTTGAATTGTATTATCTGGATAGTAAAGTCTATGTTTAACAGTGATTGCAAAAACAGTTTAAAACAAAAATTTGTCGTTTCTCTTAAGCTTACTCTATGCTTTAAAAACTATAAGTGTAATATATGTTTACAAAGAACAGCTGATTAAAAATTTGAAAAGACGTTAACATATGTTTGCTGCAAATGCATTTCTTATGGGTATTTCTGTAACCAGTGGGGCGGAATCCTAAATCGGGAAAGGGATGGGCATAGCTTATAAACCTTCTCCGTGGAAAAATACATATACGTACAAATTTTCATCATGATCGGTCCAATAGTTCACGATTCCATAAAGGACAAACATACAAACATTCATTTTTATATATATAGACTAGCGGGCCCGGCGCGCTTTGCTGCGCATTTCAATAATTTTTTGCAAAAGTTGCCCGCGGCTTCGCACGCAATTTCCCGTTGAAAACAGTACACTATATTCACTTATTCTTTTTCTATCACATTCTAAACATTGCTGAGATAATTGATAGTCGTTCCATCGTGAGCCTCTTGGGCGTATTATGAAGGTATGTACCATATTCCTGCCTCTATCTAGCTGTTACCCACGGCTTCGCACGCAAATCTTAAGAACCGAAGTCCTTATATTACTTAGCAAATTTTTTTTTTTTTTACTATAATAAATTTTAGATTAAATTAGTTATATCTCCGATGCCACGATTGAGCTTGCTTTGTTGTCTCGATCGAGAGAATATGTACACACGGAGTTTTGAGAACCATACTTCTGTCAAAAAAAACAACTAAGGTTGATTTTATAACATTCTTTATATTTGTAGCCAACGTAAGATAGTAATTATGATATCTGCATTGCTCTTCTGATCAAGCATGAGCATGGTTTATATTAAATAAATATTGCAGTTAAAGGTGAATTTTTACGTCAAATTTGAATTGTATTATCTGGATAGTAAAGTCTATGTTTAACAGTGATTGCAGAAACAGTTTAAACAAAATTTGTCGTTTCTCTTAAGCTTACTCTATGCTTTAAAACTATAAGTGTAATATATGTTTACAAAGAACAGCTGATTAAAAATTTGAAAAGACGTTAACATATGTTTTGCTGCAATGCATTTCTTATGGGTATTTCTGTAACCAGTGGGGCGGAATCCTGAATCGGGAAAGGGATGGGCATAGCTTATAAACCTTCTCCGTGGAAAAAATACATATACGTACAAATTTTCATCATGATCGGTCCAATAGTTCACGATTCCATAAAGGACAAACATACAAACATTCATTTTTTATATATATAGACTAGCGGGCCCGGCGCGCTTTGCTGCGCATTTCAATAATTTTTTGCAAAAGTTGCCCGCGGCTTCGCACGCAATTTCCCGTTGAAAACAGTACACTATATTCACTTATTCTTTTTCTATCACATTCTAAACATTGCTGAGATAATTGATAGTCGTTCCATCGTGAGCCTCTTGGGCGTATTATGAAGGTATGTACCATATTCCTGCCTCTATCTAGCTGTTACCCACGGCTTCGCACGCAAATCTTAAGAACCGAAGTCCTTATATTACTTAGCAAATTTTTTTTTTTTTACTATAATAAATTTTAGATTAAATTAGTTATATCTCCGATGCCACGATTGAGCTTGCTTTGTTGTCTCGATCGAGAGAATATGTACACACGGAGTTTTGAGAACCATACTTCTGTCAAAAAAAAAACAACTAAGGTTGATTTTATAACATTCTTTATATTTGTAGCCAACGTAAGATAGTAATTATGATATCTGCATTGCTCTTCTGATCAAGCATGAGCATGGTTTATATTAAATAAATATTGCAGTTAAAGGTGAATTTTTACGTCAAATTTGAATTGTATTATCTGGATAGTAAAGTCTATGTTTAACAGTGATTGCAAAAACAGTTTAAACAAAATTTTTTTTTTTTTTTTTTTTTTTTTTTTCAAAAGCTTTATTTCTGGTTCAATTACTACAAGTAAATAATTATACACAGAAGTTTGAATCATAGAGAACAGAAGAACATAGAAATATTAACATTAGTGGGTTTGCTCCAATGGAGACACCCTATAACATAATACAGTTAACAGAAAATAAACAATAAAATTAGTACTTGACAAACAATGTAAGTTTCAAATTATAATAAAATGTCTTGAACAAGACGTGCTTTCAGTCTTCTGTTGACAGTTCTTTGGCCAATGTTAAAATGGACAGCACCTGTTGATTGGTCCAGAGTTTCTAGAAATGTAGCACTTAGTTTTCGGATGTAGTCACAGATGGTCGGAATTTCTAATTCATTATGAATCTGTCGGTTTCTAACAAACCATGGAGAATTTGTTGCTATTCTCAAAAACTTGTTTTGGAATACTTGAAGTTTGTTCATTTTTTGATTTATGGAGGCAAGGACCCCAAACTGGACAAGCATAAGTTAAGAGGGGTCTGAATATTCCTTGGTAGATTAAAAGAGCGCATTTAAGTTTAAGAGATGATCTTCTATTGATAATTGGGTACATTTGTGCCAATCTTGTGTTTGCTTGATTTAATTTTGAAATTTATGTGCTGTTTATAAGTAAGTTTAGAGTCTAATAAGACACCCAAATATTTAACAGTTCTGTCATTTTCATTCCATGGTATGATGTTATCTTGAATTTCTATATTCCTTAAGGGATTGAATTTTCTTAGCGAAAATATTTTCGCTTCACATTTTAGAGGGTTAAGTGCGATTTTCCAATTAACGAACCAATCCAACAGTAGGTCTGTATCAGTCTGAAGCATGTCAACTGCTGTGTCAATGTCTTGATGTTGGGAAATCAAGGCAGTGTCATCAGCGAAAAGAGCAAGCGTTAGAATGAGCTGGAATGGGTAGGTCATGCATGAACATATTAAACAGGATAGGTCCTAAAATTGAGCCTTGTGGCACACCAGCCCGGATCTGTCGAACAGTGGAATGAGTAGAATTTATTTTTACTGAAAAAGTCCGGTTTTCTAAAAATGATTCGATGATGTTTTGCAAGTAATTTGGAAGTCCAGTTTGAAATAGCTTATACAGAAGGCCTTTTCTGTATAAGCTTTATAACATTATAACATTATAACAAACAAAATTTGTCGTTTCTCTTAAGCTTACTCTATGCTTTAAAACTATAAGTGTAATATATGTTTACAAAGAACAGCTGATTAAAAATTTGAAAAGACGTTAACATATGTTTGCTGCAATGCATTTCTTATGGGTATTTCTGTAACCAGTGGGGCGGAATCCTGAATCGGGAAAGGGATGGGCATAGCTTATAAACCTTCTCCGTGGAAAAAATACATATACGTACAAATTTTCATCATGATCGGTCCAATAGTTCACGATTCCATAAAGGACAAACATACAAACATTCATTTATATATATATATATATATATATATATATATATATATATATATATATAAGTTCTAAGTTATATTATATTGCAGCTGAGGAACTTATCTTGATCTTTGACTCTTGCCGGATGTGAATTAAGTAGATTGTCAAAGTCAGGATCATATAATGTGCTTCTAGATGCTCTCGTAAAACTACACAAGTGTTGACTGATCGTCTTGATTTATCACCGTATACTGTAGACCGTACATGAACAATTATGTTAGAAACACCCTCATTGTTCAATAGCAAGCAGACTGACTCAGGGTGACTAAACCAATAGCTAGGAGCGGCTCGTCACAGATGTCACAGGATGTTATGCCAAACTCTATGTTTAAATTATGCCTTTCTACCATTGAATAGTCTTCGTTCTGATAAAACGTTTAAACTGGGCGCATGGTCACACTATAAAAAAACATGCAACAAGGGGAGATAAGCATGTTGTACCATATATTGGTTTTAATCAGTGGTCCTGGGTGGTCAGGGAGACGAGCGGACATAGCCTGACATAATAACTAGTAGTACTCGTTTATACATACATATGATAACATACTATTTTTATCTTAAAAAGTAGTTTCAGCACGACTTTCCTCTGCTAGTTACATCACGCAGTTAGTCACAAACAAATCAGCAGTAACGATATACTCAAAGTGAGGGTAGACACAGATGAAAGGGAGGAGATGGTTCAATTTGATTGACTGATAGCGTTTGACTATAAGTTTGTTTTACACGTTTTTGATATAAGTTAAACGTATTTTATTTTGTTTTAACTACTGTTTTTTTTTTTCTTGTGTGTAATTTTTAGACTTGGTGTTATGTAATGAAAAATAGCAGATTCACATAATCCTGCTGCCATGAGTGTGCGACTCTTCGGAACATACCGCTCCATTCACAGTTTTGTTTACGGTGAATGTCAAAATCTAAGAATGGACACTGATGCGTATACATACCACCAGAACGATATTTATTTGTAATTATCAGTCTATATAAAACAGTCAAGAGCCTAATATTACTAATTTAATATAGTTTATGTATATGTTTTGAGTAATTTGTCGCCACCAAAACCTTAATTATATTGCTGAATTTTTAACACTGGTTTTTATTGCCTGATTTAGTGCATCTAAAGTTAATTTGCACAAATTGAATTAACAAAACATTACAAATATAAATAAAGGTAAAATGCGTATGTTAGGTAGAGCCTAATATGCGACCAAAAGTATGAATTTTCCAGCTCGACCTAGGCCGGGTTAATTTATTCATATATGTTAGTTAAGCCATCATGAGTCAGTCAGTTTTCTACTAACGAGTGAGGGATTTTTAAACAGTTTTAAGTGTGCAGTCTGTAGTTTAGTACGGTAATTAAAATAAGATGATTAATCGACACTTGTGTAGTTTTACGAATGGGCGAGCATAGGAATCTCTCAACTCTTAACTAATTGATAGAAGCACATCGTATGATCCTGACTGTGACATCCTACTTGATTTTCATCCTGCAGGAGTCACAGATCGAGGTAAGTTCCTCAACGTCAGTATAATATAACTTATACTATACAAGTAATTGCATTCATTCACAGGTCTTTTGTTTCGGAAGTACTTTTATAAAGACTAGCAGTTGTCGGCGGCTTTGAACGCGATTTCCTACTCAATAAAAGGCACTATGCCTAACCTTTCTAACTGCATAATAAAATTCCTGAAAATAAGTATTGATCACTGGAAGATATTCCAATTTCCTAATCTATGGCAGAATAATATTGGACTTAAAGTTTAAAGAGCAATGTTTTGGAGGTTTTCAGTCGAAGAGTGAAACAGGTTGTTCTATAACCGATGGAGATCACTATAGAGCGTTATAGCGCCTGAACTACGAGATCGGTAGGCAATCCAACTACACCGCCATGTTCCTCGCCGAACAAATGAGGAGATAGCGATGCGCTATCTCTATTCATTTCTCATGTTGTTGACATCTGTATCAAACTCGCCGCGTTACAAGTTTTCGATTTTGTTTTTTTTTACAACTGTGTGTGATTTTTTCCTAGTTGTCATAACATTTATTTACTTCATATATTGTGCCAAAACAACAAGCCAACAATCAAGATGATTGGACATTTTACTTCAGAAGTTATAAATTTTAATGGTTCCTATGAAATTTTTAAATCACTAAAAAAATCTTATCTCTAAGCTTTATACAAATACAGTTGCGCCAAAATACTTTGTTTTGATTGTATTACCAGGGAAATATATAGAGAAAGCAAATCTGCTCTAAGTATAGAGGCAAAAGTCACTTTTAGAGGGTTGTCTCTTAACACTTAGAGTGCTAATCCCGTAATTTTGCGGAACAGCGAAACTTCCGAAGAATGCTAATCCCGTAGTTTTACGTGGTTGTCATTTCAATTGGTATTATATTACATTGTCCGTATCAATGTTATTTGGGTTTTTAGTAACCAATTCACCGCTAAACGGTTTTTGCCTACTCTACAATGTTATTTGGGTTTTTAGTAACACAATTCACCGCAAATAAGATAGATAGCGTCAGAAGCCAGCATAGCTTGAATGAGGCTTAAAAGATAACAAAGCAACTTCGGTTGCTTTGTTTACGTGCCGCTGACGTGATGTTCGTTGCAGCCTGGCAGTCGATGGCGCAATCATGGCTTCTCGCAGCTTGAACGACGCGACGTTGCGATCAGTGATGTATTAGATGAAGATAGTTTTATTGATGTTGATAGTATTTTTGACGATTCTGACATTGATCCTCATTTCATGGAAGAAGATGAGACACATATTTCAGGTAAGAATAAGTATATTTATCACATAAACATCAGTCTAAAAGTTTGGTTATTTTATTGTTTTCTTGAATCAAACTATAATTCGCATTATAATAAATTAACTTTATTCAACTAATATTCCATTCATATGAATAAAATGAAAATATATTCATATTGTACATAGTATATTATTATGTTACAGATGCTGAAAAACGATACTGATGGCGAAAGTAATGACGACGCATCAATATATCGGCATAGTTTTTTTTTGTCAAAAAACTACAAAATATGAAAGCATGATTTGTATTATTCAAAGGAATAGTTTATGTTTGTTAATGGGTCATTGTAAAAAATTGTATATATGCTTAGTTAGTTTGTTAGATGAAAAAACTGTCTCAAAAAATAATTTTTTTTCTTTTTTTTCAAAAATATATGTTTTTCAAAAACATTTTTTACGTGTAGTTTTTTAAAATAACACCAACAATCTCACGTTAAAAGAAGACGAACGTAAGCTGAATTAGGGCATGTAAGTATTTTTCTTATACCTTAAATACTTTTTTTTAATAAATTTTTGAAAACCACCAAAAACGCCCAGCATTCTACAGAGTTACGATCAGAAGAAGTTTTTAGCGTCTCTGCAGGTCTGGAAAGTCTTATGTAGTGAACGGCATCAACTTCTGATCAGTGTCATCCGTCACCAATATATCATTTGCATTGTTGCCCTGATAAAAAAATATATATAAATACATAGGTCTACATTTTCTTTGGTGGAAAAGCCCATAGTTCCGATCACCGGCATCTACTTTAGTTTTAAGATATTTCCAGTATCCGTAGTCTATTTAGTTTATATTCATATGTGTATAAAATTTTACCTTTCTAGGACAGCGGGAATGTTAAAAACCTAATATAGCTCTTTCAGGGGTTCCAACCCTATTTCAGCCTCTATGGACGTTTGATGTTTATGAACATTTGTTTTAACAATATGCAAACTGTGCTAATTACAGTTAGATTGTTTTGCAGTTAAAATTTTATTTCAACACAATAATTTTAATTGACAAAAGCTTCTTCATTTTTGTTGTCAAATAAATTATGTTTGTAGAGAATTTTCACGTTATAACCAACCTAATTGGCTCTAAAAGACACTATAATGTACACCACAGCTTTGGTGAGAAGCAATGGCACAATCTCACGCTGTCACTGATCCTATTATGTGGAACATTATCTTAACATTATGCATTATTAACATTAGATTTACAATGATTGTAGTTCTAACCAAGCATTTTGATACTTAAACCAACGCTGTAGCAAAAACCTTGAAGATAAGTGGAAATGAAAATGGAATCTCTACTGATCCAAAGAACTTAATTTTCAATACTTGTCATAACAAATGTTACGATAATTTGGATCCAATTTCAAAATGTGGTAATAGTCAAAATAAAACAATCTCTTAAAAATCAAAAACTTTCAAAATAAAAAATTAAATTGGTTCATCAAAATGCTCAAATTGCGGCAAATAAAATAGATGAACTAATATGTGATGAGCACAAACCAAATGTCTGTGGTCTCAGAGCAAGGGTTTAAATTGATACTCCCTTCAAAATCTTGTATTTGCAAAAAAACTTCTGTGAAACACACTTCAAAGGAGCGGTGTGGCAATTTTTGTGAAAAGTTCTTTGAACATGAAACATTAAAAATTAATCATAGTGGTGATATTGATTTTGAAGCCAGTGATGGATTAAACACTCACAGAAAAATATTAGTGATAGGTTTCTACAGGCATCCCAATGGACGTACAGTATCAAGTCTTTTTTTGAAAAATTTGAAAATCTAATAAATTGTCTTTTTTCAAAACTAGTTAAATTTACTATAATTGGAGACCTTAAATTAAACATAATGTACCCTACAGACCTCTTAATCCAGCAGCTGCGGTATGTTCTAAATTCTTTCGATGTAAATTGGTCCGTGAATTCCTCTAACACAAGGACGGATATGACGAGTTGTCTTCGGTGTCATTTCAAACCCACAGTCTTTATTTATGCAGCTATTTAATCTAATCACTGGCAGGAGGTTGTGATTCAGGGATGTAAACCGAAAACTCAAAAATTATCTTTCAAATTTAATTTAATATTTTTTAATTTTATTTTCAAAACATATGCCATTTCAACAAATTGTTGAAAATGACCATCTGGAGTTTTGAAAATGTCAATGACATGTATGAGGCTTTTATTGGCCGTTTTACTTGCTATTTAAACCTTTCATGTCCTTTCAAAAATAAAAAAATTTCAAACCTACAAAGAAATTCTGGTTAACCAAAGGAATTCTCCCTTCCAGAGAAAACGAAAATTCTTTCACTATATATTTATTACAACTCAAAATAAAAACTTCAAAACATTTTTCAGAAATTGCCAAAGTATATATAGAAGGGTGATTAAAACTACTAAAGATGAGCCTAGCAAAGTTCAGTTCCTTCAGTCTTAAGGACAGCATACTTTGGCCTCATCTATTCACATTTTGCTTATGGTTTAAGTGTGGAGAGGGGAGGCTGTGCCAAACACAAAATAGAACAAGTTTTCAGGCTGCACAAAAAGGCAGAGAATCATAAGAAGATAATATCACAGAAATTCGTGTAGAGCTTCTTTTAGGAAGTTTGGATTTGACCTTGCCCTGTTTCTATGTATTTGAAGGGACCTTTCTTTCTATACTGCCATATAAAGTGTGATTTTGTTCGGAGCAGGGACCTTCATCAGTATAAGACTAGAGGCTGGAACAATTTCCAATTTCAATGCCATACAGTGACGATATCTCAGCATTTACCATAAAAAGTCGGTGCTGGTCTAATAAATAAGGTCCCTGAGGATATAAAAAGGGAATTAATCATATCAATTAAAAACTGGCCTCAAATACCTTTTGGTGCATAGTCTTTTATTCTGAAAAGAAATTTTTATGAGCCAAGACAACTAGACTCTGCATGTAGTGATTGCACGTGACAAGAAGACGATATTATTAACTTTACATATGACACTATTAGTACAAGAGCTGAGAGCCAAAATTTGCATTGTATAAGCAAGCTATCTGGTATTTTATAAATCGATAAAGAAAAATCTCCTACAAAATGAAACTGATTTTCAGCCATGCTAGTTTTGGTGGAGGTTGAAATAGATGGATATTAAAGGTTTAAAATTATGAAAGATAACGTTTTTCTCAAATCAGACTTTTCCAATCTTGACAGACAACACCAACTATCATGAACATAAATGTTACATCAGTATCAGCTAACTATAAACAGATCCTTAAAGTTTTGGACTTCAGTTTTTATCTGGTTATCAGTCAGTGATATTACTAATGTGTGTAATGGTTTGGTTTTAATTGTATCAGGCTTGAAAAAAAGTCTTAATATTCAGTTTTCTTTACTTATCTCACCACTAGCAGATTTTTACGAATGTATTTAGAGCATAACTAGATTATGGCTCATGATAAATTAATACAAATATTTTTTGCTGACAATTTCTTTAATAATAAAATAAATACATACAATATGTACATGAATATTCACAATATATACAAAATTGATTTATAACTATTTAGACTGTGTATATTTACTTTATACAAAACAATGCAAAATTATTTGAAGATCACAAGTTCTCCATTGTAAGTTCAAAGACATTTTAAAACACTGCCTTGCTAAAACTACAATTGATTGTTTATTTAAGTTACAAAATATTATGATTTTTCATGCAATTGTCCAAACTAACACAAATTTTTCTGTACAACCAACATAAATTTTTCTGTACAAATAAAACAATTACTATTCTGTTTTCAAAAATAAATGCACATTTTTATCAGAATCCTCTTAATACAAGTTTATGTATACCTGAAAATTTTAAATCAATCATTTATATGTGCATTAAGATTAACTAAAGATTGTCTGACAAATTAAACTGTTTAGCTAGTTAATCTTACCTTTAAAATAGGAAAGATAAAATAAAAAGTAAGGTAAAATTAGGTTATTACTAAGTCACTGATGGTAAAATTACTACAAAATGTTACGAGTTTAACTCGTAAATGATATAATATGCCCACATTACACTCCATATTTTGTCTATGGAAATACAGATTGTCTGTTAACGCTCAGTATTCGACAACAAACCACCAGAACCCTCCTTCAGCTTCAAGTCCACTACAGCCAGCGTGTACCAGATGGTGTTTTGCAGCTCTCGCCAACCGCAATCTTGTGCTTCTTGTAGTTCGTCCATGTAGCTGCAGAGGGCAGAGGTGGTTGCAACAGTCTCTCCATGCACTTTGAGGAACAAGGCGAGGTATGCTTGAGCCAGCTCAAAGTCCCTACTCGACCTCAAGAGGTGATTGAGCATTTGCATGAACTTCAACAACAACGCTTCACAGTCCTCACCTTCCATGGCCAACGAATTCACTTCAAAATCGATCGCAGACGGACCAAGTGATTTTAATTTCTCGATAACCGGTTGAAAGTCACTGCTGTCCATCAATAGTTTTGCAAAGGGCGTGAGATTTCTTCTAACATTTTGCAATGTTACTGTTCTAACACCATCCTCGTTTTCTTTAAAAGCACTGAGGTCGAACTCTAAATTCAAAGATGGAAGGGTAGGTAGGAAAAACGGTGCTGCCTTTGGAACTTTAGGAGCTTCAAGAGGTTTGTTTCTCTTCTTGATAACATCAATATCCAGTATGTTCTGCCACCTCGACGAAGGCAACCCGGAGAATGTTATCATGTTTTCTATCTGTTCCAATTTCAAATCTTCAGAGTCTAGATCACTGTCACTCTCCTGGTCTACCACTTGGTCAGTAATTCCGGATGCAGTGGATGGCAGACTGACCAGAGGGAATACACTATCTGCTGACAGAGGCTTGAGGGAGACTAGACTGTACAGAGTGCGGTTAGACCAGAGGAAGATGCCTTTGTAATCAACATGTGATGTAGCCAAGAACTCTCCATTGGGTGACATGGTCAGCGAAGTGCAGGCTGCATCAACCTATGAAAAGAGGAGTAATAAGAATTAAACGTATGCAACACATTAAGCTGTTCCAAAGCTTACTTAATAAAAGTGTGTTGTCCTTAACAAAGAAAAATACTACAGTGCACTATTTCTAATCTAAAAGAGTACAACATTATGATTATAATGAAAATGAATACATGTATTTAATTTTTATACAACATATAACAGAAGTAATTCCCTTGAATTAAAAAGTGGTAAGTACTCTATCAGTAATATAGGGATCCTATGAGAGCTACAAGTAATAAACATTTGAAATAA
The DNA here is from genome assembly GCF_021130785.1 of Homalodisca vitripennis. Lineage (NCBI taxonomy): Eukaryota > Metazoa > Arthropoda > Insecta > Hemiptera > Cicadellidae > Homalodisca > Homalodisca vitripennis. The sequence continues at coordinate 142,936,428 of NC_060211.1, read as the reverse complement.
AAAGTGAATATTGAAAAACTAATCTTGCATGTCTCAATCAATACTAATCAATAATGTGCATTTGTACAGTATATTCTTAAAAGCTTTTTTCTAAATAATTCACATTCAAATCAAGGCACTTCATCATAGAGGGCAAGTATATGTACAGTGTGTTGGCGACATAACAAGCATTAGTAAGGTTAAGAGACAGTTTAATGACACGGACTTGTCAGTCCACACTCAAAGAGTTCATGGTGCGGTAACTGTGAGCGACGGGGCTGAGGACTGCATCTTTATGAGAGTAGTTGTAGACTAGTACAGTCCAAATGAATAATTGCCTAGTTGTAAAAAGCTAAGCTTTGCTCTGCTTTTATTATTGCTGTTATTTAAAAAAATTTCATGTCTGTTGCTTTTTAGATAGTCTTTGAATTCTGTTTAACCATTAATGTCTATAATTAGAAAATACTGACCTACAATTTAAGAATGTTGTTGAATATATATATATATATATATATATATATATATATATATATATATATATATATATATATCATCTATCAATCTGATAAATTGTCTATTATTCATTAATTTGTTTCTAAATTCTTCCTCTGTTTATGATATTTCTCTTCAGAAGTTTAATTTAATATATTATATATATATATATATATATATATATATATATATATATATATATATTATATTCTTTTGAACGCCGGAAATATTTACTGGCATAGTACTTACTGTAAAACCTCTGTTATGCTTTCCAAAAACTCATAGTGTTGCTATATGGGTTTCGATGTTACTATCAGGCTTTGCATCAAAGGCAAGCTTTTTTACAGTTGGCATGAGCAACAAGACTGACAAATTGATATTTAAGTATGAACATAATAAGAGACCTATTCTGAATTACTTATGTTGAGAAGATAAAACACCCACGATTAGTTTGAAATACAGCCATAAAATTTAAAATGGTTCGTACAAAGAGTTTTAAAGAGTAGTGGTATTGTTTTGTTCTTTATTACCAATAATCGAACCAACAACTTTCTCTCCTGGAAACATTAAACACGCTATATGCGGAAGAACAGTCTGTGTTTATAAAATAAAAAGTGCAGACTATTTCACTTTTTATATTGAGCAGTCTTCTTTAAATTTAAAGGTTATGAAAAAATTAAACCTAACTCAATAACTAGTCAACATGTGTCACTTCATGGATGATTTTTAAAGATGGCTTGGATATACTTTACATGTTGGTGGTAATGAACTCAAATCAATACTTTGGAGAAGTTTGAAATGCATAAAGCATTTCAAAATGGCAACATGAACACAATAATGTTCTCAATGAAAAGATCCAGTATAATTCAAACTGTTTATTTGACACTCTCCTCCAGAACAAAGTGGAGCCACCTAACTTACAATCATCTGTTTATCAATAGATAGTGCACTGGATAGTTTTGTCCAGTCAACTGCAGACCTCTTTCATGATTAATAAGGTTTGTGCTATTCTCAAAAATCTAATATGATAGGTGCATCTGACAATGCCATAATCATGCGAACAGTGGCTTGAAGAATTTCATTATAATCTTTATTGCATCAACAATTACAAAATTACATGCATGCGTCAGGTACATTCGATTGTACATCGTTCTGTAATGTTTGTCAAGCGTGCTTCAAGCGGTAAGTACATGATATAAGATCATATATTAAGGCTATTATAAGTTTTACACTTTTTCACGTGTTGTTTTTATCCTGTGTTTTGTATTTATATGGGAATTTTGACAACCATTGATACCACCCCGCATATTGACAAAAAGTCAAAACATTGAAATACATGTAGAAAAGCTTTGAATTTTTAGAATGCATGATGGATATAATACAGTAAATAACTAGTTAGTTATACAACAAAATATACTACTTGTATATTTTATTACTAATTAATTTTTACACAATGTGTGTATAATTTTGTTGGCCATTTAAAAGTTTTAAAATTATGAAATAAATCACAGCTGTTTCTCAGAGGCAGAAATCTAAATTTATAATAGACAAACCGAATGGTGATATGCCTGAAACTTACTTATTTACTTTGACAATGATAAGAGGAACAAATCTGGAGATGTAATTCTTCAGAATTGAGGCTTCATAAGTTCTTCTCAATGTATAATATACAGAAAGCTGCCATTGGAAAAAATCAACCATGGAACTGAGATAATAGAATTTTAAAACGATACAGCGATCATGTTTCAGATCGTCTAATTTCTCTGACGTCAGATCATGTAGGATGATCTGGCATATGATATAAGGTCGGAAAAGAAGGAATTGTAAATACGCCATCATTACGAGCGTCGGTGGTGCAACCAACACTTCTGGCGAAACAAGAAAAACATCCTTCTATTACCTAAATTCAAGCTCATATCACATGTGTGCTCATAAATGTCGACTACTACTTTTTTATATTGATAATACGTACATATGTATAGCTTACTAAAATATAGACAAAAGGAGGGACTGAGTGGTCTCCTTCTCGCCAACATTGCTTTCTTTCGGGAGGCAGTAAACAAGAACCGATCGTCATAATAATATGTTATTATCACAATAAGTCAAATAAAGTCTGTTATTTCTAATAAATGTTTTATAGGTCCCGGGTGAGAAAAACTTTAAAAAAATAGTAGCCTCCGGATAATACCAAAGTACCATTTGTTACTCTTATAGGCTACTAGTAGTCCCATAAGAGGGACCCACGCCTTCGCACGCGATTTCCTACAGAAAAATTGGGTCATAGGAGGTATATTTCTTTTGAACGTCGTTATTACCCTTCTGAGATAAATGATAGTCACTGAAAGATACTCCAAGCTCATGATCTATTTAAGACTTAAATTTTAAATCAGTCTCAATATGCACCTGTGAAATAACTGGAATTTTTCTCCAATATTCTATGATTTTTGTATACAATTGAACTATATTAGCCCAGCGTGGACAGGAGGCAAAAAGTCGAATTCATTAGCACACATACAATGTAATAAATGTAATTTTGAAACGAAAATAGGCATATTTTAGGTGTATATAATATGCTTCCTAAAGATAGCAGATATGGCGTCTCTGATGCACTAAATAAACTACTATATTTTATACATATTTCCTCACCTGGAAACAATCAACCAACTGTCCAGAGTAGACATCCCAAGTTCTGATCGTACAGTCCATAGAGGCTGAGATGACCCAACGAGAGTCTGGGCTGAACGTAACATCTGTCACCTGCCCAGAGTGGCCCACAAATCTTCTGACCACTGCTTTCGTATCCAAGTCCACCACGGAGAGTGAGAAGTCATCTAGACTGACACACAGCATGGCACTTTCTTTGTGCATGTGGAAAAAGTTTACTCCTTCCCCAACCGACAGCGATTTCATTGCCGACTTGTCTAGAAAAAACCAAGCATTCCCACTTAAAATGTAGCACACAAATAACGAGTTTTAACCCTACAACAACTGGAGGCAGCTGTATTCAATGTATAATATAAATTCATTCTTACAGCTTTTTTATATACAAGTATCTCATGTAAATGACTAAAACACCAAAATAGACCATAATTTTTCTGGTTGAGAGGTAAATGGAAAAAATGTGTCTAAACAGTTTTACAGTTTTGTGTCTAAAAATATAAATTCATGATAACATCAATTACTTTAAAGAAAGTATATTAACAGCACATAGTTTAATGAGTTAATACCAGGCATAATTCAGTTGCTTGTTTAAAACCATATAAAAAATAAATATAAACAAATTCACCAGTCCATGTACTGAAGCCAACACAATTTATCATCTTTTAAGGATGGACTTTAATGTGGCCTGCACTCATTATTCAATTGTTTTTATCAAATGGATTGATTGTTTTTATCTGAATCAATATTGCAATGTTTAAACATATAATTTCAACTTAGTAATTTTTAATGTAAGTAATAAACAGCAAGAAGTAATGAACTGTTGGAGAATTTATAAATAGTGATCATTATGAGGAAATCATGTGAGATAATTTCTATATACACACGTGGGTTTGGTTCCAGAGTACCACTGGGGAAAATACTTTCCTCCATTTCACAAAAGCGGTTGCTCACTGCTATCCGGGCAAGCTGTAATTATTGTAATGTTTTTCTGATATGTAGGCCATAGTTGGTTTTGTTATTTTGTAATGTTATAGTTAAATGTATTAAATGTATCACCATCAACAGATAAATGGAATTAATTTGAGAATATTGTTATATCAATGTAGGTACCTAATGAATACATGTTGTCACCCACAATGTGTTTCATGTTTGTCATTAACCCTTTGAGTGCCAAGTGCTTTTGATGGGATAGCACTGCCAGTACTAAACATTTCTGACAGTTCACTTCTCTCAGTGCCAAGCACTCTTTTGGATTTTTTTGTAGTGTTCCGCTAAATAATTTATAACTTTATCAAAAATAAACATAACAAGATAATTTTTGTTGAATTATGTAAGGAGAAAACTGGGCTATAAATTAAAATATCTATTTGAATGATAGCACATGTAAACATTTTGAAATACAAAAAATAATTTAAACACGTTTTAAATTTGTAATGTTTTTTTCAAGTTTGAAGCACAAAGATGTGATATATGTTGTTTATTTATTTTTATGCACCTTTTATATTATTTTCTATATAAATAGGAACAAATATACAAAATTAAAAAAGTAAGTACCTGTATAACTAAGTCTTTTAGTGCGCAATGTCTAACATCTGTACCTGTATAGAAACCAACTATCATACTTGGCAAACAGCTTTTACCAACAGTATGAAATTAACAAAATTGATATTTTTTTTAGCTGAGTTCACATGTATAGAATGAGAAAAAAGTTTTCAAAATCATTAACAGTACATAGTTTTGTAAAAAATTAATTAAATCCACTTTACTTCAATTTACATTACGAAATAAAAGACTCACCACATTTTTTTCAGTTTGCTACAGACGTGCTGTCAAAACAATTAATAATGTTCCACCACACAGAAAATGGACTACTATAGGTAAACCGCTTAAAAAAGAACCTGGGTGATTTGAGTTCATGCAGGGTGGGGTAAATACCCATCTGACACTGTGATGCCACCATCTCCCAGTATCCCCATCACTGCTTTGCTTTCACTCTATTAATAATAATAATAATAATAAATTCGTTTATTTGTCGTTAAAACATGTTACATGCATTGACAAAGTCTAATTCAGCTACAGACTAAGTAGCATTGTCTCTAAATAATATTTAATAAGTATAATACATAAATATTATATATATAACAATATAAGACATTAATTGTCTAGTTGATAATTATACTAGTTATATTATGAGTTTATCTTAAAACAATCATTAAAAGTCTATTTTGTTAATAGAAAAAAAACTCATCAATATTATATAGAGGGTTTTTTAATAGCCATTCATAAAGTTTATTTTTATAAATTTTAAGAGGGTATTTTTCTATCAAATGTTTCAATTTGTTATACACCTTCAAGCCAATTATAACATGACTATTTCAAAGATTTGCTCAGTCGACAATATTCAATTAAAATGTTTATTTTTGTTTCTTGTGTTATAATTATGTGTTTTGTGTATGGTTTATTAAGTCCTTATTATTTAAAATGTAAACAGATAAGTCAAACAAATATAAATTAACTATTGTAAGTATTCCTTGGTTTAATGAAAACAGGTTTACAATGATAAAGATATTCAGCTTTACCAACAATTCTAACAGCTTTCTTTTGAAGCACCAGTATTCCTGAACTCTAGCACTATTTCCCCACAGTATTAATCCGTATCTCAAAATTGACTGAAAAGTATCCAAAATATGCAGTCCGAACATAATTTTCACTTATGCAGCAAGATAGACGTCTCAATAAAAAAATAATTCTAGATAATTTAGTAGACAGAAAATCAATGTGAGGTCCCCATGAAAGATTATTATCAATATGAATTCCTAAAAATTTTGATTACACTACTTGATTCAAAATTAAAACTATTTTCAGGAATTGATTTTAAAGTAAACAAAATGTTTTGAGTTTTAGTTTCATTAATTAAAAAACCGTTTTCTTTAAACCATATTGATGCCTTGTTTATTGTGGTGTCGGTTAATTTTCTTTAGTTCATTCAGGTTATTACTACTATTGAAAAAAAAGTTGTGTCATCAGCGTAGAGAAGCGTATTAGCATCAACAGCCAATGTTATATCATTATATATATGATAAAAAGTAAGGGTCCAAGTACAGATCCCTGAGGGACACCGTACTCTATTTTGGACTTCCTGTGACCAACTTCCTTTGATGTATACTTTTTGTGTTCTATTGATGAGGTATGATTTTATAAAATCAAGGGCACTTCCATGAATTCCATAATGCTTTAATTTGGCTAAAAGAGTACTGTGTTCTACACAATCAAAGGCCTTACTCAGGTCACATAAAGTGGCCTGAGCAAAGGCCTTATTTTCAAAAGTTGACAGTATATTTCGTATTAGCTTGTCAATGGCATCAATAGTGGATTTTACCTCTTCTGAAACCAAAATTGTGATGGACTTAAAATTTTATTTTCTTCTAAATAGTCACTTATTTGGTCATAGACCAGTAGTTCTAGTAATTTAGACAAGACTGGGATGACCGAAATTTGGGCGGGGTAACTACTTGGATCATTATAGGGACCTTTTTTAAAGACTGGACAAATTCTGGACACCTTCAGTTGCTCCGGAAAAAATACGCTGACTCATAACATATTGAAGCAAAGTGTTAGTGGCTCAACAAAAGTATAAATCAATCTCTTTAACAGATTATTGGATATATTGTAGATGTCATTACTACTATCTGAATTGTTTAGTCTTTTAGCTGCATCAATATTTAACAGATGGTTTGTTTTTTGTAATATCAAATTTAATGTTCAAATCGCCTCCAATAACTATTGTATAATTGGCCCATTGAGTTAAATATAATAAAAGATTTTCAAGTTTATTGAGAAAAATATTATGGTCACCATCAGTTGAATGGTTACAATGGACACAATAATTAACTTGAATTTATCCAACAATACAGCGGTTACTTCAAAAATGAAGTTCTATACCAAATTCTGCAACATCAAGAGGCCTTGTATGAAAATTATTGTGGGACAAATATTAATGTTCCTCCTCTAATCCGGTTTGCTCTACAGAAAGCAGAAGCACAGTAAAAACCATTTGGAAAATGAAGTTGCTACCACTGATTGTTTAAGAAATGCTCTGATAAGCAAATGACATATAGGTTTCAATTCATTTTGTATGAAAGTTTCTAGAACAGTGTTTTGCATTAAGACCTTGAATGTTTAAAAATAGCAATTTTATATTTATAATATTATTTTGTAAACGTGATGTGTTAGAACAATTTTCAAAAATGACGAAAGTGCAAATTACCTGGTCTTAAGCTAATTAAATTTCTACAATTATTGGATCATCTGATTGATTCGGCTCAGTCGGTCTCGTTGACTGCTGCGATTCATTCAGTTGAACCGGTCAGTACAGAGTTACTGAGCCTTCCCGCTAGAGCGTGTTATCGTATTCCGGTCATGGTGTTGACCAAACAAAAGGAACGAATGAACGTAATGATCGAGTAAACGAAAGGATCTGCTTGTAAAAAAGTGTTCGAATAGAGGAAGAAACAGCATATCGTACAGTGAATGGATAGATATATAACAATAAATGTATTGTTTCAGGAATCTACTAAATGTAAATAATATATCTATTAAAACTGATTAAAAAAATTTAATTGTAAGTTACCAGATATATTACTAAATATTTTAAATGTTCATACTTATAATCAATGGACTTGGTTGATTGGTATGTCTTTGATTTATCATAAGTAAGGTTATTCCCTTACAAATGTTTAAAATAAATTACTAAAAATTAAACAGATACATTGCTCGCCTGAAAATAATTTCCTTTTATAAATAACTAGATATTTTAAATCCAACTGATTAACTTCCCACCACTTTTCATAATAATACCCAGACTCCCTATTCCCCCCCCATTGAGTTATACGATTACGGTTTTATTCTTAATCGGTTAGTAGTGAACGAAAGTAACGACTGAACAATTTTGGGGACCTAGTGTAACCTATAGTTTTAGTTAGTTCCATATGATGTTAAGCTATTTTTCATGGATAAGCGTTTTTTAAATGAACTTTATAATAATATTGTAAGTTTTAACAATCATTAAAAATAATATATCTGATTTGAATATATGATTTGAAAAAAAATCAAATCTACTCAGTTGGCAGGAAAAAGTGAACAAAATGTTTGTGGTGAACGGGTCTTTGAAACACTCTGATCCAGATTACTCGTTCACTTGACTGACCCATTCAAATTGTACAGGTCAAGACCGAACTCTCTATTGGCCACTGCCACTGTGCGGCTAACTTCACAACAAAACACAAGCTCCCGGATACGTCTATGGCTACTTCAATGTGTTCAATTAATATTTTACGCTTAGACTGAGACACTTACATATGCGTGCACACAAAATATAATATAGTTATAGAGCAGATAAAGTAACTTCAGTATAAACAAAACTGTGCGAGTGAGACACGATCCACAAAGCTGATAAACAGGTACAAGAAGGTGATGGGCCCACTCTCCACCACTACTGCCCGCCGGAGGAGGGCCCCTAGAAATTTGCCCCCATTAGAAATTTGCTTCTGCACAGGTTTCTTTGCTAGCGGTTTATCTATAGTAGTCTGTCAGTTATACTTATTCAATAAAGTCTATATACAATACTGTACATTAGTTTATTACAAAAGTTAACAATTAGTTACACATGTGGATAGGCTCACTGCCAATGCCTTTGAGATATCAACAGCAATACAACAATGAATACTATGAAATAACAAACTGTGGAAGTGTGCATTTTGCCGTATATTTTTTAGCTTTAATTTGAAACTAAATAAAATGTTATATCTCAACAATTAGTACAATTAGTAACAGAATAATAAACACTCGAAAAGCCAATCTAATCAGCCCTTGGCACTTTTCCGACATACAGTAGAACCCCTCATATCCGGCCTCGGTTTTACCGCACCTCGGTTTATCCGGCACTTCCCGGAAGCCATATCGAAATTTATTTCCCACGGATTACAGACGCGCAGTTTACACGCACTAGTCTCCCACGACTCGTGCGTTATCTTGGTATATCTGTTTGTTTATATTTTCTTGTGTTTTACTTTTCAGTAGCTGTGTTGTCCTCAGTTGAGCTAGTAGGTTTAACCTCTAAACAGTTCGTTGATTATTTCCAGTGCGGTTAGTACAGTACAGTACAATTCTTTTGTTTCGTCAGGTGTTGTGTATTGTGTTGCAGTGTTTGTTTTTATGTACAGTACTGAAAAAGGAAAAAAATGAGTGCGTCAAAATGAAAACGCAACGTGGTGACAGTGGAACAAAAACTTAACGCGATCGAAACGAATTGATAAAGGCGAATCAGTGGCCAAAATAATGTAGTGAACTAAACGTGGAAAGAGCACGGTTAATGACTGGCGTCGTAATCGAAAAAAACTTTGATGGACTATTGTACACAAATAGAGAGTGAAAAGGTTTTATCCGAACGCGGTATTTGAGAAAACCTTCCAATGAGATGGTTGATGACGCTTTATGGCTTTGTTTTTACAAGAGAGAAGAAGGGGCACTCCTATTTCAGGACCAGTTTTTAAAGAGAGAGGCTATGATTTTATATACAAAATTGGGAGTAAACACTGAGTTCGTATCCAGTAATGGCTGGCTAGACCGCTGGAAAAAAAGACATGGAGTTAGATTTGTAAATATTTGCGGTGAGAAAATGTCAGCAGATGCACCATCGGCGAGTGAATTTGTGGTCAAACTGGCAAAGATGATACAACAAGAGAAGCTTGTCCCAGATCAGGTCTATAACATCGACGGAGGACCGGGGCTGAATTTCAAACGTTTGCCACAAAAGACGTTCTCTGTTGGGGATTTCAAGTTCAGCTTCAGGTTTAAACTAAACAAAGAGCGTATAACGGTTGCCCCTGTGTTCAAATGCATCTGGGAGCATAAACTCCCACTTTTGGTCATCGGTAAATCTAAGAAACCCAGAGCCTTCAAACACATTAATGTTTCTTCTCTTCCTGTGGTTTATCGTGCCCAGAAGTCAGCGTGGATGGGACTCATACATTTTTTATTGACTGGTTCGTAAACGAATTCATTCCTAAAGTTAAGAAATTCTTAAAGGAACATAAGTTGCCAGAAAAAGCTATTTTAGTGCTTGATAACGCTGGAACCCATCCCCATGAACTAGAGTGTGAAGATGCTCCCGGAATAAAATTGTTTTTTTCTACCTGCCAATGTCACAAGTCTTATCCAACCTATGGACCAGGGTGTAATCGAATGTATGAAAAGGCGATATCGGCGCAAACTTCTGTCTGAGATTTTAGGAAAAATGGACACTGACGGTGTGGATCTCGTCTCGGCTCTGAAGCAAATTAACATAAAGGATGTTATCTATATGACTGCTGAATCATATGATGAAATCCCCAGTACAACATTTGTCAAGTCTTGGCGGAAGGCCTGGCCAGATATTGAGAAATTGGTCAATGGCACAGTCAATGAAGATTTGATCCAGGTAACAGATGAGCAGCAAGAGAATTGTAATGCAGAACTTATAAATGACCTGACGAAGTTAGCATTAACTGGCGGTGAAGAAATCTTAAATCAAGATGTTCAGGAATGGGTAACTGGTGGATGATGAATTTGGAAAACGAATATCTAAGTGATGAACAAATCGTGCAGAGTGTTGTAGAAGAGTATGAAAATGAAGAAGCAGAAAAAATCAGATGATGACACTTTCGGAAGAAGATAAAATAAGCCATGAGGAGGCGAGAAATGCACTTCAGACATCACTAGCCTACATAGAGCAACAGGACCACTCAACAGCTGTTGACGTTATGTTATTCAAAAAGTGGAGAGACTATGCCTACAAAAAAAACAACGGACGACAAAGTTCAGCAGAAAATTACGGACTATATAAGGCCTAATGTAATCTTCAAAGCAAATTTATTGTGAGTAAATTTTTATATCTCTATCTTTATTTCACATTAATTTATGTTATCTGAATTCACGAATGTACTGTATTTTAATGTTAATATTTAACCACTTTTTTCTTATACAATAAATTTTTTTATTCGTTTTACAGACGTGTGTATTTTTATAACAAATAATCCCAAAAGAGATTTAAACACTAATTTTGACTGTATTTATTAATTACATATTATTAATAGGTATAAATTATCGTTTTTATAATATGTTGGTTTATCCGGCCGAATCGTTTAACCGGCCATGGCCTCGGTCCCGTGGAGGCCGGTTATGAGGGGTTCTACTGTACCTGGCAGGCCGATTACATTGGCTCTTGGCACTCAAAGGGTTAAGCATGTAAAATGTTACTTTATATCAAATGAAATTAAGACATACACAAAGAAAAAAAATGTTATGTCTACTTATAACAAAATATTTCCTTGAATTTGTTTGAATTTTTATCACTCATTTGTGAATAGATCTAAAATGTAGATATTTCACTGGTAGGTATAGTTATAGAGGTTTGTTTACCATCACCATTAGCGTGAAGCAGCACAGCCCATGCTGATAGTGTATTACAACCAGCCCATTCAACTAATCCTTTAAACAACCTTTTAAACCCTCTTTTTTATTCTTTTCTAATTTTTTTTTAATTTGTAAAACTTTATCATTTTATATTGTTTTTTAGCCTATTCACTTTGTACGGTCTGTGCTGATGGTAATGCTTTTGGACATCAGCACGGGCTGTAGCAATACAGGTTCTGCCACACACTGATGACAACGAACAAAAAACATTCCTTGATATAAGTAGCCTACCTACAAGTAAAAAAATGGTACTTTGGGATTATACCGACCACACCCAGACATGAATCGTTATTCGACATTTCGTTTCTACTGATTACTAGATTAGCGTAGAACAATATTTCGTCAATATAAAACAGGAATTGTCTTATCGCAAACACCTCCCCATCCTCAGACAGAGGTCAAAGTCGAGCGTCTAGTAGATAACGTGATTGCAGAGTCTCGCCGCCCGTTCAGCTGGTGTGCATCGCTTTGTTGTACTTCCGTGTTTTACCTCTACATTTCTCCAAACACAAAAATTCAACAAAAACAAACATTTACCAAACTAAACTTTTTATTAAAAAAACACTCAAAACTTGTTTTTATTCTTGATCACATTCCGCCACCCAAAATGCGAGTGCCTCCGGCCATCAGCGCGGGCTTCGGCAGCACCTTCGGTGCTGCTGATGTCGACGAAAGAAAAACATCCCTCGAGATAGTACCTATCAGTAAAATATCAAATTCTAGAGGGGCTAATCAGAAATATAAATTGAATTGTAATGGAAAGGCAATGATGTACCGTGCAAATCACGTGATGCCGCGCCCTGCCGTAATCAGGATTCTCGAGAAAGATAAGATAACAGCGACAACAATACCGATCACAATACCTGGAAATGCTTGTAAGTTTGTAATTTTGTAATTGAAGAGTTGTTTTTTTGTTCTATCATGTTTGTTTCTATAAATTTATATTTTTGTGTTCTTCATACTGGTGTGGTCGATATAATCCCAAAGTACCCAAAAAACATATATAAGTGTACCTACAAGTAAAAAAATTAATTTAATTTCTAGAGGGTCTGACCATGAATCCAACTAGCTCAGCAGCAGACTTTTAATAGGCGATAAGGATTGTTACCATCACTTTTCTACAAATACCTCAACTTTGTAACTTATCTTCACGTTTCTTCATCTTTAGAAATGCATTGTGTATAGAATATCTCTGAAACAGCCTATACAAAATTTTGGTAACATGTGAATTGTATAAAATTACCTCAATATAAAATATATAATACATCATTCTCTGTTTTGTATATTGTACGATGGTATAGCATAACATTTTTAGACTATTATAAATAAAGATTCTTACCTACTGATTTGAAGAACCAAAATCTGACATATCCATCTTGACCTCCAGATATTACCATCTGATTTACAAGATCTACTGCTACCCCTCGGACAGGTCCTTTGTGACACTGTGGTGTTCCATAGCTGAATCTATGGATTCCTGACTGAATGTTGAATCTTTCCACATTTCCAGAACTGTAACCGATGACAACAAAATTTCCACAATGTGTGAGGCAAATTGATGTGGCTGTCAGATGTCGTTTCACAATTTCACCTTGAAGATTGTTTGAATAAAGTTTCAAGTCACCCATTCTCTGTTTATGGAATGACCAAGTTGTAACAATTGGCAAACCAAGATGAACTGCTGCTATGTTATCCCATTCTTTTTCACGTGTGGTTTCTGAAGTAAATTGAACAATTGGAGGCATTTGCAAATTAAGCGCATCATGTTTTCCCTTCTTCTTCGCTAACTTCCGGTTGTATGAAGCTTTGCCAAAACTTTTATTTGCAGTTTCCGAAACTGTATTAAAAACTCTTAATGATGAGTCACCTCCAGCAGACAGAATATTTTGACTATTTGCTCCATGAAATCTAATATAGGATGGAGGAGCAGCATGACCTTCCCTTAACCGGAGTAATCGCACTCCTCCATCAGGCATATCAAATATCCAGATTTTTATAGAATTATCTGGTGAGGATGTCACCATCAGAGGTTCATTTGGAAAACAATACAGACCAGAAATCGCAGCATCGTGCCCACTCAACAGCTGAGATGCAACTTTTCTTTCTTCTAAGTTCCAAAATACTACATGGCCCGCCATGCTTCCAGAAGCCATGATAGGTGGGCCATCACTTCTAAAGTGTAATGATGTGACTGGTCCCCAGTCTTGAGTGAATTCTACCACTGTCATATCACATTTAATATTGTGTAATATTATTTTCCCATTTTCTAGTCCAATACCAACAACATCAATGGCAGTAGATTGTTCAAGTACCGTTACTGGACTATCCCATCCAGGAAAAGTGTAAATGAGTTTAGAGGTTCTTAGATTCCATAACTGGAGAGAACCCTGCTGACTTCCAAATAAAACTTTATTTAGGTAAGTAAAAGGGTGGCATACAGTTGTTATTTGAAATACATCATTATCAAAGTTCAGCTCTAAATATAATTCCTCCGTTTTAATATCCCATACCTTAACAACACTCGATTCATCAACAGATATGAGATGTGGGCCGAAAGGCAAGAGGGCATGAACTGGTCTTTCATGACCAGAGTATGTGTGTTTTAGTTCAGTACCCCTCCTCCAAGCATAAACATTGTTTGAACTAGCTGTATAAACGTGAAATGTATCTCCAGCCATACATGTAATATCATCTGCATGTAAATCACTAACAGCCAGTAGTTTTAAATGTGTACTTCCATAAGAATGGAATGATTTACCTACACATGTAACAATTACATTTTCTTTTCGTCTATGGATATATCTCACTACTAAAGGAATATGATTGCTCACATAACCCAAAGCACGATGAGGTAGAAATATTTTACTAGAACTAGGCATATTTACGTGACAGTGTCAGTGATCCTATTTGTGGTTATAAGTGACAAAATGCACTTTTATGGGTTAAAAAATGGGGATTAAATTAATCACATACATCGCCAAAACACAAAAAGGTAAACACAAAGTAATAAGAAGAAATATAATAACTTTCACATTAAAATAAAGATAAAAACACAACCTAAAATCTAATTCTAACCAAACAGACAACACGGTTTGTTGTCGTAACTCGACCATGTGGTCTTACTAACACCCACGGCCTTAGTAATTCAAACTTCAAAGTAATAACAATCATTACAAGAGGAGGGTTTATCAGGAGATTCTAATTATATTGTCTTATAACTTAATTTATATACATTCGTACTGCGAACATATACTGTACCGAATAAAATAATAAATAATTCATAAATTCTTAAAAAATATATATAAAGGAAACATATTTAACAATGACAGTACAAAATATATATATATATATATATATATATATATATATATATATATATATATATATATATATATATATAATATAACAATGATATAGCCGATGCAAAGATCCAATGTTACTGGAAAAATAACAGACTAAATAATAATAATAATAATGAACCTTAATTATGTCGATTACATTTTAGTCATCAAGTTTCGAAATGCTTCAGACAATATAGCCTACCCAGTTCATAATCTTAATTTGTGAACCGATTTATCTGTCTCGTGAAAGCTACATTTAACTTTAAATCAACATAAAACTTCATGGCCAGTGTTTATCTTTGGAACGATTTCCATTAGTGACACAAAATCAGTACTATGATTTGTACATTCTATTGTTCCTCTTTCAACAGTTTAGTTCATTAATTGTAAAGAATGCACCCTATTGTTGTAATTGCACAAGATTAAGCATTGCCCCTCATTTATAGGCAATAGAAACCTATTGCAGCGCACACGTACCATGGCATGTGAACTGCTGTTAGATTCAATTGTAGGTTGAGTGTTGTATGTGTTTATGTTAGTATAGCTTACTTATAATGTAACTAGCCTAAAACCCGCGGCTCCGCTCGCGTGGAAACCTTTTACTGATGGAAAATAACACTGGAATTCTTGGAAATTGTAAAAAAGATATTCAAATCACGTTTATATCAAAGCTACATTTGACATTTGTGACACGTTTTAAATGTCAAAAAATGTTTGTTTACATAGAAACGTTGCAAAAATATTTATGTTTACTTAGTTACTTAGTCAAAAATAACAACAATTTTTTGTCGCATTATATATGTTTATGTACCGACGTACAGGGTGAACAGCTGATTTAAAAATTTGAAAAGACTCTTTCACTTAATAACATATGTTTTGCTGCAATGCATTTCTTACGGGTATTTCTGTAACCATGGGGGCGGAATCCTGAATCGGGAAAGGATAAAAAGTATCCTATTAAAGAACCTTCTACAGATCAAGACGAACAAATTAAAAAAAAAATTAGGCGAATCCGTCCAGCCGTTTGTGAGTGATGCTTGAACACGAACAGTTTCATTTATATATATATATGTAATGAATAAACGAATTCCAATTATTTCACAAAATTAATTTTTAATGTCGTTCTAAACATTTGGGTTCAAATCAGTTAAAATGTTTAAAGAGAAAAATTCTAACAATAATTAATTAACCTTATGCCACATACAAAATAATAACCTCAAATAATACTTTAATCCATCAATATATTCTTTAATAACAATTGATTTTTCAATTTATATGTGAAATCAAATCCTATTTGGGTTTTTTTATTTGCATGCTCAAATACAGTACTAATTTTATAGTGTACTTTTTTTAATAATGTATAAATAAATGTTTTTCACAAAGTTTATTTAACTTTGAATATTTAATACTGTCCTCTTTTTTGCTTGAATGTCCTCTTTTTCACCCCAAAAGTTCTCCTTTTAGGAATTTACGTCTGGTCACCCTGTCCACATATCAGTCCCCTCTGTTATAAATTTCTACATACGCCGCTATCTAAAACTCCTGTCGTAGGTACGGGTACTTTTACTTTCGGACTGCGCTCTATGGAGAAATCAACTGGCAACTGAGTGCCTGTACAGAAATAATTATCTTCTTCATAGCACATGGACAAACTGGGACTCTACTTGAGAGGTTTCGTGTTTAATTCCGAGGAGATCAACCAGTATTTGTAAATGGGTTTGAAATTAAATTAAATGAAATGATAAATATGTTTATTAGAGGCGAAGTTAGGACTATAAAGTCCTCTCTACCACTTAACCTCGTAAAAAAATTAAACTAACATACATATACATGTATAACTAAAAATAAATTTATTTATTTACCTTATACGTTAAAAGAATCTTAGCTTTAAAATAATAAAAAAACAACATCTATAATTAATGTAACTTTATAAATATTTACAAAACTATAATAAGACATACACGCATTCATTCAACTTGCATTCAGTTGCCCTAAGTAACACATTCCGAGATGTTCATTTTTTCAATATTAACTTTATTGTTTGTGGAAGGAATAAATCATTTATTCATTCCAAAGCCGCCAACCGCTATACCCCCTGAGCCCCCAGCATCAAGGCCCTGACCTCCGCCCCAAAGCGAGCGCGCTTATCAATGGCTCTGACGTTTATAGGTAAGGCATTCCACAATCGGCAGGCAGAAACTGTAAACGACTTACTAAAGGTAGTTGTTCGATGAATTTGTATAGATAATAAGGATGTACCCCTCCTTGTACTTCGTTCACTTATTTCAGACATAAATTGAAAGTTGTTTGAAAGATAACTGGGACAATTTGTATTTAAAAGAGCGTGCAACAGAATGAGTGAGTGGTAGTCTCGAAGATCTTGTAATTTTAATATAGATAATTGTTTGAAGAAGGGCGTTACGTGATCAATACGTCTGAGATTGAAAACGAACCTAATGCAAAAGTTTTGAGCACGCTGGAGGCTATTTGAAAGCTCCACACTCATGTCGTTAATGACTATGTCACAGTAGTTGAAGTGAGGCAGTACAAGAGTCTTTATCAGCATTATTTTAACTTGCTGTGGTAGATATGAAGCCAGCCGCCGCTTGAGGCAGTGAACACCAGCAAAGACCATATTACATGTCAAAGAAGCCTGTTCAGTCCATCTTAAGTGTTTTTCAATAACAAGTCCTAGTTTTTTTACTTTCTCTGAGTATTCTAGCTCTTGGTCATTTAGTTTTAATTTGGGAGCCGTAGTAAAGTCAATTTTACGAACAAGCTTTGAATGACCTATCATAGTACACTGAGTGTTGTCTACGTTTAATTTTAGTCCATGTTCCCAAGTCCAGTGAGTAACAGCGTCAGTATCGGAATTCATGAGAGTCACACAAGTTTGTATGTCCCTTATAGAAAAGTGGCGGTATATTTGTAAGTCATCTGCATATAGGTGAAAATTGGAATGAGTAATTTGAGTAGTAATGTCATTGATGTACAGTGAAAATAAAAGTGGCCCCAGGACTGAACCCTGTGGAACTCCACGAGTGACTGGTCTCCATCTCGACTGCTTCTCACCCGACCTGACAAACTGGCGTCGTCCCGAAAGATAAGACTCAACCCACTTGACACTACCATAAGAGAAACCATCCTTCCTAAGTTTGATGAGGAGAAGGGGATAATAAACATAGTCAAAAGCCTTTGAAAAGTCGAAAAGGGTAAAAATTGTTACCTGACTCTTATCAATTCCAAGGCGTATATCATCAACTATTTTTAGAAGTGCAGTAGTAGTGCTGTGGTTGGAGCGAAAACCAGATTCAAAATTTGATAAAATGTTATTACTTTCAAGGTATATTGAAAATTTGCTGATGAACAATCCGCTCCAAACACTTTGATAAAGCAGGGAGTATACTTATTGGCCTGAATTGTAAAGGATTTTGTGGACAGGAACATTTCTGAAGTGGGCGAACTAAAGCAGACTTCCATGTCAATGGGAACATTGAAGTAGCCAGAGATTTATTGAAAATAGCAGTGATAGTTGGAAGAGTGACTGGAAGAGTATATTTTATTAACCTTATAGAAATGCCATCGGCCCCGACTGCGTTACTGGACATCCTTATAATAGACTTTAACACATCTGTCTCTGTTACCGGAGTGAAAGAGAACTGAAACTCAGGTTTATCAAAAGTAGCACCTTCGAGCTCGGAGATATACTCCTGAGCCCCAGACTGATCAACAGGAATCTCAACAAAGAAGTTGTTGATATCATCGAGATTAAGGGAAACCGGGGAGTAAGTGTTAGGCTTGCCAACTCCAAGATATTTTAGTTTTGACCATAAAATTCTGCTAGATTGTTTTTTAGACAGGGAAGAGTAGTAAAACCTGATCTTGGCATTTCTAATTTGTTGTTGCACATTGTTCCTTAATTTTTTATATGCAGCCCAGTCATCACGTAACTTGGATCGCTTAGCCTTAAGGAAAGCTCTATCTCTTTGCTTCTGAAGGTGTCGAATAAATTCTGAGATCCATGGAGCAGGCTGTTTGGTTACTCTTTTTGAAACAAATGGAGCGTGTTTATCAAAAAGACCATTCATTAATGAATTAAATTTTGATACCATAATGTCCACATTATCAGCCGATGTGACCTCATGCCATGGAGTTAGAGAAGCATCGATAAGCAGGGAATAAAAAATAAATAAACAAAAATCGATTGATATTTTTGTAGTTTCTATAAAACATAACTTTTGGTTCGATCTTGGGAGTTCTTAGTTTATAAGCAAGAAAAATAAGGTCATGTTTGGAAAGGCCAGGAGCAGGAAGTTGCCTGTGGTGCGCAACCAGGGTTTGGTCACAGACAGCAATGATATCAAGCCAGGTGTCGGCAGTCTCAGTGTGGTGAGTGGCTAGCAGAGGAAGTATGGTCATGTTCCACGAGTAAAACATATTAGTTAAAAAAGTTTGGTCATAAGTAATTGGTCCAAGTAAATCAGTATTAAAATCTCCCATCACAATAACATGACTGTAGTGAGCGAAAAAACCCAGAAGATCATGTTCGAACTCAGCCATGTAGCCCAGGTGAGGAGTTCTGTAACAAACAGCAATTAAAATGTGTGCTCCATTAACACAGACGTCCAGAAACATGTATTCTGGCCGTCCACCTCTGGATGTATCGGATGATAGCAGGACAGAGACAAGGAAGTGTGACCTGACGTACACAGTTACCCCGCCACCACCTTTGTGCAGTCGATCATTTCTGTACAGGTTAAAACCTGGAAGCTCGACACTTCTGTCACTTAAGTGAGGTTTCAACCAGGTTTCTGAAATTAGAATAATGTCAACAGGAGATGGTTGAAAAATGGAACGAAATTCATCAATGTGGCCATAAAGAGATTGTGCATTGACATGAGCTGCCTTTAAGAAGTTTGAGAAAGGAGTGAGAGATTAGCAGAGAAGATTTGGAAGGGCTGACGGAAGCACGCGCTGGCTCGGAGCAGCACCGTCAGACGCCAGCACCACAACCCACGGGCCGCGACCGACAGACCGTGGCTGCGTCACTGCAGGCAACCCTTTTATGCAACACACACAAACATTTCCAACTTCACCGTGTAGTTTTAATGTTCAAAACTTAAAACTAACATTATTCGAAAAAAGGGCTATATATGACCACATAAGTAACATACAGTAACACAAAATAGATCCATCAGCTCAAATAAATACAATCTAATCAACTAAAATAAACAAAAATAAACAAAACCATATCAATAATGCTAAAATAGTGTCTAAATAAATAACCACAGTTGACTTCCACTTACTTAAAAAAAAACTCACAATATAAACAAATCAATTATAATATAATAAACATTAGATATAAGTAATACTATTTACAATTTACCACAAACTTGTATATGTATTATGACTATTGATTATTATGTGAGATTTAATAGAAAATATCATAGTTTTGTAAAAAAAAAATTAATCTTCTGAATGTTTTAAAGAATAATATTGTGTAACGAAATAAAAGTGATATTTATGAAATAAATATATTATATAAATACAATATTTTATTATTCTAGTAAAACAGAAAATAGTAAATGGTGGAAATCTATTGCAAAAAATATTATTTTACTGTAAACTTGTATAGAATAATATAAATAACAATTATTATACGATTTTATGAAGTACGTGTTTAGATAAACGAATTTCTCATACAAACTTTTAATACACTGAATAATATATCAATGAAAGAGAAACAACCCCTCTACAAATTTATTTTTTTCAACAAAACTGCAGTTGTACTGATAATAAATTTGTTTTCTAATGTTTGGCTTTACATTTGCTTTTATTGCGATTGTTCCAGCGTGTGGTGTTTCTTTTTGACTATTCACAAGAAGGGAGTTAACACTACAGACCCATATAAACTAATCTAGTTCTTCAGGTTTCTGATTTTTGACCTTTTACAAACGGCGGTCTCCTTCCACTTAATCTTTCCTTTCAAGACTTGTTTACCTATTCCTCATCCGGTGCTATCGAAAATAAATATATTTCTTTCGACAAAATGAGGCTGTTTCTTGAAAAGTTGGGAATTTGGGAAATATTGAAATTCTATCACTCTTAAGTAGAGTTTTTATTACTTTTGACCAGTGTAATATCCTACATTTCGTAACTTTGGAAATATAATTGTTTAGGTAATATGGGATTTTATACTATGGCTTCTCTCTCATGGGCTTGTATATTCTATGGATATAATACCCTAATACACTGTCTGCATGAGAAAAACTCACGTGTACTAAAATGTTGTATTGACTACGCGACTGTCACACTCAGTGCCTGCCTCTCGTTAGTCTTTTGTTTTATATTGTAGGTTAGACTGAACACGCGAGTGATTGTTTACTTCTGTTTTGTTGTTTTGTGCTTTATTTTCTTTGAATAAAGTAATGTCTATTGAGAAGAATTCTGTAATGCAGAAGAAGAGAAATAAAAACAAGAAAAAGATTAATGCAAATCAAGATGGACCAAGTAATGAGAGTGAGTATATCCAGAAATTAATTGATAGTTTTAGGTTAAGTAATGATTTTATTTACTTTATGGACCTGTGTTAATTGTATCGCTCATGTTAAATTTATTAAGTTTGATGTGCATTTTTTACAAAGTATAAAAGATAATATGTAGGTTTATGTTTTATTGTAAAGTTTGGGCCTTGTTCTTTAACCCTTATATAAAATGATGTTCCGAAACTCTAAAGCCATTTTAGACAGTATGTATGAGTTATGTAAACAGCTTAAAAGCTATTATTATGGTTGTTATTTAACAATAAATGCCTAGTAGCATAAAATAAACATAAATCAAGTGGGTTTTATTTTTATAATAGTAAAGGCAAAAAATGCAAAATGGATGTTTTGGACTTGGTACACATAGGCTATGTAAGATAATCACTGAAGGTTGAGTATGATAAGCGGACCCGCTTTTTTACATATCGAAAGTATCATACAATATTCATATTATATTGTTGCGGATCGACTTCCGAGTGCCTCATCAGACCAGGTCCCTTCACACTTTCTGCCGTCGTGTCTACTCAACCAATTATGTACATCACAGCACTATCCCGAGACTTCACAGACTTGGAAACCTCGTCTCCTCCCAGCATGACTTTTTCAGTGATAGTGTTATGCACCTGAAAAAACATTTTCTTTTGTTGTAGACATTGACACCTGGCTCATAGTAATATGTGTATATATTTATTTATTTATTTATATTTTTTCCTCTACTCTTCTCTACATGCATACATTTGATTCTTTTTTTCCCCTTTTATTGTAATAAATTATTCCTATGTAGTATTTGTGTAAGTGCAGATGGATGTATAATTGATTGTATAATTACTGTTACTATTTATTATTGTTGCTATGCTATTATTGTTATTTTCTATATACAGTGGAGTCCCGCTAATCCGAACACGTGTAATCCGAACGTCGGTTAATCCGAACAGGTCCAGGAGGAATTATTTATAACGATAATGAACAGTTATAGGAACTAATTACTTAAAAAATGAAAATGGGTGCATCATTTCGTACATAAACAAAGAAAACTTTAATTAAATAGACATACAGTATTTTATTAAGACACATTGTGTACGGTACAGTACATAAATAATTAAGTTAAATACAGTACCAAATTGAAACTTATAGGTTAAGTATGAGTTAAATTACTGTATTAAGAAGTGAAATCAAACAAAAATTGGACGTACAGTACTGATATTATTATTGAGTACAATATTAATTGTTAAAAGACATAAGTTCAGTTATTGTCTTCTGTCACATCGAAGAGAGTTTATTGGATGACTCACATTGCTTAACAATAGAACTCTCACACTAAATACGGTAAATGTACTTAGTATTCGCAAACACGTTTATTTGTCAAGAAATACAATGCAACAGTCAGAAAACGTGTTTTGATAAACAATGTTGATAATTCTATAACAAAATAGACCCAATCTCAAGTTTAAAACCGTATTGTTCTGTAATTCTGGCTAATCCGAACAATCACATAATCCGAATAGGGCTCGGTCCCAATTAGGTCGGATTAACGGGACTCTACTGTAGTCTATTTTATATGTTATTGTTATGTTGTAGCAGTTTATTTTGGCATTGTTAATAATTTATAATGTGGATCATTTTCATTAACTTATTGTTGGATATAAGAATATCTTATTGTTTTTTCCATGTACTAATGGTGTTACCGTAAATAAATAAATAAATATTTAGTTATTATACTCATCAATCTATTCAACCGATAGTCATTAATTTGAACAATAACTAAAATTATCTGCACCAACTGTAGCCGACGTGATACTGGCTGATAGATTCCATCCATAATAATTGGACCTAAGTTCATCAACTTAACCCATGCAAAATATATATTAATTTCATAACGTGAAGATAAATACTATAACTAAGGATTTAAATGAACAAAGACTATGTTTATGATAATAATCACCATTTATAGCGGCCATTTTCACGACTACACTCATTTAACAAGACAAGTTCTGAGAAACCCTAGAGATGGACCCGTACCTCAAAAACATACAAGCCGATTTTGATAAAACTTGTTATATGCATTTTAGACACAGTCTATTATACTACAATATAAGCCTCATTCTTATGCCACGCCTATTTTCGGAGATATATCGATTTACATGTCAAATACTTGAAAATAACATATGGATGGCCGTACCTCAAAAACGTACGAGCTGATTTTGATAAAACTTTCTATACACATTCAATACATGGTCTACTATACTTCAGTACAACCCTCATGCTTAGGCTGCGCTTATTTTTGAAGCCACACCAATGTGCTGACAAAACCAATCTATGGATAGTTGTACCTTAAAAACGTACAAATCGATTTTGATAAAACTTTAAATACTCATTTGAGACACAGTCTACTATACTACACAAGTTAACATAAACACAATGAAATTCGTGTAGGTTAAAAGTGTAATAGAAAACAATAGATTTTGATTTCAGGACGGCTAATATTGTTAAAACTTTGTCATAACATTCCTTATGAATGGGTGCTCACGGTGAACATGGAATCAGTATATTACGAGGGTCGTCCAGAAAGTAAAGAACGTTTTGTTATAAGTCAATAAAAACAAAAGATAAGAGCATGAAAATTTATTTATAAATACTTATAAACTTACTCTATTTTTCTACAAAATCGCCGGAACTGTCAAGGCACTTGTTGTAGTGTGGCACCAGTTTTTCTATACCAACGTTATACTGTTCTGCCGCCAAGGAATGAAGCCACGTTTTTACTCCTTCTTTGAGGTCTTCGTCACCCAAAAAGTTTTTTCCGCCTAAAAACACTTTCAACTTTGGAAACAAGTGATAGTCACTTGGAGCCAGATCTGGACTATAGGGTGTCCGAAGATTTGCCATTTGAAAGAATTGAGTTCTGCTTTGGTTCGTGCACTGCAATGAGGCCGAGCATTGTCGTGGATCAGCACCACTTTCGACGACAGCATTCCGCGTCGTTTTTTCTGAATAGCGCGGCGAAGCCGATGCAAGGTCTCGATGTAGGCCTCTGAGTTGATTGTTTCGCCTCTCGGCATGAACTCCACATGGATTAGGCCTTTTCGGTCCCAAAAAACTGTTGCCATCAATTTCCTGGTGTTCAAATTTGGTTTTTCTTTCCTGTTTTTTGTTGGTGAATTCGAGTGATGCCATTCCATTGACTGGAGCTTTGTCACCGTAAACTGCCTTAATTTGCCTATAAATTTCAATAGGTCGAACATTCTGTGCATTCAGAAACCGTATCACACTACGCAGTTCACACTTGGCGGGATTTTCAATTAACGCCGCCATTTTAAACTTTCACAGGAGACGCAAACGTGACCTCACGGTACCGCTACTCAGCTCACACTGAGGCAGAAGGTGTGGCTAAAGAACAAGCTATCTACCGCGGTGGTGGGTGAACTGCGCCGCCCGTGATGCGCAATCGTTCTTTACTTTCTGGACGACCCTCGTATTTAAGTCTCTAGTTGATGCCATGCTTGTTTTTGTGGAGTCAGTTGATTAGATTAGTTAAATCTAGTAAACTAAATATTAAGTTTATAAATATCCCATTTTGCTTTCAAAATAGTTTAAAAAAATTGATTCTATGGTTGATTCCAAGAGACACAATTTTTTACTATTTTTTATCGTTTGAATATGGGAAGAATGACTTTTCCTATAGTTTAGAAGACAAACAAAAATTATCTCTTGAGATAATACTATTCAGACAACATATTGAAATTCCAGAGTAAATCATGATTCTGCCTCATGAAGTTAACTTGTTTTTTACCCACATCTCAGAAGTTCACCGGCAGCTGTTGGCCATAAGTAAATCATTAAATTTTGGTCACCAATTTGAGGGTGTATTGATCAATTATAAACTAGAACAAATTAAAAAAAAAAATTTGAAATACATTTATTTCCCGTTGAATTGGGAGTTTTTCATCATTATTAAAACTCCTTGAATATTCTCTTCGCCATTGGAACAGAAACGCCTCCACTGTTTCATTGTCCTTGAAACACTGGCCTCCAAGCTCATCTTTAAGGAGTTCAAAAAGATGAAATTCACAAGTCTGGGCTGGGCTGTCGTATAGATGTTTCAATGTTTCCCATTCTAAAGCAACCAATGTTTGCCTTGTAGCGTTTGCCGCACATGTCCTGACATTGTCGTGCAGAACAATGACACTTCTGGCCTTCAAAATGATAATTTTTCGGCAGCCAGTTTCACAATTTTGTATATTAATTGTGCATTGATTATGTAAAAAATCAACATGAAAAGCACTTTGGGTGGAAGGTCCCTGGGGTCTGTTTTGCTGTAAGATTTCATGTCTTTTCCCCTTCACCTTCGCGTTCCGGTATTGGAAAGTTAACAAATACACCGCTGTTTTACATTAAATTTAAGTCTTCAAAGAAACAATACTTCTTATATTTCAGCCTTTTCTAACCACTGTTCAAATAACAAAATTGTATTGTTATTGTACTGTATACTATTAATGTAACTATAAATTGTAGATCATTTTAAGTATAAACTGCATGATTAGTAGTACAATTCATATCAAAGACAAACTACTGTGTAATTTTCATTATAGATTGTGCCATTGACGAATTAAAACCATTTAATACATTGGAAATACTATTTAAACTGTTATAGAATCCACCTGTAGATACTTTATGATTAGGCTTCTCAAGCCTGTAAATGTATGTATTATTTTCTTGATCAGAACAACAGCAAAATCAATTATAACACAAGAAATATACTATAGCTAGTCACAATTTTGCTCTGAGTTACTCTTAGCTATGAATACTGAAATAATAAATATTTGATATATGCTTCCTCCTGTTTTAAAAGTGTCATAGGGCTCCGTCATATTTGTTTTAAGTGCTTTAATTTAGATATAGGCTACAGACCTAGATTTTGAAAATAATTGCATTTGAAGCAGCTCATTAACTGCTTGTAAGTTAATAGTACATTTATTTTAAGGTTATGTTAAAACAGATAATAAAATTAGAGGGCTTGTAACAAGATTGAATATGATGTACAAAACTCACATACTTTTAATTTGAAAGTAGTTTTTTTAGTACTGTAACAGTTTTCTGATTTAAAAATATAATTTAATAGAGATACAAAAAGAAATTTGCTATAGATATAGTTTTAGTAGAAAATGTAAATTGATGTAATCTTATTTTATTTTTCTTCATAGAGTTACCATTAATAACTAATACAAATCATGGCTCTACTTTATTGATAAACCCTATCAACAACTCGGCCAACCATCCATTTAATCAGTAAATTAATGCTGCTGTAAATTATAGTTTCTGTAAGCATAATCCTTTCATAGCTTTTCACCAAGTAATTCCTTGTCTTGGAAAAGTATGACCATCAGGAGCAGTTTTAAATCAGGACTGAGGAGTGGACGGTCCATAGACATTTATCCGCACTTTTGTTGTTGCCAAAAACATTAGGTTGGACATTTTACGTGAAACAGAATGACACAGTTTGATAGTAGTGGCTCCCGCAGTATTGAAATTGACAACTATGTTTTAATAAGGCTTCACAATACCAATACTTTTTTGTATTTATTATTATTCATTACACCTTCCTCAAGTACTTTGTCAATACTGGTGTAGATGGATTTTTCATTTAAGACTACAGTGTAACACTACAGAATTCACAGGAAACAGGATTATAATTAAAATGTAGGAAATAATGTTCCGTACCAAACAACCAATGCAGGCAGAGGGTTGAAATAACAGTTACAGTAATAGGAACAGGCTAAAAGTGACTACTATGAATCTGCATTGCTGGATGCTCTTTTGTTAAAACTATGTACGATAAGTTCTTTTTCAAAAACATTGCTGTCATATAAATTTGTTATATTTTAACCCTTCAATTAGCATGTATCCATTTAGATACATCCTGACTGTGACAACTCTGAGCAATGTAACGCTCTCTATATACTACCAAGAAAAACGTTAAGCGCTATCGTATATACAATTCACTTTTGAAAATATTGTATGTAAAAAGTTTGGTTTCTTTAAGTTTGCTTATTTTAAAATATGAATTTTAAATTTACTTTTCAGGCCCTGATAAATCAAACGTTCAAAACGGATCAGTTGCTGGATTGTCTGGCCCATTAATAGGACAAAAGAGAAAATTGGAAGGACAGAAAATGGAAGTGTTGAACAGTAAGTTTCCTTAATAAATTATGTCTTTTTGAAAAAATTATACTTTTTATGTGTTTTTTGTAATTGTCTTACAAGCTATATATTATATATAAATACATACATATACATGCACACTCTTCCAAGTATTTTAAAGTTTAAACAAAACAAAGAAACCAGTGTTCATGTTTAAATTTTCGAGTTCCCAGAACCCACTGATTTAATAAAACAGAGAAATAAAACCCAAACCAAGAATTAAAAACACACACACATATTTTTTGTATGTGTGTGTATGATGTTTTATGTTGTTTACTTACATACATAATTGTGTTTTATAGAAATAAAGCGTTGATTTAATATCTAATATTTTTAGGGAAAAAGAAAAAGAAACTTAGACATGTTCCCGAAACCATTAATGAAGAGGAAGATGAGGAAGAAAACATAACAAGTGAATCCTCAGAGAATACCAACATTCCAGGTTAGTGTTATTTTAATAATGATTTATAAACAAATGATTATTTATTTATTTATGTGTTTATTTAGTTATCTCACTGTTAAATGAATGTTTACCATATATAGGGTATCATAACATCTTCTAGTATCTAGAAAAATGTTAGACATTTAATATTATTTTCCAAATTTCAAAGATGGAATTTAATCAAATGGCATGTACATTTTACTTCACTTCAGTTCAGCTCCATTTCACCTTCCGCTTAGTGCAGCACCAGATTTCAGATGCTGCACTAAACATTAAAGTTTTTCTTATTGAGTTTTCGTTATTAAATATTAATAGTAAATTTTACTTCCTATTGCATTCTGGGAAAAACATTTTTTTAACCACTCTATTATATAGGTACGGTAATAAATAACAGTGTAACTCTGAAATGAAATCTTAAAGCCCGTTAATATATAGCAGTATTATTGCAATTAACCCTCAAAGTGCTACTATCGCACTGTGCGATATGTTCGTACCACTTCAAAGTACTACTATCGCACTGTGCGATATGTTTGTTTTTTTTCATATCACAGACGAACGGTTTGCTCAATAATGACGTGGTTTGTAAGGCTACATGTAGGAATAAATTCCCTATCTGGTAATGTAATTAGAATTATGTAATTCAGAAGGTTGCGAGAAAGAGTAAGAAGAATAGTCAGCTGATTTCGACGCGTGTTTGTTTGTCTGTTACGGTCGTCTCGCGGCCGACGCCCTGTGACCGTGATGTTCTTGTTTTGCTTCGTTCTTTTGATTTGTAAGTGACTTATATTATTGTGACTTATATTATATTATTGAGTTATTATTTGTGCTATGAGTGAACTTAGTAATTAAAGTGCCATTAGGCGCTGTTTTGATGACGATTTGAGTGGAAATGATAGCGATGAAAGTCAAAATACAGGTGACATCGAAACCGACATTGAAGATGTACCAAGTGATGCCTCGCATGTTTCATCAGGGAGTGGTGATGATTATAACCCGGCTTTAGACACTAATAATTACAGTGACTCTGACAATGGAAATCCAGCCTCTACTACTTCAAATGTGACACTTCCCAGGCATAGGCCTACTCAGCCACCAACAAATGATTCAGATTCTGACAATGAGCCCACTCCACCACAATCACCTGCAGGTAATATGCCTAATCCACCAAATGGAAATTGGCTACGCACCTATCCAACTGAACCACCTATTGATATAGATTCAGATTTTGTACCTAGGCATACTGGACCAAAGAATTTACCACCCAGAAATAGCCTACCTCTCCAGTATTTCTTTTTATTTTTTACTGATACAATTTGGAACCTCTTGTTAAAGGAGACTAATGATTATGCCAATGCTAAGTTAAGGAAAAAAAGAAATTCTGGTACACTAACCAAACACAGTAGGATAAAAAAAATGGGTAGATATTTCTAAAGCTGAAATGAAGCGGTATATTGCACTAGTTATAAACATGGGTCTGAATTTCAAAAACAATTATAAAAATTATTGGTCAACTTCCAAGTCTCAGAAAGTTCCTTTTTTGCTACTGTCATGTCACTAAATAGATTTCAGTCAATTCAAACAAATTTTCATGTCAGCCCTTTGAAAGCAATCCGTAAAGGGGAGCCTGGACACGATCCTTGGTACAAAATTAGACCGTTCTATGATTCCATGAACAGACGTTTCAAAAGATATTTCACCCCAGAACAAAATATATGTTTGGATGAGTCAATGGTGGGCATAAAAAATAGTTGCTCCTACATCCAATACCTACCAAAAAAGCGGCACGCCAGGTTCGGAATTAAAAAATTTGAGGTGTGCGATAGCAAATCAAGCTATGTACTTCATTCTGAACTATACAGCGGCAAAGGATTTTTACAAGATAATTCCGAAAGGGCTTTTTCTGAAAAGGTAGTAGTTCATGTTTTAGACAAGCGTGATTTGTTAGATAAGTACTACCACTTGTACACTGACAACTACTATACCAAAGTTCCTTTAGCTAACACATTGCTCAGAAGAAAAACATATCTAACAGGAACCGTCAACAAAAGGTCTAAGGACTTATCTAAAACCCTCATCCAAACTAATTTGAAACCAACTGAAACCATCTACTTCAGAAGGAATAAAACCCTGTTAGTTGGCTACAAACAAAAAAAAAAACCAGGAAACCGGTATATATGTTGTCGACCGCATTTACTGCTGATGATGTTCTGATACGTAGCAAGAAAAGTGGCATAGAAGCTATAAAACCAAAACTCATTGGTTAATATAACTTGAATATGGGCGGTGTGGACACCAAAGATAAGTCCATTTACCATTTGACATGCACCAGAACCACTAAAAAATATTGGAGAAAAATATTTGACAACTTCACTGACATGGCTCTACTCAATGCGTACATTCTATATGCACGGAACACCGACAATCCTTTGTCTAGGCACAGCTTCACTGTTAACATTATTGAGTCACTTGTTGAGGAAAATCATCACCAGCAAGTACAAAATGACCCTCCTCAACAAATACATCCAGGACCAGCTGGAGATGGGGAGCACAACTTGGTGCGACTCCCTTGCGTCAAACTTCGTGTGTGCGTAGTATGCTCTACCTCTCAAAAACAAACCCGCAGTCGGTACTGGTGTCCCGGGTGTCTCTGTAGAGTTCACCCTGGTTGTTACAATCAATTGCAACACTTTGTGAGGCCTGTAGGGGGAGGCAGAAGAAAGAGAGCAGCACCCCCACCAGAGAGTGACTCAGACTAATTTTTTTAGTCTAATGTAAATATGTATATGTTGGCGGCGCGCATGACGGGCCTTGAATACTGGAATATTTATATGAAATGAAACACTTGTTTTTGAACGAACTGAACTTGTATTTACTCAAACTAAAATGTTAATACAAAAAGTGGAATAAGCGGACTGTATTGTAATACAGCTAGCTGGCGCTAGCTGTCCTAAACTATGTGTAATGTAGAGAGCTGTGTGCTCTCTACCCTACGCCTCCGGAGTACATGAAGAACTGACTAGAGGAGACCCGTTCTAGGCCCCTGTCCCAGGTAAAGGTTCTTTCTTGCTCCCACGAGGCGTGAGGGCCAGCCCCTCCCGCCCTGAAGCGACCCTACCATAAACCTGGGGGTAACATCCCTTGGTTCGTGGAAGGCCACCTCTAACAATGGGAGTGAAAGCTCTGTCGCCTCCCATGCCCTGAGAACAAGAACTCCATACTTCCAGGCGACCTTGTCATAAATATTAGGGATGTCACCCGTAATATCTAAGACAACAATTCTCCCCTCTAACAATACAATAATAAACTAACAGTAAGATACTAAACTAATTACAAATATATTTATACCTAACATAAATGAACTAAATCTAATAAACAAATAAAATAAAGGACTAAGACCGGGCCGTAACAGTATATAAGCCATTTTTCTGTATTTTTAATACTTTATCTGTCATTTTTAAATGATAGCGATGAAAGTCAAAATGATTGACTAATCATTAGATTAGTCAAAATTTATTTAATTAATTTATTTATTTGTTTATTCCCTTGATGTGGGTCATTTTTTGTTTATGTTATGGTGTCTTACTTTTACTCATATCAGTAACTAAATATGTGTTTATTTTGAGGCAATAATCACTATTCAACTACTTACTGACACTTGTTGATGTGGTAAACATTTTAGTAAAATTTGGGCAAAAAAACATTCTTTTGTTTTTTACCAATTAGTATTGTGATATGTTGTGCAAAAGGTTATGAAGTGATATGTTTCTTAATCAGCATTAAATTTGGAACATTTTGCATATATTTAGAATTAGGACTACTACATTTTGAAAAAAAACTATACGTCAAGGATTTTGAAAAATAAAAATATAAAAAACTACACAACTGGTTAACAGGACCAGATTTTTTTATGATAAAAGGTAAGCATTTTTATTTTTACTTGATATTATAGAACATATTGTTGTAAAAAAACCATATGTAATACATGCAATTTGAACATATATTTGTATATAAAATGTTTTTTTTTTTAAAGACATGTCGTATGCTCGAAAATGGCCTAGCACTTTGAAGTGGTTTAGTCATCACTTGGAGGGTTAATTGTATAAATTTAAAAAAAGTCAGAGTTAAGTTTTGGAATAAAGATATATATAATATATGTCAGCTTCCAAGGCTTAATATAGGCTACTAATATAGTATGTCAGATCTACTTCAGTAAAATTTTGATATTAAAGAAATCTTTCTGTGAACCATCCATAGCGCTATCACTATTGTATGTATTTTTTAATACTTGTGTGCTTCCAGTTCATTGGCCCTACTCCCTCCTCGTCCCCCCCTCATAAGACATTCCGTTTACTGAAAGAATGTCAATTAGTTCAATTTGCAGCCATTTATTTTTGATACTTATTATCATGTAAAAAAGACTTTAATAAGTGTATAACTAAAGTTGTTCTTATTCAAGAAGTGCTAGATATATTAGAAGTTTATGGTAAATTTAAGAGATAAAATAGTACATTAATACCTTGTACAATAATTTACTATACATAAAGTAGGGCAGCTGGGAATTGAAAATAAAATCACTATATTTTGAATTTTCTTATGACAACATCTTTAATGCAATGCAAATTATCATTATTTTGTTGTAGAGCCAGTCATGAAAAAGAAGAAGCAAAAGAAGAAAACACAGCTAACAGAAACTGCAGAGAATGAAAATAGTGGCAAATTAAACGAGAGTAGCGATAGTAAAGAGAATAATACAGATGTCAAAGAAGCTCAAAGCAATGACGTATCCATCCAATGTAAGTACAATACTTTTTGTGAAACACTTACTATATACTGCCAAGTAAAGACAAACTAGCTAGCACAATAACTGGTCAACCCTTTACATAGCACATATCTATTTACATATATCAACCTGATTATTTGTAATCACAATTGTGTAATGCACTCACTATACAGGCTGATGTTTTTAACCCTTTTACTGCCGGCCATTTTTTTATTGTACCAGCCAAAATTGCCAAGGAGGAAAATCGCTGTCGTGCATTCATTTACAAAAAATGCTGTATCTTTTTTATTTTTCATTAGATTTGCATGAATTTTTATTTTATTTCCTCGTATTTAATGCTGTTTTTTAAATAATAAAAAGACATTTTAATTTGAAACAAACTCATTATTTAATTTTTAAAATGATGTAAATAAAAAATAAATAAAAAAATAAAAATTGTGTTTGGCGTGTGATAATTTATTTTTAAAATTATACTAAAATTATGAGCATGATATCATTATAAACTAGAGCAATTGCTTAGAACATATACCAAATTTGAAGGTGTTACCTTGAAACATAGCTGCACTATGAGGATTTTCCCAAAACTCAAATTCTGGACATTGGATGTACACTGCGATGTTTCACACGAAAACACTTTTTCTTATACTTCTGTTCATTCATTAGTTTATAAAAAGCAGTAACACACAAAAAAGTATACAAAACCCAAACCTAATTTCTACATATTTACAATATTTAAACGTGCCTGATGTAAGTTTTTAGCACTTGTGCTGTCCAAAGCAGGTGGCATGCACACCTCTTTTGCATACCACACAAATGGTCCTTGATTTTTTTCTGGACCCACCACTAGCTGTGCTTATTTTGCTACAAACAGAGCAGTTCCTTTCCTTTTTATCTGGCAGAGTTTATTTTATCCTTGATCAACAAAAGTGACACTTCAAAAAAACTTTCGATAAAATTGTAAACAACAACAACAACGAACAAAGATTTCAGTAACATAACCCGATCAACTGGTTTTGACAGCTGTCTAGGTAGTTCGTCAATTCTAGTCAAAGACGACGAAAATAGAAATCCAAAGTTCTTCAAATGGCTTCTTTCATTATCCTTTGCTCCTAAACAACCAAAATACCGAATATTTCGGCATTTGAACATAACAGTAGCCAGTAACAATAAAAAATACAGACGTACGACATATTGGATGTTGGCGTTTTCGGCAAAAATGCCGACGTCCGATATGTCGGACGTCGGCAGTAAAAGGGTTAAAGGGGTCACCATTATGATCTTGGAAAATATATATCTGACAGCAAAATTTAAATGGGAAACCTATCCTTGTTTTTAGAGACATTTAAAAACTGCCACCATTTTCCAACATGGCAGTTAATTTTGTTTTTTATTACGGAACAATCTGTATATTATTACTATTTTTTATGAGAAAAGTAATTTTAAGACTTTCTTATTCTTGCTACTTTTTAAATATTTACCTTAATAAAGAAGGTATGTGAGCTCCAAGTTTTGAGATTTCTTATGGAGTTTAAGATTAAGAAAATGTTTTTTTTTAACAGGTGTCCTGTTAATGAAAGCTCTGAACTGTAAACATAGCTTATTCGTGTTAAGAGCATTTCCCTTTATTCTAAGTGTCTGAATAGAAAATGACACATTGTTAAATTAAAGCTTCCTACCTACTACTTCCAGCTACTAAATGGTGTTTGAAAAAACATACTTACATTTTTTAATGCGTATTTACAAATATTTCAGAAACAAAGGGAAATGTTCAAATTTAAGATGTTTATTTTAAAAATAAAATAAAGGCTGATGAGAGTCTGAAGATAATAAGGGGATGGTTATTATAATTTATAAACAATATATATTGAAACATACAAAATTGATGATTTACAAGTTAATTTATGCTCTCTTTAAAACGTGTTTATACTTGTAAAGTATTATTTTGAAAAATAATAAAATATCATAAGGTTGTATGGTGTGCTTAGAAAACTGTAATTTTTCTGCAGCTCGTCTGAAATAAATAACTATGACTTGAATATGATTAATCAGCAACTATTTGTATTTAATTTTTAGTGCTTTGGTTTGGTTTTGTTCAAATTTATATATTTTTGGATTTGTTCTATATAACATCAAAATGTACATATTATCCTTTTTGTTTTACTTTTGAATCTTATAATAGCAGAATTTTTAAATTTAATTGGAATCTTCTTGAACCAAAATGGAATTTTGAAAGTCAGAAAAGGATTTAACTATTGAAGTTCAACAATCAATGAAGAGGTGATGAAATTAAAATTAAAATGTTGTAAATCTAATGTTGTTGTTTAGTGCCTGGTTCCAATATCACATTGGATCTGCTGCTGAAGGACTCCTCGTTCTCTGCGCTGGAGGGTCGGGTTAGTGAGGAGACTCTAAAGGCTGTAGAGGAGATGGGGTTCACCAAGATGACAGAGATACAGGCCAAGGCCATCCCACCGCTACTAGAGGGTCGAGACGTTGTGGCTTCTGCAAAGACCGGCTCCGGCAAGACCCTTGCCTTCCTGATTCCTGCTATAGAACTTGTACACAAGCTACAGTTCATGCCTAGAAATGGTATGTGTTATTGAAGTCTGTGTTTATCAACACTGTCCAGGGTCTTGTTATATAAGACATTTAATTAATATCCAAGTGGTGAAATATTTTATATAATTTTCAATTGTGGATGAAGAAACGATCATTCACTATTATAAAATTAAATAATCTAATTGTTGTTCTTTGCAAATGATTTTGAGACCAGTTATTGGTATATTCACAGATAAAATGTGTTCAAAGAACTGAGTTTAGTAACTGATTTTTTTGCCAAAACCAAAATTAGCAAGTCCCTGGAAGTATTCCAAATTGCTCCATGTTGCAAAGAAGGGATTCAAATCCAAATTTTCCACAACCTTGTGAATAGTCTTCTGGTTGTGACTGACTTTCTTATTTACATTCAAACTATATTTGTTATACCCTACAGAAGTCCTCAGAAGAACTATCATCTGTTTGTAAAGAATGTTTAAACTATATGGTGTTTCCAGGAGTTGGATGTATCATCATCTCCCCCACCAGAGAACTGTCCATGCAGACGTTTGGCGTGTTGAAGGAGCTGATGACCCACCATCACCTCACCTATGGCCTTATAATGGGTGGTGCCAGCAGGTCCACCGAGGCACAGAAACTGGCTAAAGGTATGGCTTTCATTCTTGATTTAAATTCTAATTGTGTTTTACATCAACTGTCTAGCTGTGTGTGTAGTGCAGCAGAAGCTTAGTATAAAGCCAATATATGTGTCGTTATTGCACCAATACATTGAATGTCTAAACCTGTGAAAAATTGAAAATGAAAAAATGCCTTTATCAAAGAAGGCGTGAATTAGGGTGCAATCAAGCTCTCTCTAAACCACTCAACCTTATAATGTAACCAGTTAAACCTCTCGATACACTCGAATTTCAAGTGGAACTGGCTGTTTTCCTTTCGAGTATATACGTGTATGTTTCGACTGTAAGAATAGTTATTAAGTTTATAAGAATTTAAGATATTTCACTAGAATTCCGACTTACAGAGGTAAACAAAATAAAATTCGAGTTAGTAGAGGTACCAAATAAAACTATGTTTTTTATTCCTAAAAATCCTTCTAACAAAACTAATGTAGATGTATTGTAACTACATACAGAATTTGTACTTACTGTCCCACACTGCAATGTATGCCTACAATTCATACGTACAACCAATTCAAATTTGAAATATATCTTCGACTTAATCTAGCTGAATCTTCGAGTTTATAGAGTAATTTATCTATCACTTTCGAGTTTATTGAGGTAACATTCGGGTGCAAAATTAATCTCGAGTTATGCATGGTTTGTTTTTTATTTCGACGTTAGGCAGAGTTTTCTCAAGGTAACGGAAAAATAAATTTCGAGTTCTATCAAGAAGAATTCGACGTTAGTCCGAGATGTCGAGATTAATCGAGAGTCGTCTTTATAGCAGTAAAATTCACAATAAGTTTATGATAACACTTGCTGTAAAATTAGTAACATCATTGCTTGTGAATTAGAAAGGTCACAAAAATGCTTTAACGTATACAAAAGTTAAAATTAAATTAAAGTAAAATGTATATATTTAATATGAAATTCAAAAACTTTAAAATACTAAAAGTTAACAACTTTGTATATGTTACAAGAAATATAAGATTTCCTTAATAAAGATGATTTTAAGTCTGAAATTAAAATAAGCAGAATTACGCTTTGGTCGAAGAATCTGATATGATCATGTACTTGGGTTGAATTTCTATTGAGAAGGCTTTGAGCCTCCAATTTGATAAGAGAAACCAATATATTGATGCCATGCTGTGGTAATAATTGGATAATCAACCTAAAGACGAAATAGTAGAAGTGTACAGGGTAAGACAAATCATATTGGAGGAAACAGTGTGTTACTTTGTAATGGTTTTAGATGAACTGAGTTTACTAGAATTAATGATTGGAAGCTATTTATCATAAAACCCAGAACTTAGTTTGCCCCCATTATTTTCAACTAAAGGATGGCTTTATTTGTAATAAAAAAAGCTAATATTATGAATAAGTGTCATCCAGGCATAACAATAGAGGACTTTGGGCTTTGGATGTATAGCTCTAATGAGATCAGTTGGAGTAGATTTAGAAGAAATTGGAAACCGCGTAAGAACTCCAGAGGTGTACTTTTCCCCGAAGTTGGCTCTGCATATGGAAACTACCCCTCGTGAATTATTTTTTTCTTCCAAGAAAGGCCTCCTGGACAGGTTTAGGGCAACTCTCTGACATGAACATAGTTATTTTCCAAAAGTCCAAAAGATTCTTTATTCATAAACTGGATGGGTTGTGTGGGGGGAGGATGAACAAAATACTAACAATACAAATATCAAAAGATTACAAATCTAGCCTAGAACAGTTTTTTGTTTTTAAGAAATTAACAAATTCTTCTTCATTGTAAAGCACAAATATCACATAAAGATAGATCTAAGTTTCATTTTAAAAATGTTTTACCATTGAGACGATTTAACATTGAATGGTTAGCATATTATAAAGCCTACAGATCCCAAATTCACCAGTAAACATGTTTATAAGTTTGTTTTGGAGAAAATGCGCTGAATATTACTCTAAGGAAATTGTTTTTGTCTGGTAAAATGACTATGAACAGAATTATTTGTAGATATTGTAGTCTAAAATTGAGTTTTTGAAATATAATAAACACAGTCTAAAATGTAATAGAAAATAATAGTTAACAAAAATACCAAGTTTGCTTTAAACAAATGGCTTACAGTGCGGTCCTACTACTGACATTAAACATGACTCTAATTGCTCCTCTTCTGTGTAATAAAGAATAGTCTTCTTACATTAACCAAAATGGCCACCCACACAATAATTTCCGGTAAGATAAATGACTTTGAAAATATGGGCAAAGTAAAACAGCTTTCAACACACGGTTCTACGCTTAAAAAAGATTTAAGTTTTCTAAAGCATAAAAAATACCTTTAGAAACCTCTTTACATAGAGTTTTCAACATGAATTGTTTCCACTTAACCATTAGATTGCACGACGAACATGCGCCTAAAAACAAACACTGTCCTCATGTCTTTGTTTTTAAATGCTTGAATTCGAATAACTCTGAGTTTTTTTTCAATATTCAAACATATCGATTTCGAGTTGGGCAGCTGTCCCAAGTCTTCGATTATTGGAGTTAGAAGTCAGAAGAGAGTGATTAGCTACTCTAGAATAATTTTACAAGTTTAATTTTTAACAGCTAAATCATCAGCATACATGAAGGCACTTACCACAATCAAGTTCGATTTTGTAAAGCTCTGATGATAGATCATTGAAGTAAATTATAAACATGGTAGGCCCCACAATTGCGAGGCCAACAATAATGATTGGACAGATTGCAAAAAGACTGAAAGTACTAGTCACCGCATCTAAAGTAAGACATGGTTACTTTTTTACCACAAAATTTTTAAAAAACATCAGTTATATTTTTCCTTCTTAGGAAACCAAGTTAAGAAGGAGATACATATAATCCCCGAGAATTTCTTGTAGACAGAATTCATCTCAAAGCATATTGAAACGACTACAAAAATAAATAAACCCAAAAATACTTTACACCCTTTTGACAAGAATCTCTCATGAGAACAATCCCACAGACCCAAAACGACCAATGAACCATGGTCCGATGAGGCCAACTCACCTACGAGACCCCAGTAAAAAAAACTCTCCAGAAGAAAATAGAATTGTCTTTTTTAGAGACAAGGCCAACTAGAAAGAAAATTGAAGATAGCAAACAATAGCGGCTCGTCAAGTTACTGCATCAGGAAACACGAACCTCTTGTCTAACAGAATGTAATCATCTCCAGAGGCTCTCTCTCAAAGAAACCCCTTATGTGAATCTTCGCATCAGAAATAAGACCGCTCAAGCAACACAGTTTGTTGACCATCTAAATTCACTGGTTCCTCTCGCCGACTTAAAACCAGATTTCCTGGTTCTTACTGAACACGGTCTTAGACCAAAACATCCATGGAAAATGTAAAACACTCCTAAATTACACGTTGACAAGCAATTTCAGAAGAAGTCAGTCATAAAAAAAGGGGGTGTTGCGATATTCCGCTTCAGAGAAATCCATGAAAGCAAAGTGGCAAAGTGTCAACCTAAAAGAGGCAATCCAGCAACAGAAATCACTTGCGAAATTGGCAGCAGTGGAAAATAAGGCCCTAGGAATATGGAATGTGGTCTATAACCTTTTGGGTGTGTATCGCCCACCCAAGTGTCCCCAGTTAGGAGAAGCTCTAAATCTGTCTAATCAGAGGCCATTGAAGACTTTCCTTTGGGAGTAGTGATCGCTGTCTGCATTTTGTGGGATGGACATCAAGTGTGGATGGCCTTTGTTGTTCAACGAGATATTCCTTGATCTCAAACGAGACACTGGCCATCTTTGACAGTAGAAAGACTTTCATTTACCAGCGACCGAGAACTCTATCACTCGAAATACATCCTACTCAATCGATATTGTATGTGCTGAAATTATTGAACAAGATCTACTAGAGGTTGACAATTACAGAATACCCATCTTTCTGATCACACAGGCCAAGCTGTGCACACTAACTCGAAATACCAATCATTCATTGAAACAACAAAATATTGTCTACTGCAGAAAATTCAAGTAGATGGAAACTTACTGAAGCTTCAAAAACAATTACTTTGCCGAGCAAGCATGGGAAGGAGGTGTACCATGCAGGTGGGTGTGGAAGTAGGCCTACTCAAATTTTCAGAACAATTGTGCGAACATCGAGCTCTTGACCCCTCACATGTCACTCATAAGTCTTCAAGAGCCAGACCTAAACGACAAAACCTGTTGTAATATAATGAATTGAAAGACCAACGAGTATGAAGAGCAAAATTTTATTAGAAGGGCCAACGAACGGTCTCTCTTTTGTCCGGGAGGGACTGGGAGGACCAAAAAGCAAGAAACAGCAAGAAGAAAAAAGCAGTATGATCTCCATCTAGAAAGTAATTAGACGAGAAACCAATGAAAAACCATCATAGCTGAATCATTCAACACAAAAGCAAAGAAGCAATTTGGAGGGTAAGTAAAGCACAGAAAGGGCCTTCAAAAAATAGTTCCAAAAACTCCTCATGTGAAAACCTTAACACAGCTTGAAGACACGGTTGAACATATATTGGAACATAGTAGGAAACGATTTAAACTCTTACATTTGATATTGCAGATGTAACATTGGCTGTCTTTCAAACCCCTCTCATAAACCACGTCTGAGTAGAATACAGTACCCATGTGCATACGCCACTTTGCTAATTCTCCCATTAACCACACAATAAGAAAAGATGTCGGCTAAAATCATAAGATCCACCTAGACTCTCATCATCATTTGGAATTGATGAGATTTCCCCTCTAAAGCGTGCTGAAGTTTTCCCTGTGAACAAGAAGCTATGTGGGCCCTCTAACACATGTGGTAAATAAGTCCAATGGCCCAAGGAGTGTTTTTCCTTCTAAGATAAAAACTACCGAAGGTCTAATTCCCCTTATCACACAAATAGGGCGACACTGATGAACAATAAAAAGACTTTAGGCCAATATCATTGGTTTCCAACCTTTTCTAAGGGTGGTAGAAAGAGTGGTACTGAAGATTTCACTTATGAACCAACTGCAAATTAACAACATACCTAATTGAAGGTCAACCATTGGAGGGTTCTCTTCCAGGAAGATCACCATTACAGTCATTGGTGGAAAATGTTGGGACATTTAGGATAGACGAAATTGACCTAGCCGAGGAAATACTATCATAAAGTACACATCTAGATCCTAAGTAAGGGGCATTCGACAGTCCAAGAGGAAAAGATTTCATTCGAAATCTACAGATCAGATATT
Organism: Homalodisca vitripennis; assembly: GCF_021130785.1. NCBI lineage: Eukaryota > Metazoa > Arthropoda > Insecta > Hemiptera > Cicadellidae > Homalodisca > Homalodisca vitripennis. The sequence continues at coordinate 142,895,057 of NC_060211.1, read as the reverse complement.
CCACTGTTTTCCCCGTCCCTGGTACATATATGAGGTTTATGCATTTATGCCTCTCACACAAACCTGATCGAGAAATATGGATATCCACAAATCATCCAAACAAGATTTGCCATGAACTTCAATAATCCCCTGCCCACGCGCACTGTACTTTACACTAAGAAACCATCCTATACGCCGGCGGCCAAAGCTTCTCACAAATCTTCTTTCCCGGCAAGTACCACGGCATGTTCCAGCAAAGAACCTTTAAGCAGTGTCTGTCGGAATTTGTGTTGCTGGATAGATCCAGTCTTCAGTATGGAGGTAATTCTGTTGAAACGACGCTCGTGTTTCATTAGAGAACGAATGAAAAATTGACTTTATGGTAAAAATAACAAAAAGTATTTTTTTTACACCATTCCTGTACTCAGGGATTACGAAGAAAAACATTCCTGTAGTCTGGTATATATTAGTTTCAAAATATGTTACAGTCCTTATAAAGATGGACTTCTAATTGAGTGGTAATGCAATGGGAGTATTAATCAAAATTATTATCATGACCTGCATGGAGTCAGATAATTGACAAATTTGAACACTGCCTTGCGAGAATTTTCCAGGAATATTGTTGCTAAAATGTCTATGTGGTACAGGTATCAACATCTTAGTGGCCACCCCAGGACGCCTGCTGGACCATCTTCAGAACACTCCAGATTTCCTGTACAAGAACCTGCAGTGCTTGGTGATTGACGAGGCTGACAGGATCCTGCAGATCGGCTTTGAGGAAGACATGAAACAGATCATCAACCTTCTACCCAGTACGTATCTCTGTAGTTTTAGTTGTGATACAAGTCAAAATGTAATGAAAACTTAATCTTATCGATAGAAAGAAAACTAAACCCTTAGTTGAATTTAGAGTTTAGTTCCAGGTCACCTTCCTTTTTGCAGCAGCGTCTGGTATTCTTCGTTGTCATAGACTTTCTTTGGATCTCTTCAGACAAACATGGCTCCAGATTCCAGGAGTCAAAAGTCTGCGACAGTGTCAGATACCAGATGCTGCAAAAATAGGATGGTGAACCGGAACTAAACTCTAAATTCAATTGAATCAACCCTCTCTACCATAGCTACATTATGTGTAAACCCAGTTTGTAAGGAAACATTTTTAACCTAATCTTGTGTTATTGATATTGCAAAAAATCTTTTGGCATTTATTATTGGGTGGTTATTTAGTAGGTAGTGTTTTGCCCTCTCACCCTTTCACATGTGAAGTCATGATTTAAATCTTCTACTGGAAATTTAATATTTTCCCTGTAGTTGTCAATCAAGTTTGTAATAACAATTTACTATCCTAGATTCTTGCTACAATACTTATTTTAAAATTTAGTTATTAGCTATTGAATTATTTACTTTAATTAAATTGATAATACCTCGTGAAAAACGTTGAAAGCTTAAGTTTTTTCTTATATCTAGCTGAACTTAGTATACCTGAATAGTATACTACAACTACTACACTGCTTACAGTTTTGAAGCTTATGTGGCTGTTGTCAAAACTATAATCTAATCTTTTTGGTTTCACACGAAGTCAAAATATTGTTAACACAATGAAGAGCTTGATATATTTTGACCCAGGTATGAAGAGCCCCCTTATTCAACAGATATTAAACCGAAACATGGTCCAAAATGAATGTCCAATGTTTGAAAGGGAGGCTGAATTGTTTCAATATTTTAATTGTGTTAACAATGCTTTGACATGTGTGAATCAGAAGACTAAGATAATAAACTATTTACAATGTCAAACAAATATTCAAAAACTCTGTTCTTAAATTAAATTACACTGACAGGACCGTTCAAGATATATTATTTTGCTCCTAAACAGTCATAATAGCTCTAATCATTTACCAAACATTGTCTTACAACATGTGAAAAGCTGTAGACCGCATCAGTAATGTCAGCCAAGCATTAATGTGATACTTACTTTTTATTGTCAAAATACCGTGATTGAGCTGATAAAATAATGCAGAGAGTGGACATTGTGTCAACTATAATTGTTGTAAAAATGTATACCTGTAAGATTAATTAATCTCTATATTATACTTTTCCCTAATTATTTTCTGCAATGATTACATATGTGGTAATATACAGAAATGTAGAAGTATAAGGAATTTCTTATCAGTATATTTTCAATTGGGCAAATAATAATTTGTGTGTTGCATGTCGGGGTTTCTTACAATCAACTAGGGACTGTGGGGATTGATTGTGCTTTTTAACGTTTCTTCTTTTGGATCTGCTTTGTAGCCAAGCAATTAAAGAACTGGGGCTTTAGATATACAGTATTTTTCCTGGAATTTCTGGTTTATTTTCATGGTAATCAAGGGATGGTTTATCTCACATTACTTTTGTTCTACTTTTACTAAAATCAGTTAATGTAAACTCCCCATTAACTAACTTGTAGGAAAAAATGATTAAATCTTGTATTTTCTTGTTTTTCAAAGTGCTGGCTTGAAATGATTCTTTCCCTTTCCAAGGCACAGTAAATAAAGGCTCACTTTGAGCCATTTATAAAAATTTCACATTCCAGGAGTTTTACAATTTTAAATTGAGGTTCAGGTGGAAGTTGTTAGACCCTTTTGAAATTGTCTCTTATTTTCTAAATTACTTGATTTGAAAAGTAAAAACGGCTATGTACAGTTTCTGCAGAATGCTATACCTAGAACAAGTTCTTGCATCTCTTCAAGATGGAATACTATAGTAGCACACTGTGTTGCAGAGAAGCGGCAGACTATGCTGTTCAGTGCTACCACCACTTCCAAGACAGAGGCCCTGACAAGGCTAGCCCTCAAGAAGGAGCCTGTGTACGTGGGGGTGGACGACAAAACTGAGGCTGCCACGGTCGATGGACTGGAGCAAGGTGAGAACATTAACACACTGGTGATATGTGTGATGATATGACTCAATGTTTATATTTTCTCCTTGTTGTACAAACCCATTAATTTGTTTCGATAATCAGTTCTTTCAGAAGACAGCAATTAATTATAGTCATTCATCAAAACTTTCTATTTTCCACTTTTTATTCTTAAGTAAAACTATACTAAACAGGAACAGAAATAAAGAACTGCAATAATACAATATGTTTGGCTCTTATTCTGGTGTGTGTCTTATTATTTAACATATACTTACTGTTGCTGATTTTAACATCGTAAAAATTTAAAAACAATTTTATATTGTTATTCTTCTGACCTTGCTGTAAATCTTACATATTATCTTCCATAGTGTTCCATTGTTTAATCCCAAGTAATGTTACAGGCTATGTTATCTGCCCGTCGGAGAAAAGGTTTATGCTGCTCTTCACCTTTTTGAAGAAGAACCGTAAGAAGAAGGTGATGGTCTTCTTCAGCTCATGTCTCTCAGTGCAGTTCCATCATGAACTGCTCAACTTCATCGATCTCCATTGCATGTGCATTCACGTGAGTTCATTTTTGTTGATTTTGATTGTCGTCCTGATTCTATTATCTGTTTCTATTGTATTATTCTTGACCGTAGGTTGAGGGACTAACTATTATATCAAGTGTTACGCCAATAGAAGCCTTTCTGGTTCAAATGAATTGTATTTTCAATGCCACAGCTGAATTTGTCTTGTTCAGAAAGAAATCAAGAAAAAAATGTATACCCGCCTTATTTCCAGCTCTTATGATCTACTTCTAGTCCAATATATTTCCAATGACATAGTTGAGTTTACCTCTTTGTTCTGATGAAATAAATATAAGTCTTACCTACTTAGGACCTAGATGCCTTCTTTGGCCAAAAAGGGTCTATTTCAGGCAGTTTCAATCTACCTCCAGTCTAATGTATTTACGGTGTCAAATTTGAATTTGCTTTATTGCACAAACCAAGAAAGTATATTCATATGTCGGTCTCAGAAACATACTTCTGTCAAAAAGAGTCTACTCACGTCTCTTGCAATTTTTTTTCATACATCTTTATAAAGGAGTTGTTTAGCAGAGATGAATGATAAAGGGATAAACCTGGTATCAGTTATTGTAATAGAAAGTTCTTATTTTTAGGTTGGACTTTGCACTTTACTTGGTGTACATCTTACATTACACTTTAACCCATTGCGGATCAACGACGTGAGGGTGACGCGGAGCGAGGCGTGGACCAAAAGCACAATGACGTGACCCTCACGCGGATGACGTGGTACGGATGACTCATTTGTTTTGAACGCTTATCGCTGTTATAAGCCTCGGAGATATTTATACTCAGTTTTCCTGGACTGGCTTCCTATCTTATCTCTGGTACTCGTCCACAAACACTCCCCTCGTTATCGGTCAATAACGTTATTATTTGCGACAAATTGTTTGTCTGAGGCGTACAGTCGTGACGTTCGATTTTCCTTTGCCTCGTGTGCGTGTACGTAAATAAAATGGGTGACGATTTACGATCATCTGAATTAGATAGACTATTATTAGAAAGTGGAAGTTATTTGTCCACGTTTTCATAATTACGCAGATACTAATGTTGACAGTGACGAGCGGGCTAGTGACCATGATTCAGATGTTCAGACTATTTCAGACATTGTTCTGGGACACCACCGGATGTGGAAACTCTATTTCAACATCATTTCAATATAAATAAAAACGCTCAAAGTAGTGCTTCCGAGGATATTTATGAATATACTTGAATATACTTCTAGTATAATATACTTGTCTAATATGATCTGTATAATGTTTATATAACATAAATAACAACACATAAACAAACAAAACATGTATAATTAGCGAGCGCGCTAAGCAGGCAGGTAGGCGTGCAAACACTGCGGGTGCTGAGTTGTAATACGGATTAATTCGTACTCTAAGGCCCGCGCGCGCGCGCCGTTTTCACGATCCGCAATGGGTTAAAACAATGTACATCTTGAGCTATGCTTACTTTAAATCTTTTTACTGAACTCCTTGGAGACCATTCTCCATTGGATTTGAAGAGTCACTAACTACCTTAAAATCTATTTTTTAAGTCCAGTATTCATTTACTAAGTTTAACCTATACAACTTGAGCCAAGACAAGAATACTAAACCATCTAGAACAGGACCTACATTTTAAATGTTTCAAGCTTTAAACCAGCAAAATTTTTTGAAGAGTGAATCTTTTGAAGCCGGATTTGTGGCATTGTACCCTACTAATATAGACCTTTAATTTGATGTACTACTCAACCTATGCTCTCATTTAAGATTTCCTTCTGACCCCTTGTGGGCCATCCCCTTGACATGACAATAAAATGGTAGTTACTTCAAAAAGTAGATTTATAGGTGCAGTAATGATGTACCAAGTTTTATTAATTTACCTGTAATCATTCGGGAATTATCAAGCCTGTGCGAGACTTTTTTTACACCCTGTATATAAGATATGTAACTGCTTGTTAGAATCATATTCGTAGATTGATAGACAATGACTGAAAATTAATATTTTATTAAAAACAACAAAAAGGTGAATGATCAAGTCCTCCCTTATAACTGTGTTAGACTTTCACTGTTCTAGAATTGATGGATCTAACCACTGTCTGGATCAATGAAGATGTAGATTTAATACAATCAGCATTTACCCTTACTGACAGTAAATATTTAAAAATATTGAATTAACACAACTTTTGATTTATTGTATCTCAAACAAATTTAGAATATAAGCAATGTGAGTTTTATAAATTATTTGTAATGTGTGCAGGGTAAACAAAAGCAGATGAAGCGTACAACAACGTTCTTTGAATTCTGCAATGCATCGGAAGGCATCCTGCTTTGTACAGACGTTGCAGCTCGAGGGTTGGACATCCCTGATGTGGACTGGATTGTGCAGTATGATCCTCCAGATGATCCTAAGGTAACTGGATCTTGCTGTCTGTGATATGTTAGTTCTATTAGACACTAAAGTAGGTTGGTATAACTGGTACTGTAATAGTATAGTTAACGTTTAACTTAATACAAGAGTTATTGATAGTCAATACGATACAATGGACATGTGGAGAGAGCTGTTTGGCTGAGATTCAATGAGGGATCCTACGTTTTTCCTGAAAGTGTTGGCAAAAGGTGTTCTGGAATCATGATATTTGAACATTTTCTCCCCATATCATTTTTGTGTGATATTTGGTATTGTAATAAGAAGACTTAAAGCACTGAAAAAGTTTTGCCTCAGTACAATTAGTGTGCATTTAAAATAAACAAAAGTTGTGTTTTTGCCAAAGATGATTTATTTTCTACTTCTTGGAAGAAGAATAATAACAAATACATCTTTTTTAAATGTACTGGTTTTACACGTAGACACACCGTAAAAAAGTGTGTGCCTTATGGTTATGTCTGCTCTGTGCGCTTCGCGTCATAGGATGAAACATCAATAAAAAAATAGCAATAGTTATTATTTATTTTTCACGTGCCACAACATCTATTTTGCTTCCCGACAGTCATAAATCAATATATTTATGCATTTCTACACAAGAAACTAAAATAAATCAATATGAATATTTCTGTATGGTACGTTTAGCGCAATTCCGTTGGTACATATCTGTATGCTGCACTTTAAGAGTTAAGCTTGTTTAATTTAACTGGTTCACAATATATTTTTATTTTATTCGTGAGCAAACTTGTGCTATCTTCTATGTAACTGCAGGTTTCTTTATACCGTTTCCGCCATCCGTTTTGTTGTCACCCCAATAAGTCAATAGATGAAATAAATTATCCCACACATTGGACGGATGGAGAACTACCTGACCCTGCCACTGTTCCTGCAGCACAAATGTTCATTTGGCTGCCTCAGATTCCTAATCATGAATCCTGTAAGTAGTCGAGGAGTTAGACCCAAAGTCACCAAGAACATTTCATTCTGAGACCTCATGTCAAGTAATTTTGCACAAGAAGATGATGTTATTGGTTAAACATCAAGCCCACTCTGACTCAGTAAATAAGAAAAGAAAAAAAGTCATCAAAAGCCAACTGATACAATAGCTATATCTCAATAATGGACAGAGAGGCAAAAAAATTGATGACACCAAATCATCCTTGTCAATACGATAGTTTATTTTGCATACTACTTCAAACACAGCTGAACGAGCGTTAGGCCTCTATGAGCATAGAGGCTCTTGGTACAGTATTAAATCAATATAGCACTCCTAACTCCATCAAAATTATAGCAATGGTGAAACGGATCACATTGCCAAATGTCTAGTAACATTCAACTAATGTTGCCACATAAATTATGCTTTGTCAAGATAACTTTTATACCTTCAACATTCTCAGACCAACCGATGCTAAAATCATTCTAGTGCAAATCAAATATGTTTACTTCTCCAATGCATATAGCCAAGATCTTATTTATGCCTGATGTCACATTACATAAATTAAAATTAAAATAAAAGTCAGCTGGTTGAACAGAGTCAGACTTTCTAGACTCCTAAACTCCTGCCTATTTGCCAAAAAAAGCCTGTACCAACCAAAAATAGCTTCTGCTACTGGCAATAGACAACCAACAGCATGTTGTGGATCATTATAAATGGTATTCCTATCAAGTGATATTGGTGAAGATAATTTGTGAAGGACATTTAAGGGATGACCTATACCAAGAGAGAACTCCAAAGCCATTAGATGATGGAAAAGAGAATATATATATATATATATATATATATATATATATATATATGCACCTTAATGTAACATTTACAACGCCAGCTGCCAAAGCCTTGGTTGCTGCCTCAATGTGTATCTGATAACAAGTCGAATATAATAACACAAACACACACAAGAATATAATCAGATCAAAAGTACGCCTAAACATTATTTCAATAAGAAATTAAACATCGTTCTATCCCAAATGCAGCTTGTTGAAAATCTGTACCTGCTTAAGACATTCATGAGTGTGAATATGTGCATTCACCTCATCCATACATGCTATATGGCGCTGAAACTCAAGTAATCTTACTAGTAAAATCTCTTTGACATTTCAGGATGCTCAGTCTCTCAAAAACTTTGCAGAAGTCCAATCTTACTCAATTTTAACTTCATAAGTGCAAGATTTCTTATTATTTGATATGTGTGTCCCCAGGAATACATTCACCGAGTGGGGAGGACAGCCAGGGGGGCCAACGGCAAAGGCCACGCTCTCCTGATACTGCGACCAGAAGAGCTGGGCTTCCTGCGCTACTTGAAGCAGGCTCGGATCCCTCTCAATGAGTTTGAGGTTGCTAGCAATAAGATTGCTGACATCCAATTACAAGTAAGTCTAAAAAAATTATGATAAAAATAATTTATCGGTTTTGATTTATTGTCAAACAAGGAACAAGTAATTGATGTGGAGGGTTTGTTCCTTTGTTAAAAATTTTCATAAATTCAAGGTTTTATTATTCAAGGCATTATCTTCTTCAATTTCTTCTTCGTTAATATTCTTAAATACATTTTTCTAAAAAAGATTGTCTTTAATGTTTTATCAAATTGTGCGTGCTTTTGAAGTCTTACAGGTACACAAGTATGTTCATTTTGGTGGGGTTTAGATTTTAACATATGGAGAAACTATTGTCCAATCTTTATCAAGTTATTGTTCCTTGGCTTCTTGACTGTAGTTTTTATATTTTATCAGTGGGAAGGAACCGTACTTTAATATTTTTAGTTTTATTGACATAAACTTTGCATCTCTTTGTTTAAAGTTTGTTATTTGTGATGGATGTTTGAAGGGATAGCAGGTTTTTGGATACCATTTACGTATACCATAGTTGTTACAAAAATAGAAGGCTGTTTTGAGGATTGGATTCTATCCTCCTCTTTAGGTGTCAAAAAATCTAAGTATACACAGAAACTAAAAAGTGATACATATGTGGCAGTGAAAGTCATGGTTAACAACAGATCAATCTGTATCTCCAAAAATACTCAAACACGTGCACGAGGTCCAGGGTGACTCGATCGAGTACCAACCATATCACTGTACAAAACAACCACAGTGAACAACACATTTCTACTCACCTGGTCTGGATGAAAGTTTGAGGAAAAATCAATATGAGCACTTGCTGTGGCAGCAAGGTCTGTCATCTGAAAGAAGGGAGCGGGATGGTGATGGTTGGTTTAAGTGGGGGGGAGGGGGAGAGAGAGAGAGTAATTGTTGTAATTGTGTCATTGTTGTTCTTGATCTTAACCTGTATATGCCCATGGGGTCAGTATCGATCCTCTACTAGTACAACCGTATGTTAGCGTAACAGGTTATCTGCTCCATATTCTGGGTAACTATGAGTTATAGTCATAATGTTTGTTTGAACTTTATTAGCTGAGATTTCTTTGAATTTTACAATTGGTTTAAGGCTTACAGTTAATTCTTTTTTAATCTTGTTAGCTAAAGTAACCTAACTTCAACAGAGAGTTGACTTAGATGTTGATCTGCTAAGTTTATGAAGTCTTAGTTTATATTTGAACAAATTCTCTTCTCTGGCTTCATCCCATGACATGTGATGATTTTCAGATCAGCATGTTAAGCAATTTTAGACTGTTCTACTAACCCTTTTCTCATATTGTCTTTTATGTTGTGTAATTCTCACATTTAGTGGTCTTATAACATATTCAATGCTATTTTAATATGCAACTGTAAATTAAGTTAATAATATGGTTACTATTTGATGTGATCAAAACAAAGATGTACAAGGTCTGTCTAAAAACTTCTCATTCATGCCAGTACTCATCTCTCACTTGCCACCTCTTCTCTAAATAAGTGTAAAACTAGATACAAACGAGTAGCGATCAACCACTGAGCGATAGATAGTAAGTGGTACTGTGGTAGTAAGGACTGTAAATATACAGACAGAAAGCTCGGTGCTGTTGTACTCTACTACGACTGTACCTGAGGCAAAACCAATAAGCTCGTTGCGTCAATCTTTTCAGTCGCTTTCCAGCGTTAGTAACAATCACAACTAGTGCGAGTGTAAGTTGATGTTTCGTGAAGTGCATAGTGATCATGGACAGTGTCTTTTATATTTCTGTTTTATTGCTTATAACAATGGCTTCTTGTAAAGAAAGGAAAGTTGAATTTGAGAGCAGTGCATTTAATAAACAGTGGACTCGTGACTATTTTATGATCAATAACAATAATAGAGCGTTATGTCTTATTTGCAACCAGACTGTTGCTATTCTCAAAGAATTTAATGTTCGTAGACATTATGAAACAAAACACAAGAGCAAGTACGAGGTCTGTCCAAAAAGCATCCGACCAGTAGGCGGCCGCGGCGGTAACTGACCGGCTCGAACCGGTTATTGGAGGGGAGGGCGAGCCTACTCCTTCCCATATTAGGCATTGAATATGATCCGGTCACTCAGTGAGTCACAGTGCTCTGTTCCGTACAGTACTGCTGTGCATGTGCGTCGCATTTCAATATGACTGAACGTGTTGAGCAGCGCATTTGCATTAAATTTTTCCAAAAACTTGGACATTTAGCATCAGAGACGATTACTATGATACGGAAAGTTTATGGTGACGTGTCTATGGGCGATACACAAGTAAAAGAGTGGTTTAAGTGGTTTAAAAATGGCCGCATATTAGTGGAGAGTGATGACCGATCTGGCAGGCCTTCAACGGCCAGAAACACTGAAAATGTTGAACTTGCTCGTGCAGCAATTAATGAAAACCGTCAATTGACTGTCCGAGAGCTGGAAGAAGATTTAGGAATATCAAAATCGTCAGTTTGTAACACTTTACACGAAGATTTAAAAATGAACCGTGTTTCGGCAAAATTTGTTCCTCGGCTGCTAACAGAAGACCAAAAGAACTGTCGACTTGAAATCGCACAGGACAATCTGGATTTGATAAAAAGTGACTCAGGGCTATTTAAAAAAGTTATTACTGGTGATGAGTCATGGGTTTATGGCTATGACCCTGAAACAAAGGCTCAATCTTCACAGTGGAAAACTCGCGAAGAGCAACGGCCGAAAAAAGCAAGACAAAGTCGAAGCAATGTCAAGACAATGCTGACAGTTTTTTTTTTTTACCAGGACGGCGTTGTTCATCACGAATATGCTCCAAGAGGCCAGACAGTGAATAAGGAGTATTATCTTGAGGTCCTAAGGTGACTACGAGATGCAGTGCTAAGGAAACGACCTGAACTGTGGATAAGCCGTGACTGGATCCTGCACCACGACAACGCGCCAGCTCATTCCTCAAATCTTGTTCAGCGGTTTTTGGTCAAACACAACATCAACCAACTACGACAGCCTCCCTACAGTCCTGACAGCTCCTTGTGACTTCTGGCTATTTCAGAAATTAAAAATTCCTTTGAAAGGAAAAAGATTTGACGATGTTGAACAAATAAAACAAAATGCGACGAAGGACCTATTAGCCATTCCGCAAAATGAATTTAAGGAGTGTTTCTGGAAGTGGGAGGAGCGTTGGAATAAGGTAGTGGCTTGTGGAGGGGAGTACTTTGAAGGGGACCAGTTTGCCGTTGCCGCCGAGTAATGTCAGTTCATGCCAGATGTCAAGGTCGGATACTTTTTGGACACTTCGTAGAATGGAAAATTATAATAAAACATTTGTTGTTTCTCATCTTCTCAGGAAGAATGTCTAAAAAATGTTAAATAGAAATATGGGTACTTTGGGGTTATACCGACCACACCAGTATGAAGAACACAAAATATAAATTTATAGAAACAAACATGATAGAACGAAAAAACAACTCTTTAATTACAAATTACAAACTTACAAGCATTTCCAGGTATTGTGATCGGTATTTTTGTCGCTGTTATCTTATCTTTCTCGAGAATCCCGATTACGGCAGGCAGCGCGTGCATCACATGATTATTTAAGTTTTTTGCATGGTACATAATTGCCTTTCCATTACAATTCAATTTATATTTCTGATCAGCCCCTCTATAATTTGATATTTTACTGATAGGTACTATCTCGAGGGATGTTTTTCTTTCGTTGACATCAGCGCGGGACAGCACCAAAGGTGCTGCCGAAGCCCGCGCTGATGGCCGGAGGCACTTGCACTTTGGGTGGCGGAGTGTGATCAAGAATAAAAACAAGTTTTGAGTGTTTTTTTCAATAAAGAGTTTAGTTTTTTGTTTGGTAATGTTTGTTTTTGTGTTTGGAGAAATGTAAAGGTAAAACACAGTAGTACAACAAAGCGACGCACCAGCTGAACGGGCGGTGAGACTCTGCAATCACGTTATCTACTAGAACGCTCAACTTTGACCTCTGTCTGAGGATGGGGAGGGGTTTGCGATAAGACAATTCCTGTTTTATATTGACAAAATATTTTTCTACGCTAATCTAGTAATCAGTAGAAGCAAAATGTCAAATAACGATTCATGTCTGGGTGTGGTCGATATAATCCCAAAGTACCGAAATATGAGATGTATGTTTTTCCTCTACATTTTAAAGTTACAACAGTTATTTTCATAAACATTCTCTTCACTTTATACCTCACACTGTTTCACCTTTGTTAAAATTATTTTCTTCACCCCATGTAAAAATAAAAATCCAATGTGCTATATGCATAAAGCAGTTTTGTATAGAATGGAAATACAGCAACCACCATTCTTAAATTTTAAATAATTATAATCAAATTAGAATCTTCAAGAAATGTAAAAAATTGTCTTCAAGTACTGGTATAGATCTTTACCCAAAAGGGAAGAATGGGGTGGTGACTAAAATATTGCAATTGGTTTTCCGTTTGTTTTTGGAAAATGGAAAGAATACGAAAATGAAACCTGACATGTGTTAAAAAAATTTCATCTTATCTCTAAGCAAAATCACAACTTTACAAAATGTTTTATTTTATACATTAGTAAATAAATAATAAACATAATATTGAAAATAAATTGTATAAAATTCAATCAATTATATCAGAAATTATTCTTATAACGTTAAATTACATGTAAAAATATAATAAATGTTTTCCTTGTCACAATGGGTGCTTTTCAAAGTAAAGAATATTAAATATTTTACTACCTTCCAGTTTTATGGAGGGGGGTAGTATAAAAAAAAACATTTGATTAGTTTTAGATTTAGCTTTTAGTGTGATTGTGTTGTATATGATCGGTGATGTGTGAAAAAATGTTGTCTACATGGGTGGTCAGATTGTATCAGTTCGTAAGCATGAGATGAGAATATGTTTTTAATCAGGCTAGCTTTACTTTGGTAGTCAATTTATTGTGGGTTCTTAAAAGTTGCTCCTTGTTGGTTAAGTCATTTTGATATGTGTCGGCTATCCCCACATGATGTTTGTCCTAATTTGAATAAATTTAGATAACCTCACTTTGGTAATCCCAATTTATAAGATTTCAACTTGTGTATAGTCCCACTTTGCTGTAATAAATTTATAAGATTTTACAATGTTCCACAATATCATATCAAACTTCCATAACAATTCAGTTATTCACCTCAACACTCACTCACTCTAAATAAACACTTTATTGTTATGTGTTTCATTTATTCAACATATGGCTGTGCGAGTTTACCAATTTTTCTTTTATAATTTATCTAAATTACAACTGCTCACAGAGAAATTTGCGTATTATACTATTTATCGAAATGTACATAAATTCAATAAATTCACTTTTCATTTCATCCTGAAGCAATAATTCTGAAACAAGTTTGACCATCTATACTTGCTTGTACAGCAATACCAGGTGTTTTCAGTGACAAAGCCAATGAAGGAAAGAGAACGATGCAGGGTGAAAGCAGGGGACAACAGAAGTAAATCCCTCTACTTACAATCTAGGACCCAAACTACTACGTATTAATTTTAATATCTCGGTTAATACTGTTTATAAAATACGAATTTCTTTTGTAACTGATACAATTTACTATCTGAATTTACTCCAATATAAAGTTAATCTATCTTTTCTTTATTAATTTATTTTAACTTTCACATGTGATTTGATGTCATAAATTAGCAACGTGGCTATATCACGAGAATTGATTAGACTGTGTTCGCTCTCCAATTCGCCGCAAACCCGTTTGAAATTTGTACTGTGTATTATTGATGTGGTGAGTTAACAAATGGGGGCTTCTGTTTGAAAACTGAGTTGTCGGCATTAAATTTGTAAAAATAAAAATCAGAAATCGTTATTCATTTTCATCAAGATAAGAAAAGGTTTACATGATTTTGGTAATGATATAAAAAACTGAAATTGGTTCAAATACATGTAAATTTTTCTTTTAAAGGAAAGTGTTTGTTGCAATCTTGAACTCTTCAATGATGTAGATCGATTTACCTTCGAGCCAGTTGCGTAGTCGTATTTTCAAGGTCATAGAATCACAATTTTTAGTCTTGTGGAAATATGTTGAATAGTCTTGCTCCAATATAGGAAGGTTTCTTAGAGAAAAGTGTAGCTCTGTGTATCAGTAAGGAGAAGTCATGTTGCGTGTGATGATCATGGATAGTCTTCATTCTAGGCAAGTTTCTTTATGAAACAGCATGAGGGATGACTTCAATGATTTAGATAGATGCCACTTTGAGAATGCTGTCCTAAAGGCTTCTCGAGGTGGAAGGCCGGCCAGGACCCGCACAGCAGAACAAAGCAGGAAATAAAAAGCCTTATTTTAAGAAAAACATTAAGAACATTCTACAGTATTATATCCTAACTTTATTTATCTTATTAAAAAAGTAGAGAGTGGAACTTTTATAGGATGGAAACTCTACAAGTATATAGAAAGAAAAAGACTAGTTGTGATATTTGGTTTGACTTGTTAACCAGATCGTTTATTTGGTGATGTATTGATCTAGCAATATTAGCCAAAGCTCGGTTTTATAGAAACTGTAATTTGAATGTATTAGGTGTTTCATATTAAATGATAAAACGTTGTGTCAAATTTAAAAATTTTTATGGGAGATTTTGATTGTTTTTATGGGTGAGTTAGGCTACATGACTACATGGTATGATGTCTAAATTTTGAGTCTATGTTAGAGATTGTGTATGTTCAAATCCTCGACCAGAGTATGCCTTGACTCTAGTCCTAATTCACCTTGTTTCCTTTGCTGATCTATAGTCTTTTGCAATAGGCAGGGTAGGACTAGACTATCCTTTCCGTAAGGAATACGAAAAAAAATCATGTGTCAGTATTTTACAGTAAAGAAAAGCATTAAATATTTCCTCCCAATAATCTCTAATTAGTTGGATAAATAATATAAATGATATTTTTCAATAAAGCTCAAAGTGATATATTTTATTCTTAATACGACAGCCAATGTTTACGTGATATTGGCTACACCAGATCACTTTGACATTATTTATACCGCAAGTGACACACTGCTCTGAATACTTCAGCGTACAAAGCTTGTGAAATGTCCAGTTTACTGCAGTCACACTAACAGAGAGCTCTTAAACTCGGCTATATGCGTGACTCACACACTAAATCCATTTGTTATGTTCTGCCTGTGGGAATATTGCTACTGTTCTGGAAATAGTTCCTCGTAAACTTTTTGGATCGAGACCTGCAAGAGTCAAAATGATTGTTGTAGATGAAGAGTAAATTTTAGTAGAAGATTAAAAGTGAATGTTGTAGAAATGGAAGATATTTCTAAGAGTGCTGTTGGAAAAGTAAACTGTTCTCATCAACTTCTATAAGTATTGTGGTACAAGATGCACTCTCCATAGTTGTATAAAATTGCTCAGTAATTTACAGTTTTTTCAGCATTATTCTGAAAGTGACGTTATTGAAGAATTCTGCAGAGTCAGTTGTGCACGATAAAACAACATAGTAAAAGAGAAGACTGAGAGTTTTCATAGACAATGTACCATTGGTTGTCAATTATGATATTGTTGAAAAGGTAAAGAAGAAAATCTCAACATTTTTTAAACAACGTAAATTTTCCTTGCAGATATCATAGTAGGTATGAAGTGGCCATGTTTATGCTATCTATAGATGCCCAAACTCGTCAATCATCATGTTAGAGAGAGTCAATCAGACGAAGATTTGTATGGCAAGAGATATCAGCTGATCTAATAGTTCCAAGATATATAAATTACCTGATTTCAAGAGGTAGTAATTGTCAGTTGAATTGTATAACTATAGCTCCAGATTTTATTACGCCGCCCCATTTCTTACATTTTTCTATACAAACTTAATTGTTGGGTTTTAAAAACTGTTTACTAAGCTCAGATCCTGTGGATACCTCCAAATAAGCATAAGTGCATGAAATACTAAGCTTGACAATTACATTAGTGCATTGGCTGTACCTGATTTGGAAGTGATCATTTTATCTCCCCCCAGATGGTTTATTTACTACGTGTGTGTTTCCCTATGATCATTTAACTTTTGATTAGTTATAAACAATACAAAAACTATTTGTATTATTAACACTAGGAACGGGACTCAAAACGTAACAAAAGTATATGATTATATTAAACTATGTTATTAAGGCGATCAATATGAAGCGATGTCATATAGTTAATAAAACTATTTATAGTTTAGATTTGTTCTTATTAGATAAAATCAAAATGGTCACCAGTTAAGCTGGCTATTGAGATAATTATTGTCTGTATTGAAGTTGCTAGCCCATGATCAACACTAAAAACACCTTAATTAATTTAGTTTTTTATCGAATAAATATGCTTTTTAGCTTACTAATACTCCGAGTTATTCTCATTTCATCATTATTGTATACATTGTTATACAAAAATATGTATGGGTATCTTTTAAAGTGTAAATAGGTTTAGAGAATCTCATTAAACATCATGTTGTATAAAATTACAGTACAGACTGAAGTTGAGTACGATATAAAATAAATTTACAATGTCACCAATATTATGACTACTTTAAAACAGGGGAACAGGATAACATGTCTGCTCGAACTTCAGACACGACCGCGGTTGGAGCAGGGTTGTTAACAAATCAAGACGATGCACGCAGCGAGCAGCATAGTACATAAGTTAACATCAATATACCTTCGCATTATCGTGACACAACGCTTCCTGGCTCTGGTAGCTCTGGTGCATATCAGAGCAGTGGTAACGATGCCTGACACAGAATAGTACCGGTGATTCACATCTCACGTGGCCACTTCATTTTGGCACGGTTCTCTTATCGTAAATTCCGAGAAAAGATTGGAAACTTCTGAATCACACAGGTCTGTCCTGTTAAATATGAGGTTTGATTGTAAAACATTGAAGTGAGACTGACAATTTTGTAAAACTTATTTTTGTTTGAACACCATATTGAGTGGCTTTGCACGATATGTAGCTAGCAGCATCGAAGGGTTGGAGAGTAAATCAAGTGCTACACAATATGTGCCGATGTTATTGATGCTAAAGTATTTTTTTTTCAATTTATTAAAATAAATTTATTTTGTAATATATAACATTATAGAGGAAGTATCTAGAAAATTGGCTAAGTTTAACAAAGCCTATAATTTGTGGGGCCAGACAAATTTTACCTGTATTTCTGTCTGTCTGTCTGTCTGCATGATAACTGACCTATAAAGTTGAAATTTTTCATGATTCTTCATTTATATATAAGAAACACTGAGTTGATGGTATGTGTCACTCCATGGGATTTGGCTGAGTGTTAGAGAATATTTTTGCATTGGTCTTATGGGTAACGAGAATGGCAACAAGAAAATAAATATCAGAATTAATAAATTTGGAAACAAATTCAATACACCCACAAGAAATTCAAACGTGTGACATATTAACTCACGTAGCCAAACCATCTCAACAATTACAACATAATTTTATTATGACTTGGTGCATATATTTTTATTATTTAAACACCAATATGAAACCCAATTTAATGAACAAAAATGTGAATATATTATCTGACAATATATGTTGAGAAAGATTTTATGTATTGACTCTAAGTTTTGTATGAAACTTCATTTCCATAAGGAACAACAGAGTTCTATGATACGTTAATTTTCGTATCAACCTCTTTTTTGTACGATTGTCTGTCTGTCTGTTTATCTGTCCGTAGAATGTCTCAAGAATAAAATGAGCTATAGATCGGAAATCTTGCATGTGCAACCTCAGCAAAGCCTGTTACAACAGTAGTGTGGTGTACTTATCTTGTAATATTTTATATTTGTAAACAATTGAAAATACTTTACTAAACTGAAATACTTAAATTGAGAACAAATGAAATATTTTTAATAAATCCAAACTACATATATTACAATTTTGAATTGTATTAAAATGTAAAGAACTTATTTAATGCATTGTTGTAATAACATCAGGTTAGGCTGTCATCAGTATTTTATTAAATTAAACTACATTTGTTACTGATGGTTGCTATAATAATTTAACAAGACAACTACAATTTATTTAATGAACCAATTCCTTAAAGTAAAATAACGTCTATCAATAAGTTTAGCTGTCTCATTTTACCATTTGTATTTTATATTTCATTATGGTTTTAACAACTCATTTAAAAATGTATATATTTTACTTTATTCACCTGGTACGCTTAGTACTATAAAAATAAAATCTGTATATTTGATTGTTTATGTTTTGAAAATGGTAAAGCTAAAGCTTATCAACCACATAATCAATATAAGCATTTTAATACTGTTATTGAAAGTCAGTTACTAATGCTATTGTAACATATTTATTTTTATCTTTACTTACTTACATTTCAAGATTTATTATATATGGTTGATGATTTAACATCAGAATTCAGTAATTAATTTTAATTGTATCTCTTAGTTCCTCATTTCTTAGAAGATCTTCCCATGTTTTATCACTAAATACTTTTTTATTAATTCTTAAAAACCCCTTCGTTTTGGCCTTCTGATACTCAAAATCAACTTCATTTAAATAAATATGTTGTTTGTCACTAAACTTCTCTTGAGTTTATACACGGGTGCTGTTTCTTCACGTTATTATCTCATTAAAGCAATTATGGTTATGTTCCTTTTTATGCACTTAGCGTTCATTACATCTTTTATCGTCGTTATAACAAGGTATTAATTATACTTGCACACACCTCTATAGAGAAACACCTCAAATTTTATTAAAATATTCATTGGCAAGTGTTTAGCAGCAATTTGTATTTTGTGTAATAATGGCAACAAGGGCAAGTTATGGCTTAGTCTGCACTGTTTCGTGTATTAGCAGCTCCCAAGCGATGATGGTCAAGGCTGCATGAACATCGGACAGCCTGCCTTGTAGATTACACTCTGTGTTCATCAGCATCATTCATTTGCATGATTGCCTCGGCCTCAGGCTTTTATAACTTCCACAGGTCTTTAAGTATCGTAAAGTGTTGTGTGATGGTCACTATCTTATTATTCTGAGAATCGAGATAGAAAACATATCGCTTCTTTAAAATATGAACATTCTGTAGGAAAGGTTTCTGTTTTAAAGATGCAAATTTCTTTATTGTTAATGGCATTTTATTTATTTATTTATTGTTTATTATGCATATTTTACCCCAAATATTACTTCATGTAGTCTTATGTATTGCAACATTTTATACATTTCTACAACACAATTCTACACTAACATGTTACAAATATGTAAATCTTATTTGAACTAAGTAGTATGTCATAGAGACTTTGTGTGTGTGTGTGTGTGTGTGTGTGTGTGTGTGTGTGTGTATATATATATATATATATATATATATATATATATATATATATATATATTCCTCCATTAGCAACTTGATCAGATTTTTCTTTAGAACCTATATAATACAGATTTTGAGACATCCCAGGTCCATGGAACAGCATTGTTCATATATACAAGGCTTCTAGTATAAAAAGTCGAGTGGTGTACTACTAGATGACTGAAATCATGTGTGTGAGGTTTGCTCAGTGATATAGATTTTGTCAGCAAGGAACCTGTCTGTTGTAAAAATTGATTCATTCAAAATTCATTTGAAAATTGTAGGGTGATACTGTTATGAGTGAAAGTGGATATGACACCTCAAAGATGGCCATGACAAACCAATAACGGGTCTCTAACGAATTTCTTAACGTGTCGAGATCAGTGCTTTACAACATTGTTTCTGAACACGTAAAGTTTAGAAAACTGTGCTCCATTGGGTCCTGAAACTCCTAACAGAGGACCACAAAAACCAAAGATTTGAGTGTGCAATTAAGTTCTTGACTCATTCTCACGAAGAAAGTGACGGCTTCTTTTGAGTTAGATCGTAACTGGAGATGAAACATGAGTTTCGCATATTATGCCTGAGTCGAAGTAACAGAGCATGGAATAGAGACACACTTTCGCGTGTAAAGGTGAAGGCCAAACAGCCCCTGTCCCAGTACAAAATCATGGTGTTGGTGTTTTGAGATCGGCATGGTGTTTTATTGGTCATGCAACGAGGATCCAATATGAGTGCAGAAATATACTGCCAATCTCTGAAAAAGCTACACAGATTGATTGAAAACAAAAGACGCGGCATGTTGACAAAGGGAATTATCCTTCTCGATGACAATGCAAGACCTCACACAGCACGTCAGACTCATGATTTATGTGACAGTTTTGGCTGGGAAGATTGACTACCCACCCTACAGTCCAGATCTTGCGCAGAGTGATTACCATCTGTTCCTCCGCCTCAAACAACAGTGGCAATCGTTATAATGATGACGACGATGTGAAACAGCAGTGAACTCTTGTTTATCTGAGCAAGCAGCAAGTTTTTATGAAAAGGGTATTTTCAAATTGGTTGAGAGGTATGATAAGTCTTTGAACAAACTTGGCAACTGTGTCGAAACCAGAGAAACCACCTCAGGGAAGAATGCTATAACAAATATACGTTTGGATTAGAGTTTAGTATACAAGTTTTCTTTTGTAATATTTGCCAATTAATTTCATCTTCCTTAGTAAAATATTACTGGATTTGTTTTATATATAGAACTTCTGTATCTGTCAGTTCCAAGACATGAACCCATCAACTGTTATTAGTCTGGTTACACATAATATTAATACTTAACTCTTCAGGAATACAAGCTTTTCAAAGAATGGTAGTATTTTGGAAATTTTGCATCTCTGTGGGATGGTTATAAGGCAGACAGGGCTAATTTATTTAATTTGTCAATAATTTTGCCTAGCAATTGAATTGAAGTGCATATGATATACTTCTAAAACATTCGGATATTAGTTTTTAACTTGAATTTCCACAAAGTGAAAATAATAGATGATGCAATATGCGGTAAGTGAGATGGATGTGTGTAGAGGTGGTTCTGTCCTACAAGGACACTCCTATACGCACCACTGTCACCTGTGCCCATTCAGGGAGGCACAACACTGCCGTAAATAACAACAATTAATTAAACCCCCGACAATCCTCTCCTACGTCCTTTCCACCCTGTTTACACGGCGTGGCTAATGAGTTACGTTCACAACCACACACACGGGCGGACAAAGGTGTAGGTTCTGTTATTTATAAGTCTACAAGTTGTGAAATGCCTTAGGTTTGTTCAGCTCAACTATTCTTGTAGTCATCGTATGTTTACAAATAGTTAATATGTTATGTAGAAGTTCATATAATAGTGCTTACACATTGATGTTGCACATTTGAACAATTTACAAACTTGATTTTGGAGCTGTGTAAGTCTTCATTGTACCATAGAGCAAATTTATATTCAATTTTGCGCTTCTTATGAACTATATGTTTTATCTGAAAATTTGGACTTATCCAGCCTTTAAACAAAAAAAAACCTGTATATTTTAAATACAATACAGAATGAGTTCATTTATACAGTATCTTTTCAAAATTCAAGCACTTTTACACTAGATTGTTAATTAAAGTATTACAAGAAAAATGTTACAATTCAAATTCGATATAATAGAAAAATCTACAAAATATTTCATAGATATGGAGTACTAAAATATGGCATGGTCAATGCACTTTGTTCTTATTACCTTAAATATAGTTGTTACTTTTGTAAGGTTTTGAAAATGTTATGGTATTTAAACACAAACATCCCGAGTTGATATTTGGAGAGGAAAATATTTTTTTTAAGAATGAATGTGATTATGATTCCATCTATATTAGCAAAAAGTGGCTTTATCAAAAAAAGATGGCTGTAAATTTAATCACGGATAAGTTTTAAATACATTTATGAGTACTTTTTCTGTTTATCCAGTATACTACTATGTTTAAACCATTTTAGAATTGTATGGATCTTGAAACTTTTCCAATATATAATTATTTTGTTGCAAAAGTAAGAATGTTAAAAACAGGTCTTTAATTATTCACACCATTAAATTTTTAGATGTCTATTACAATAGAGTGGTACTTCCATAAAAAGAAGAAAATTATTAAAGTTTTATAGGGATAGCCTTAAGAAACATTACATGTCAAAACATCAATGTTTAGAATTTTTAAGATCGCGAGAGATTCAATTTTAGTTGTTACAAAGATTGTCAGAACAGGAAAAAATAAGAGCTGTACTTAAGCAGATTTTATGTATACCTTCTCAACAAGTAATGTAAGTAATTACAGTAGAGTGTTGTACTCAGAGGTTCTACCTTTGCATACGCGTAAATCTTGTAGGACATAAATGAGCCAACAGGAAGTGAGGTGTACAGTGACAGTGACAGTGACTCATGTCGGGCAGTAGCGCAGGCTGTCAGTTCTGCTTCACTAATTATTCCAGAAGAGACAGGTTTATAGGTCTGTGTCCTATCTCGTACCATGAGCTCAGGTGCAACCAGATGATGCACCCACAGATATTCTCATCAACAACCTCATTTCAGTTCTTTCGTACATCATGCTCTTTCTAGTGCAACTTTTTTTATAGTAACTTTTCGTAATGTTTAGAACATTTACATATAAGCTATCGCTAAACAAAATCTTATTAGAAAATTTATGTTGAGTGCTTTTATGAATCATTGTCACTGAAATAATTTTCTGCTTTAATGATGATGCTTTAACCGGCGAAAGCGCTTTTAAAATAAATGTGGAAGAATGAAAAATGTCTTTTGAATTAAAAAACTGAAATAATTGCTTATTAAACATACATAATAGGGAATAATACTGCATTTCCAGTTTTTTATGTAGAAAAAACATAAGATACATTGAAATTTACGTAATTGTCTTATTTCTGAGCAACCAGCAGTGAAAATAATGTCTAAGAAATAACTCACAGTGAGTTAAAATCATGTTTAACTCACAATTAAATATGAAAGTTTACCATTGGGTAGACACACAAGCAGAAATGAAATTATTTCCAACCTTATTAGTGATAAGTTTCTAAAGTTTGGCCAATTATCGTAATAAAGAACTCAATTTTTTCTCTACTTATTATTTTAATACTAATTATACCATAGATATATAATTACGTAAAATAATAACACATTATAAAATATCGTAATTACGTAGATATATATGTGGTTAGAAGGTATTGGTATATATGTGGTGTATAAAGAATAGAAGAAACTTTAGGCCAAAGCATGAGGTAAAATTTAGTTTGCCTTGTATATGAAAAACTCAGTTCATATTTTGGTTGTAATGACCATAATTTAAGAGTTGAGTCCAATAAATGTTTCATGCACAGTGCAATAACAATAAATTTCAGTGACATTAGAACATGTTTGTAAAATTTGAGTACCTTGACAAATATCATTATTTTATAGGGTTTACAATAGGCAGTGTGTCAGTGTCGCCACTCCATCCACTCAACCGCTTTAAATCAAAACTTGGATCAGACAGGGTTCCCAACATTGTAGCCGAGTAACAGATGTGTGTGATTAGCCACTTGGCAGTGATACTGTACATTTCATGCTTTATACTCTCCAGACCTCGGCAGAAGAAATGGTTCGTTTTACAAGTCTTTGTTACGCACACACCTTCTGACAACAAGCGAATTATTACCAGTGTTATTTATTGCGGAGAGATAAATATAATCGCACCTACACCGCAAATAAATTGTTTTAAACCTGGTGTTTTCATATTGTTTCTGTACTGGATTTACCCCTTGTGGGATACAAATGATAAACTAAACAAATAAATAATGAGTACTTCAGTTATGTAGTGTACATGAATACATCACATGTATTATAAATTATAAAGAGCCACTTGAATTTCCACACGATTAATTAATTTTCCAATTGGAATGTAACATTTAATTTCAGGGAATATATCTTTCGTTCTAAGTTGTCTGTATGGTGTTATTACAAATTCAATGATTTTATCGATCTCACAAAAATAATAGAGAAGAGACCAAGTTAACAAGTACTCGTATGTGCAAATTTTCATCATGTAAAACATTCAAATGCCAAAAATGATGCAAAACCCATCACAAACCTTGTTTGAGATTCAAATATAAAAAAAGTTTTTCTTATAATCATCTATGTAGGTCAACTGAAACAGGAATGTGGAATTTTAAACACTCTGTATTTAAATACATTTTTTACATTTAAATAGAAATGTAGAACCCTTTAGATTTTATGTTCATTTATAACACACAAATTATAAATGAAACTTCAACTCATCAAACGAAAACGTAGAGATTATCTTACAGTTGGATAAGAAATTATCTCAGAAACTTTATAGATAATCTTATAGCCTGGTTCTGAAAACCTCCCAAATTATTTACGTCATGCACCGAACCGCAGCAATGGTCTTACAGTTGGGTGCCGAAATGAACGAATGCGCCATATAACAACAATTCAGAGATTGTCCCACGGTCAGTTATTAAAAGGGCTAAAATTGTCTCATAGCCAATTATTTGAAGTGTCTGGATTGTCTCAATCCCAGCTAACGCAAGTGTCGAGGGAATCCTAAACTGGTCCTATTTCTCACACTTTAATTTTGTAATGTTCATAATACCTTTTTCTCTGGATCCGTTCGGGGTACAGGATTGAGATTTCTCACGTATATACAATTAAATAAGTACCGATATCGCCTATATTACGTCATGATTAGATACGTTAAGTGATGATGTTCTCTTGCGAGTCAAGTACCACAAAGTACAAAGTTAGAAAATAAACTCGCGGTCAGTTATCGTGATCGCCGCGGTTGTCGTAACGTAAACGCCGATATTATTACCGTGACTCTGTCGCTGAACATTAAGTACGATGTAAAGTACTGTAATGCAATCAGTTTCATCTGGTAGTATTTTTTTCATTTTTAAAGAATTTTAGTTACGATATTATTTTTAAAAACAGAAAAATATTAAAAAAAAATGCTTTTAGTATTTATTTTACGAGTAGCTCTAGGAGTTTGAATAGAAATTTTGGGATATTTTATAATCAGACTCAAAGAAAAACTGCTGATGATTAGGATATCAACTTTTTACAGTATATAAATGAAGAATGACTGGAGGGAGTGACATATTTTTAAAATTTATAAGTCAATTTAAACGCCCAACAAAAATAAAATCATGTAATTTTATCAAATTATATTTAACTAAAAATTAATTTCCTTATAATTCATAAAAAATTTCAGAAAAATATATGAGTCCCTGAAGCTATAACTCCTTTACATATTGTAAAAGATTTACATTTTTATTATCAGCAGTTTTTATTTGGGCCTGATAAGAAAATTGCCTCCTACTTTAAGTGTATGTAATTCCTTGTAATGTGATCAAAAAATTTCTATTTTTTTAGTTTTTAATGAAGTTATCTCAAATGGCTATGAATAACATTTTCCCCACCAAAATTCGATTGCATAATCATTGTCATGGGTAGATTTTGCCACCAAAAGACGTAAACACCATGTCATTTGTACAGGAAATAACAATTTCGTTTGTGTTAGGGATGACCTCCACTGGTAATTTTCCCTTTCTTATGGAACTTCTGACTATCAAATAGACGTATAGCTGCGTATTCAAGTTTTTCCTCTTAAAAGGCATACCAAAAATAATTAAATCCTCGGAAAAGTATGTACTTCTATGAGTTTTAATTACTTTTAAATCTAATTGTATATTTCGTGGGTGCTTAGTATTAAAAACTAAATAAAACATTGATATTGATAAACGTATTAGTTACTCCCACCCAATCCTAAGTCAGATATAACCCCAACTAGTTCAGCGGACCGGCAGCGGCACTGTGGGGAGCTCGCGCGTAGATTTGTGATGAAAGCTTTTTGCCTTTGCTATCTATCTCTGCATTACTTTATCAAGCATTTTATACTTTACATTTTCTAAAATTAACAGTTACAGTATAATTTAACTAAAACTTCGAATTTTCTTATCAGGACAGTAATTAGAAAAGGGAGCGTTAAGAAGCGTTGTATCTTTCAAGACACAAAATGTAATACAAATACAAATGTTTCAGCCCCTATGCTAAACTTCAGCTAAAAGTGTCAACATATGTTCAGTGCCAGTTAAATTAGGATTAGGTTTCATGAATACTATTATTATTTTCCGATAATTGGTCTATGCCGCTCGTAATTTGGACTCGTGCATTTAATTGATCGGTTACACAGCTCCGTCCTTTTTATTATAGTAATTATTATTTTATAAACATTTTTACTATATTAATACAATATTAAGAAACGAGTAAGTTCCGTCGAGTTCTACCTTCCCCACATGATATATGCATCGCTTGATGAGGGCTACCCAAATTCAAGTCCTGGATTTATAAATGCAAATTCGTATTCAATCAAACTTAAACCGCATAATTTAACGTAATTTTAAAAAATATTTTATATTATAAACTAATTTTTAACCTAGTTGGTTTTGTATTATAATGGTTGTGCAATTCCTGTATGATCTCGTTATATTAGGTGTATGGATCCAGTAAACATTTTAAAACGTAATTTTTTTTGTATTTGTACTTATATTGTTGAAAATTAGTTTACGTTTAGGGTGGTTTTTTCGCTCTATTAGGCCTAATGTTATTTCCTAATGTTCGTTTAAGTCTTGTCTTGATTGTTTTATCATATTTTATTTAGGTATTAGGCTTATTGTCTATTAACTCTGTGAAGATGCAGTAAGACTAAGTTGATATGTTATTACATACATTATGTATGTTTTACATTTATATTATTGTAATTTAGCATTGTTTTATATTTCAATTATGTAAAACATCGTTTTGAGATATTATTATAGAATGAATAGTTCTCTAGTATGTTGAGTTTGCACCTAGTGTTTACGCACAGAACCCTTGTGTATGTGCCTACACGGGCGTGGCCCTTGCGTGATCGCGAGCCAACATTCCCCTGTTCTAAGACCGCGTCGAGCTCGTCCGTGCTGGCAGTAACAAGATGCCGGTGTCGCACTTGCAGACGAACGTTGCCGGTGACGGAAGGCAAGGCAAGGCGCCGGAAGGGAGTTGTCGGTTTGCCGGAAATGACAACTTGGAGGCCGTTACTGTCGCTCTGTTACAACACGTCCTGCCCTGTCGTGATCTGGCTCGGCGCTACAGAAGTGCTGACACTCATTTCCCGGCAATAACATTTGGATAGTTTAGATGAAAGTAAAACGTATGTTAGTGAAATAAGCCAATTCGTTTTCGTCCGAGCTGTTTTTTTTATTTATTTATTTATAGCATACAGATAATAATTGGGGGTTGTCTCTTTGTCGGTTCAGTTTGATTTTTTGGCTTATTACACAATTCGAATGGATTTCACCTGAAGGGGGCATTCTCTAATTCAAAATTGTCACAAATGGCAGTATCCTCTTCCTTTCGTGATGAACAATTGGAAAGGAAACAAAAAAATTCGAATGCAGTATCCTTTGCATATCAATACTATTGTCTTTTTAACCTTTTTCGTGCATGTATCTCATAAGGGAGGATGGATAAATTAAACATTTTAATTTAAAGGGTAGGCCTACTTTAATTTAGTTAAATTTTAAAATTTTGCTAAATTAATCTTCATTCTTCCTGTTTACATGCTGAGTATCTGAACTATCCCTATATAACTATCTGACTGGGATTATGGCAGAACAGTCTAAAATGTTGGACTTTGGGTTTGAGTTAGAAATAGCGCAAGATCAAATCCTGTCTGTGGCGAAGCACTTTTTATCAGTACCATCGACCTTGTACTGTATGATACTCCCCTTTATTCCGTTTAATTAGATCCTCGCACAGGTCAGTGGCCCATGAGGAAGGTCAGTGGCCCATGAGGACGGAGGATTAAGGCTTAAAAGGGGATCGGCCTCTCCTAAATAAAGAATTATTCGGTTACAGCTGAGTGTAAATTCACAGTTAAATTTCAAAACAAAAATTATACATAACCCATAATTTTTAGTGAACTTATTTCACTTAGGTAACTCTGTCTTTCTTTAACATTTTCAAAAGTTTTTTTTCATTCAACAATTCAATTTGAATCTTTACAAATCATTCTGAATTGACTCTGTTGCAGTTGGAGAAGCTGATATCTAAGAACTACTTCCTCAACAAGTCAGCCAAGGAGGCGTTCAAGTCGTATGTGAGGGCTTATGACTCTCACCACCTGAAGCTAATCTTCGATGTCTCTACACTGGATCTCGCTCAGGTCGCCAAGTCCTTCGGGTTCACCGTCCCGCCTGCCGTCGACTTGCGTATCCTTTTGTTAACACACCAACCTCGAGTTGGTACTTAGCACTTGTTTTGTTTTCTCTTGTAAGCTATATATTTAATTAGAGCGACACTTACATAATTGAACAATCCCTTTGTTGTTTTCCTTGGTGAATTAAAGATCAGGAAAATTCCGTAGAGCGAACTCAGCTTTATATGTGGATTGTGGCAGTAAGGATGAGAACCCCCTGAGTGAGTAGCTCTGTCGATACACCTTCTCCTGCCTGTTCCTCCTTCCAGTTGATTTTCTCCTTCAGCCCTAACTTATCTTCAAACGAAATGCACGACTCCCTGTGTCAGATCGGTGAGTTGCAAATGTTTAGTAGGAACCCCCCACACCCCATCTTCATCAATTGTACAGCATTCAAACAGACATGGGATTCAAGATCTATCATTTCGGTGGAAATTTCCTTCTTATTACAGGAAATAGTATAACAAAGTAATTTAATTGAAATCTTAAAGCAACATCAGACTTATTGGTAAAACTATTGTTATTTAATGTTTACTTTAGTTGAATAGTACTTATCTATATTTTATAAATGTAATACTATACATTAATTTCAATCTGGTAACTTTACTCAGTTGAATTTACCAATCAATATTAATTTCTTATATAGATAGTTGATATTACATCGTCGTCAGTTACATTTGTGTATATTAAAATAAAATCCATTACAATAAATTTTTACTGTGTGATCAGTTCAATGTTTTGAGTAAAAGTTTGTATAAACAATAACTAATCAGACAAGGTGTGAGAAGAGTGTTAAGGAGGGAAGAGGGTTTGTATAAATGAAATTGGAATGGGTTGAGGTTGAAAAACGGTGTTTAATTAAGTTGCACAATAAAAGTTAGGTATGTACAGCAGTAATTCAGTCTCTCCTCCATATTCTGTTTTATAAGATCCTCACACATGCCAGTGGCACATGACGATGGGCAGAATATAACTAATAAAGAAATGACATCTCCTTCAAAAAAAAGAAAAGGGAAGAAATACAACACAGTTTGAACTAGATTGAGAACATTAGTTTAATCTAATACAAGAAATATTGCTTAAAATGTGTTATAATAATAACTTAAAATGTCAGAATATAGCGTTTTTACCACAGACAAAATGTGTAATGAAGAGAGTTAAATGTAGAGAACAAATTTTGTAACCTTTCATTACATGAATGAAACTGGAGAAGTTATATTATTATATTCAATTTTCAGCAATACTAAAAAAATTGCTATCTTGACTTTTCTATCAAATCTTATCATATTACTAGGTTCCTATTTGATTTTTAATAATTTTGGTAGTTGCAATAATATATTACTGATGATTTCAGTTAAGACTTAATTAAGTAACTTATTAGAACACTGACAGGGCATAAGAAGCTTTGTATGTCAAATAGTTTTATCTAAGAATACATACCATTTAATAGTGGCATACATAGCACTATACTATGTACGTACATTAAACTAAATTTTTACATTTACCTAAAACTATTTAGCAAACTATAAACAGTACTACACATTTTTACTTTATAGTTTGACTCTATGAGGTGGTGGAAATATATTCTAAAGAGTATAAAGTTTTATGTATTTTAAAACATTTCTGTTTCTTTTTAGTATAGTCAGATTTGCTTCATCTCGAATGTTTTGCGGTAGCTGTTTCAGAAATTCCATTCCCATAAAGCTTGGTTTTCATTCGTACATTTTCAAATTGTGACGCGTTATGTTTATGTTTCTTTTATGTATAGAGTAGGGATGAGCATTTGTTTCTAGAGTAATTAAATTATTTTTGGCTATAAGAATGGAGTTAATCATATATTTTCCATATA
This sequence comes from Homalodisca vitripennis, assembly GCF_021130785.1. NCBI lineage: Eukaryota > Metazoa > Arthropoda > Insecta > Hemiptera > Cicadellidae > Homalodisca > Homalodisca vitripennis. The sequence goes on along the minus strand of NC_060211.1, from coordinate 142,864,864 downwards.
CGAGTACAGTTAAGATTTGTAAAGTTTTAAAACGCTTTTTTGTTGTTTTAGAATATTGTCTATATTTTTCTTTTGTTGCTAAATATACTAGAGGTTTTCATCTTTTCTAAATTGTATGATGTTGAATATCTCACAGATACTTCCTTAACATATTGCTCAGAAGTGACTAACAGCAAGAACTCGAGGCCTCGGAAGCGGACAGGAGGAGGAGGTTTCGGTTTCTACAAGAATATCAACCGAGAGAGCAAGCCCCATCAGAACATCAAGTACCTGCAGCCTAAGCGATGAAGCCTTCAGCCTTGCATTGTTTTATATACATAAAATAATATACGTTTACAAGTGTTATATTTTACCTCTTTGTATTCATTGTGACTTTCCCAAATAATAATGATTTCTTTCAAGAGCATATACATGAACTACGCTTAGGGCTTAATTATCCACTTGTTTGAATATCTCGCTAATTTCATGCTGTTCGTACCATGTTAAAAAAAAACAATGTATAAAAAAATATTTAATCTAGCATACAAATTTTTAAAGACATGAAAACAATCTAAAACACAACTAACTATTTATCAGAATCTATTAAAAATAACTTAAATTTATTTGTCTACAAATATTTCTAATCAAGGTAACATATTTGCTCCCAGAATTAACATATGCTGATTACACTACTCAGTTCAGTAGTAGACATTATGCCACTTGAGAGTCAAAGGGTTAAATCAATTTTAATATAATTTATATAATGTTTATTTAAACAGTAAAAATCCATTGTCTTTGTTGTTTTATATCCATTACAAACAAACAAACATTGTATCAATAATAAACATTTTTTTAATATACGTTTTCTGTCATACTGCATAAATAACAGTTGGTTATTATACTTAAGGTGATCCGAGAAATTATTGTTTTTCTTCAACTTAAAACAGTGATCTAAAAAATCAGCTGGCACACAATTCAAGCTTTTTAATTTCGCTTAACCTCAAACTTTGTTACTGTTTCAGTAGAAATATATACAAAATAGTTGTCCTTTATAGATAAATTCAACAGTATAACTTTGCTGAGTTATTTTGTAATAACAATTAAATAAACCAGGTAAGTTTCAATGTTGTTTTCCGTCCGATAAAAACCCTTGTTCACCACATCGATCGTTATTCGATTTGGAATCAAAATGTTTACGCTGTCACAGATATTAAATTATCCAAATTTTCAATTTTATACGATCTAATAGTATCGATGTAAATTAAGTGAAACAGAACATGTGTTCTTAGGAAGTAGGTGTATACTGTTATGTTATATTACATTCCTGGTGCTCTCTCTCTACATTGTTTTATGAGAGTCTTTTCGTCGGAAACGATATTAAGGAAGAAGAGAGAGAGCAACAAAGTTGAGTGACTGAGATGGCTGGAAACGAGACGTTATAAAATGAAATTAGCTCTGAAGCTGAGCCGACCGATGTTTATTGAGCCCAAATGAGCCGAGACTCTGGCACTTCTCCAGTTGTTGACGTTTTTTAAAATCCTTTCAACGTAACGACAAAATCAGTGTGACCACATTTATTTGCTGCCGGTGATATGTACAAAGTGCCACCAGCAGGCTTGCCAACCACGCGGCGTCAAATGAGTGAAAATGTTTTTCTTGAGGTGGGACCAAGTCCGTGGGCTGTAACCAACCACAATCTTTTCAACTATTTCAAAGCACTGATGATTTAGATGAAATCAGTTTGCATTAAGTTCATACTAGTAAAAATAGGTATGGAATCATGTAAAAGAGAAATTGTTAAGTTTAAAAATATTTAAGATGAAAAATTTGATACAGTGCTCTAAAGCTTTATAAGGGATGTGAACAGTTGCATGAGGGTTCCTATTTATAATTTCAAAATTTGATATTATGATTTGACTCAAAGAAATGGAACTAAATGTCCAAAAAATTAATCATCTGAGAGTAGAAAAACAAAATGATTATTTTATTTTATTATGGCAGTTAAATTATGAAAAATTACAGTGATGAAAAATGTTAAGATACCATACAAAACTTGGTCTTTTTAATAAAACTCTTAGTACGGTACCTCCTTTATTAAAGGGTCAATTGATATCAGTGGTTACCAGAGGATCGGTAACTGCTAGAATGTTATATTTTTGTTTGAAGGTTTTTGCATAATTTTTGTTTCATAATTGCTGTAATTTTATGAGAACTATGAATTGAATAATGGTAAGTTAAAGAGGACAACTAATAACTGATGTAGAATAAGAGGACATGCACCAAATGAGATAACTAATCATAAGATTTGTGTGACTATAAATGGGTGAGCAAATTTAATTTACCTCTATCAATAACTCAGTATTAGCTCTAATATTGTGAGTGAAATATATTAAACTCTAGCAAAAAGCATAGAAAGTCCAACAGCGAATATATAGAGTTGGTTAACATATTTTGGATCTGTAGACAGCTATGCTTCAATGAGTCATTTGCCTGCAAAATTACATTGTTGTCTTGAAACGAAACACCTGAATATAAAAGTAAGTCTGTACAAATTCTTTATTTAAAAAAATAGTTTTAATAGTAAGTAACAAAAATGCTATATTAGACTTATATCATAATGTTAAGCTTATTACTAATTCTAATAAGCCAAACACAATTGTAGTGGAACTTACTGTTCCGGGCTTTCTTAACATTTTATGTGATATATATATATATATATATATAGAGAGAGAGAGAGAGAGAGAGATCACCTTAAAAGGGCACAGTACCCCTCAACAACCTTGCGTGTAGTTCCATTTAACCCATGTTAATTTCAAATAGTCCTAAACTACCTAAACAAGATAATTTGATGTAACAAAAAGTAATCATATACTGTATTCATTTTATGGGAATTTAGTGAAAAAATTTTCAATTTATGTACATATAAAGAAGTAATAAAAATATAATTATAACATTGGACATAGAATTTTTCTGTTTGAAATTAACATTGGTTATATGGGATTAAACACAAGGGATACTGCACCCTCTTAATGTTCACAACGATTCCTGAGTAAATGGCTGCAAACTTCGACCCGATATTGAAAATATCATGGATAGTTATTATGTAGTAATTTCAACAGTTTTATATTAAAATATTCATATAAATTTGTATTTACTTAGTAAAATGAAACAAATCTATTTATACAAAAACTTCATAGTTAATTTTAAATTAACATTTCCAGTTAATTAGGATTATAATTAGTATCACTAGGAGTAATTATTATTTAAAATACATATTACAAGATTAGGGACTCCCAATGGCTTAATTTACTTATGTCGGTTCTGCAACCGACCTTCATTTGGGAACCACTGTTCTAAATATATCACACAAAAGCCTTTTGCAGTGAGTTTCGCTATGTATTTTATGTACAGGCCAATGTTAAGGTTTGGAGGTTGCTTTGATATTAAATACTGTACCACCAAATTAAGTATTTCTGAACAGGCTTCAAAAGATAATTACGACAAATGATAAGCCATATTTTTGTAATTTTTATCGCTTTTTTAGGAAAAGTGCTCAATGTGTAACATGAAGACTTGCACATTTTACGTCATTGTGAGCTTGCGTATTGTTTATTGGCTGAGCTTTAGTGAAGCATATCAGTTGAAGGCTAGAAAAATTTAATTTATGTCGTATCTGTCTGCACAATATCTCAATAACATACTGGCTTATAGATTTGAAGTTTTGCATGATGATCTATTTCTACATTAGCCACATCGAATTCGATGATGATTCATGGGATTTGGCTGAGCATTAGTGAACATTTCTACGTCGATCTTATGGGTAATCATGATGGCAAGGAGAAAATTACGTAACGAATTAATTTGCAAACAAAATGAGTACATTTGAGTAACATATGAGTACAATCATATGACATTTTAACAAGTAGCCTAATGAAATGAACTATAAACATGAAATTTTGCATGCAAGCACAGGGAAGCCTGTTATTGGACACATAGTGTGACGTACTCCAACCTTGTAAGTAGCCTAATATGAGGTGGTGCGTCATCCGATTTTAAAATCTTTTGTTGCTTAAAACCTAGTGGTTGTGTACTATCTAGCCGCAAACCATAGATCGACTAATTATAAATAAACTATAGAAATTAATTTTAATTCATCCAAAAGAAATCATTATAAAAAATTCCAAATGGATTAACACTCTAAGAAAAAGATTAAGCATGGTAGCTTAAGCATCTACAAATTGCAGTGGAGAACTAGGTGTTACTGCAAAAAATGTCCATCACACAATCGTTATAAATCAATGCAAGCTTTGTTCTCGTTATAACCATGGCAATAATTTGTATTTTACTGAAACTGTTATAATGTCAAGAGACAAAATATAATTGCAAAACAGAAAAAATTTATTAAACCTTTTTTAGAAGGGATTTCAAATTGTGATGAATGTTTTTTGTGTGTTTTTATGAACATGGATGCTATGTAAATTCCATAAAAATAATAAAATTGAATTTAGTTATTTCTCTTCTGGTCTTAGTTGCTTATTTTTAAGAATATTTTTGGTTCATAGACTACCATTTGGTGTTTCTTAATTATTTTATATTCATAGGTTTTTGTATAGAGTTTAAATAACTGAAAATATTATTTTGTTGCCCTTAATAAGACAAACAACCTTACAACATTATAATATAAAATAGTTTACTATATGTAGACTATTTCTAAGGATTCAGCCGATAAATAAAGTGAGAGAAGAAGTAATTTGTTCCACTATTGAGATATAGTAAACTTTATGCAAACTAACCCACGAGCTAGCTACCTACCAGTACTTCAAAGTAGAGATTTTAATGTAATAAAATATAATAAACTTGTTAAAAATATAAGTAAGAAATGTATTGAAATTATGAACCTTTATGTATAATTACAAGCCTATACATACTGTAAAACGAGAATAATTCATTTTTGGTACCTCATATCAAAAATAACATAGACAAAATGGCAATGATCATGAATTATACATGGCAGGAGAAAGATAATATGGATTCTATAATCTGCTTGTAGACTTTATACTGATCGTGTTATTCTGTGAAATTTTAACCATGACCTGAGTATATAAATCATATTCGCTACACAAACTTAATGTGGGTGGACAACAACACTAGTCGAGATATTTCTGAATGGGAGAAAGAAAGAGAGAGAGAACAGTAATGTATGGGACAAGGTCACCACCACCAACACTGGACCATATGGTCCCACTGGCGAAGTCCCACACGCACACGCGTAGGTACACTAGCTGCCTCGTCCTCCTCATCTTTCTCGTTCATAGGTCTTCCAACAATGTATCCATCGCGTATTGAAGAATGTTCTCAAAGACATTCAGTTGTTACGTGCATAAGGAAGTGGGACTTAAGATATTGTTAAGGATGAAAAGTTTTATATTTTATGATCGTATCGTATGCTACCTTATCTGTAATTGAACAAATTAGTTTCGCAATGGCAACCTAACCTAAAAGTTCTACGCATTTCAATTGTGAAATATATTGTTGTTAGAGACAACAACGCCAATTTAACTCTTTATATTTGTCCATTTCCGAAAATGAAAGAATGCCCGTGAGAAAATAGCGCGCAACACGATAGGCTGAGATCAGAAATTAGCAATATATGGATAAAGCTGCTTTCTCTAACCAAGTGTTTGGGGATTCAGTTCATCAGGAGGTAAATATAAACTTGCAAATGGTTATGGACAGTTTTCATTGGAAACACTTAAAATCCGCAAATATACACCATAAGTGCAGAAAGAACGTTTCTATCATGAATATTTTCTAGATATTTTTTACTCGGTTTCTATAGAAATTATGTTACTTATCAAACTGCACTTGACTCTAGTAGGCCAAAAAAAGCAAACAGTCTCTAAGAGTCTGGTGGTAGACATAAAAACTTTCATCAAGGAAGTCAATAAAAATTTTCAAATGGTTTTAGCGCATTTTTTCTTACAATTATTTAATATCCGCAATTATATTCCAAAGGTGTAGAAAGGATATTTCAATCATGAATGTTCTGTACAGATTGCTTTATGAAGTTTCCATAGAAATGATTTTCTTATCAGACCTCACTTAACTCTAGTAAGCCATAAAAGGCAAGCAGACTCTACGAGTCTGGTGGTAGACAAAACGTTTCATCAAGGAAGTCAATAAAAATTCGCAAATGGTTTTGGACAGTTTTCCTTTAAAATATGTAATATCGCCAATTATGTTGTAAAGTGTAGAAAGGATATATCAATAATGAATGTTCTGTAGATAATTCTTTATGAAGTTTCCATAGAAATTATATTTCTTATTAGACCACACTTGACTCTAGTAGCCCAAGAAAGTCAAGCAGCTTCTACGAGTCTGGTGGTAGAGATAAAAAGTTCATCAAGGAAGTCAATACAAATTAGCAAATGGTATTGGACATTTTTCCTTAAAAATATTTATTATCCAGAATTATATGCCAAGATATAGAAAGGATATTTCAATCATGAATGTTCTGTAGAGATTTCTTTATGAGGTTTTCATCGAAATTATATTTATTATAAGACCTTACTTGACTCTAGTAGGCTAAGAAAGTCAAGCAGTCTTCGACTTTGTGGTGGACATAAAAAGTTTCATCAAGGAAGTCAATAAAAATTTGGAAATGGTTTTGAACAGCTTTATTTAAAAATATTTAATATCCACAACTATATGCCAAAGGTGTAGAAAGGATATTAGAATCCTGAAAGTTCAGTAGAAGTTTCTTTATGAAGTTTCCATATAAATAATATTTCTTATTAGACCTTACTTGGGTCTAGTAGACCTAGAATGTCAAGCAGCCTGTGTGGGTCCGGTGGTAGGATTAATATTTATAGAATACATTCTGCTCTGTGTTTCCGAGCGCATCAAATTATTTTCGATTCTCAAAATTGCGTCCATGAATCACATTGGTTCCATCACCAGTGCCACCGCACCGCCGGCAGTTTCCCCGCCAGAGGCAAGACTTGCCAAGAACGCCGCGTTGCAAAGCTCGCGAACGTGTATTGGCTCCGATTCCTTCATTTCCACCGGGCTATATCGGTTGCTGAGTTCAGTGTGGCCGCAAACTGACAAAACCGCATTATTTATATCTCCAACTTTCTCGTTGCGATGTCCATCCACTGGCTCGAGCCTGGCCATTGTGAAATTCCCAGAAAATTCATTGTTCTCATCATCTCTTTTATTACTCACAGTACATAGTACACTCGACCTGTTTTACATGTCCAGTCAGCTTGGTGGCTGAAAATTAACCAATTAATTTACGATTCTATCAGACATCAGTTCCCTCGTTAGGTTCTAATTTGAGCGCTGACCGATAAGTCGATGTAATTGCCTTTGATGAGATTAGTTGACCCGATGCTGGTTGAACTGATTGCGAATGAAATCCGCTAACATCCCAAGAACTACGAGTAAAGGTCGGCACACTTGAATCGCCTGGGGTATGTGAAATTCCCAGAAAATGCATTGTTCTCATTATCTTATTACTCACGGTACATAGTACACTCGACCTGTTTAACATGTCCAGTCAGCTTGGTGGCTGTAAATTACCCAATTAATTTACGATTCTATCATACATCAGTTCCCTCGTTAGGTTCTAATTTGAGCGCTGACCGATAAGTCGATGTAATTGCCTTTGATGAGATTAGTTGACCCGATGCTGGTTAAATTGATTGTGAATGAAAACCGCCAACGTCACAAGAACTATGAGTAATGGTCGGCACCCTTGAATCGCCTGGGCGTTGTGAAATTCCCAGAAAATGCATTGTTCTCGTCATATATTTTATTACTCACAGTACATAGTGTACCCGACCTGTTTAACATGTCCAGTCAGCTTGGTGGCTGTAAATTACCCAATTAATTTACGATTCTATCAGACATCAGTTCCCTCGTTAGGTTCTAATTTGAGCGCTGACCTAATAAGTCGATGTAATTGCCTTTGATGAGATTAGTTGTTGACCCGATGCTGGTTAAATTGATTGCGAATGAAATCCGCCACGTCACGAGAACTATGAGTAAAGGTCGGCACCCTTGAATCGTCGGTAATTCACCAGTCTTTATATAATATAATTAATTAACTGCTTGCAGTACTTCTCTTTTGCATGTTAGATGGAAAATTCATTGAAGAATATTGTCAATGCCAACTGATAGCTTTAAGTCGGGTCAAAAATTGTGATAGTGACGAATATGCCCTTTTAATGTCACTTGTTCCTCGGTTGTGTATTACAAATAAATATATTACCGTATTTAATTGCATTATCACTGTGACAACATTTGTAATGTGAGGAGAATATTTTCTACAGTTTAAACCAGCTGAAGATTTCGCTTAAATTATAAAAACTATTCTTGACCTAGCCATCTAAAAGTATGCACAAAGCTGATAAAAACACAAGATTTTGTTTCGATTTTTTAAGGTAAATTTTTAACTACCAAGAAGGCAAAATACATAAGAGATTTCATTAAACCTTTAATAGTATATATAAAAAACTAAACCGTGTTTGGATGCACATTAGTTATATCTTTAAAATGAGACATATCCCATGTTCCGACGATCAAAATTAAGGACGTAAGAGTTGCATGAGATGTAACATTATTCTTAAGAGGATGAAATCAAGGTGGCCGTCAGTACAGCCTACTCTTTTAACGTATTAAAACCATTCTCGATCTTATAAGGTGCACAACTAATTAAGTCAGTGGCGTAGCGAAGGAGAGGGTCCAGAGGGTCCGGAACCCCCCCCCCGAAATTTTAAGACATAGTCTATTAAAAAATAAAGCATGGAGCAGGATAAAAAAGGAGAGTTATCATTACTCTTGTCTACAAACATTAAATTGATTGATTTAATTGATTAAAGTGACCATTGTTAAAAATATAATTGTCCTTTCGTTTAAATCATAAAGTATCAAACGATACTTTTGGGCTCGGCCTTTCGGATAGTGTAGTGTAATCACGGTATTTATATAGGGCGCGGTCACGTGACGTCGCAAAGTAACCTGAACCGTAACACGGCGAACAGTTTAAATTAGCGACCACTTCGTTCAAATTCGTCTTTAGGACGTAAAATGACTGCTTAGAATTAAGTTACGACGTTGATTTTAGGTCTCATTAAACTGTAGACGTGTATATAACTATTGAAAAAATATAAAATATCACTTTCGGTCGGAAAATACACTAGAAAAACTCTACTAGAACTTCAACTAATTTGGACTTCAGTGATTGAGGTAAATGTGGTGTTTTCGACTGAGTTATGACGACGATTTTTGTTATTATTAAACTGTACAATGTATCTATATAATTATCGAGAAAAAAATCACTTCCGGTCGGTAAATACCGAAGAAAAGCTCTCTACAGATTCAAGTTTTGACGATTTTGGATTTCACTGGTTGAGTGGTTGAGGTAAAAGTGGTACTTATAAGTATGTTAGGACGTTTATTTTAGGTATTAATTCAACGTTGGCTAATACATATATAATTATCGAGAAACAAAACAATAAAATCACTTCCGGTCGGAAAATACCGAGGAAAAGCTCTACTAATTCAGATTTTGACAATTTTGGATTTCACTGGTTGAGTCGTTGAGATAAAAGTGGTACTTAGAATTATGTTAGAACATTGATTTTAGGTATCAATTGAACGCCGACTAATACCTATATAATTATCGAAGAAAATTTGAAAAAATCACTTCCGGTCGGATAATACACCGGAAAAACTCTACTGATAAGAAGTTCCGATTAATTTGGATTTCACTGACTGAGGTATTATTTCATTTTTCTTAGTATATTTCGATCGGAAGTGATTAATTTTTTCTTTTTTTTCTTGATAATGATATATTTGTTAGTCCGCGTTGAATTAACATCTAAAATAAGTGTCCTAATATAATTATAAGTACCACTTTTACCTCAACCACTCAACCAGTGAAATCCAAAATTGTCAAAAATTAATTGAATCTGTAGAGAGCTTTTCTTCGGTATTTACCGACCGAAAGTGATTGTTTTTCTCGATAATTATATAGGTAGTCGAGTACAGTTTAATGATAACAAAAATCGTCATCCTAACTAAATAAAAAATACTACGTTTACCTCAATAACTGAAGTCCAAAGTAGTTGAAGTCATTAGAGTTTTTCAGGTGTATTTTATTTCCGACCGAAAGTGATTTTTTTCCGATAATTATATACTCGTCTACAGTGTAATGGCACAAAAAATCGTCATTATAACTCATTCATAAATACCTCAATCAGTGAAATCCAAAGTAGCCGAACTTCTAATCAGTAGAGTTTTTCCGGTGCATTCTCTGACCGTTAGTTTGATCTGAATCCGAGCAACAGTCGAAAATTGCCCTCGTTTCCTAAAGGGTTTTCGGTCGTCAGTGGCCCAATGTCCCTGAAGTGGTATTTCATTTTCTCCACAGAATATAGTTGTGTCAATTTTACGCTTGAGTAAAGCTCTGTTTTGTTCTTTTTCTTTTTGACTGAAGTAAGGTTTCCGACCGTTAGTTTGATCTGTTCCCGAGCAACGCTCGAAAATTGCCCTCCTTTTCTGAAGGGTTTTCGGCCGCCAGTGGCCTAATGTCCCCGAAGGGGTATTTCATTTTCTCCTCAGAATATAGTTGTGTCAATTATACGCTTGAGTGAAACTCTGTTTTGTTCTTTTTCTTTCTTATCCAGTGAATCCAACATAACTTTGGTGCCTTCTATTCGGCCAGAATTGAACTTCGTAAAGTTTCTGTAGCTATGCAAGAAAATTTGTGGTACTAGAGTTGCTGTGAGAGTTGAATTTGCCTATTACATCTTTCCACTTTCTATAAGGCGTAGTTACTAAAGCTCCATATTTTTGGTATTTACCTTTTACCAGTGAACTCATTGGCAAATAACACACAAAACGTCACCCGGATCCTCCGTTTCGGACCCAAATTTTCGGACCCCCCCCCGAACGAAATTTCTGGCTACGCTACTGAATTAAGTATACCTCTTCATGAGACATACAGAACACCACTCATCAGACAATGAGCATACTTCTCCACCTTATTTTGTAGACTAGATGGCTCTGATCTGAAACGATGCAAAGAGTTAATTTGATCTTCTTCGTTGCCGACCTTTTTGGATCTCTTCAGATGAGCAAGACTCCGGATCCAGGATTAAAGTGTGACAGCGTCAGATTTCAGACGTTGCAATAAGTGGAAGGTGGTCTGGATCAATCTCAACATTCACATTGATTCAACCCTTCCCAATATTGCTACTTTATGTATAGAACAGTTTTTTAAGACAATTTTAAGTATCAGCAAAACAAAATTTTCATACAAAAATTTAGTAATAATACATTTCAATTTATTACGATCAGGATTATCACAGGTAGGCTATATGAACTTCATTCGATGGAAGAATTTGGCCTTTAGAAGTGTAAAGGCTGAGCAAGGTCTTATTTTTATTGTTAGGCTTTGACTTAACCACGATGTTCACTGTGGCTTTTTCCATTCTGCCTATCTTTCTTTTTTTAGTTACGAGACGCTTATATATCCTTAAGAGAGAGAATAAAATGGAACTTTACTACGAGTACCTAAATTTACTATCCTATTTTCCTAATTATCTTCCCCATTTATATTGTTAACAATGTGTACATAAGAAATGGGTTCATACGGAACATACAGGTCTGATTGCACTGACAGATTTACTTTAACAATGATGGCTCTTATTTGTCACACTTCCTGATTTCTTGATTTAACGCCTCCTGACTACTGCTGCCCATGTGAGACAATGTTCATGTTTGACAACTAAGGTCATACATAATACCGTGATACAGTCCTGTCGTCTCAAATGTGCCAAAGCGTAGTCTCATAGTAGCTTAAGTACGCCACAACTGCCGGTCATCTCCTTGTTCCCTGCCCCACCCTTCCTCATACCCTCGTGCCCCCTCACCAGCTGGGTGTAGGAAGTCAACCTGACTGTTGTTGGCTAACCTGGGAGTGTTTTGTGACGTCACGCCGTGTGGGACAGCAGGTGGGTTGTGGACTGGCAGCTATGGCGATATGACAGGAACTGGGTTGGCAACACTGCTGGATCTTGATCTGACTAAACATGCCAGAGACAATTATTTTATACTGCCGAGTACACGCAAAATACAATTGTTTGGTGTGTTAAAAATATTTTTTTTCGGTACGGTATAGTTTTTATAGCACGTGAATCGTTGATATTTTCCGAATAAAATTATGTGGTTACGTGATTACGTGTTAGTAATCAAATATTTTACTTGGCAATATCCTGCAATAAATATTTAAGAGTTTTAAGTTTGAAAGCTTTTTCAAAATTGTTATTTTTAACCTATTGCCTCTTATCTTCAACGAATTAAGCCAAATTCATTGATTTCCTATTTCTTTTGTATGTTCTAAACGGACAAAAAACAATGACAAGATATTATTCAGCAACTTCAAAGCAATAGCATCAGCAATTAAAATGACAAAAATATTTGACCTTTTTGAAAATTTTGAAAAGTTTTATGAGTTAGAAACTAATTATGGAGTGCAAAACTTCATATTTTTGCTTATAAAGATTCCTTTAATAAACTCATTCCAAATTAAACCCCTATGTCTAAAATTTAGTTTTTAACAGGTACTTTTAATAGCTATATATTTACGTGACGGATAAACGGACGTACCTGCCTCCTAAAAGAATCAATATATAATATGTGCAATCAATTATGAAATGTTTTTCCTATAAACAAGCCAACTTTACGACCAATTTATAAGTAAGACCACAACTTGAGTTTCTGTATTTCTTGGGATTGAAGAATGGTTATTGCCATAACCATCTTTTTAAATTATTCACTTTTCCGTCATATCGATGGTCACTTTAACCTAACTTCTATTTGGTATCGCATATGGAAATTGTATGAAATTCGATGTATTCGAACAGTTGTGAACAACATCCGCGGTTTCATTCCAAGCCCTTTGCTGTTTCTGCGGTGTTAGGAAGAAAACGCAATATATTTTTGTAACTGATGATTCACACCCCTCGTAGCTTCTCTGAATAACATATTGACTCACAGTACAGTTTTAAATAAAAAATATTCCTGGTATTCAATGTATGACGCGAGTGTTCGTGGTGAAGCTTTCGATAAAAAGTTGGGTAATTCAAGAAAGAAGATGAAAGGGAGAGGCAGCAAACGTAGATAGCATTGAGATGTTTTAGACTCAATATATTTTACCACAACGTGTATCCGAAGCATTCAGGGAGAACGGTAAATTGCAACTATACAAACCTGATCTTTACAATATATGATATTAGTTTACTGGACATTCTCTAATTATCCCTGAAAGTTAGCTCATTACGTTTAAAAACCATTGCTGCCAGCAAATCCTACCATGTCCTTGTATATAAAGTACGATTTCAACTTAACTTTCTTCGTTTTTATCAAAAAGCAACCAATTTTTAAAACAACTATTAAACTACTGTGCAATAACTGTCTAGCTATAATAGGTACTATCAGTTAAATCGTACGTACAGTATGGCTAATTTACTTGCTTACTGGTGGCATATTGTACATTTCGACATGAACCAAAATGGAAAAACTGGTGTAGTAAAGTAATCATATTTTTAAAAGAAACCTAAGTATTATTTTATGGTTATTTACTTACGATTTGATTTTGTAACACGTTTTACTATATGGCGTAGGACAGATGTAGGATACGTAATTGTACTACAATTACTATTTCTCGAGTTATCGGAAAATTTTAGCTGAAACATATAGGTAAACGTATAGTTAATTCGTTTAAACTTTACTATTACCTGGTTGTATGAAAAATCTCCATTACTTTGAATGTACTTACTCAAGAATTTGCGTTCCCATGAGAAGCTATGAGACTCACATCATCTGCGTACATTATTGGTTGTGCATTAAGATTAAGTGGGATATCATTTATAACAATTAGAAAAAAGAAAGGTCTCGTTATGGAACGATATGGTATTCCTATACTTACGTTCTTTAATGACGAAGACTTCCCCTTTAATAGAAACATACTGCCTTTTATCACCTACGCGTAATTACAAGATTTGATTCGTAATCTCTTAGTTTTATTCCATAATCTATGATATAAAAGTGTATCAATAAAAATACTATAGAAGACACAATCAAATGCCTTACTTATCGCAGATTCTTTTTCGCTAAAAGCTTTTAGAGATTTATCTAGTAATTCAAAAAGATGTTGTTGAAAATCCTTCCCTAACAATCAAATTGACTGTCCGAAATTAAAGTGCTTTGAATAAAATATGAGTTTAGTTTTCTGTACATAATAGATTCGAGAATGTTTGACAAAATTGGGATTATTGATACTGGGCGGTAATTTTGAGGTTGCTTTTGTCGCCCTTTTTAAAAAATTGGAATTATTTTAGAAACTTTGATTAGATTTGAGAGATCTAATTTAAGAATAATTGCGTTAATATACAGCGTGTTCCAAATGTTGTGCACACTGAAGGGATCTTGAAAACTATAAGAGATACAGCAAAGATTCAATTTACAAATTTGTATGTAATTTTCATAAAATAAGGAATACGATTTAAAGCAAAGCCACAAAACCTAAATCCTAATTTAGTTATGTTCTTAAGCGACGTGCCACATACGAGACTGTATTAATATGTCCTATCACTTGGTTATACAGTAAATCAGAGTTAACAAGTCGTTGCGTAAGCCGATCAAGACGTCTAAATACCGTGTTTAATGGGCGTTCCACTGTCGTCTCCAGATCTCTTGAGGTCCTGACACGGGTCCTCCTCTCACGATATGACGATCTCATCTCTAACACTGAGTTATTACTACCGTAATTCGTCACACAGTTTCAAACTTTGGAATCTTCAAGTCTCAGGGTAGGTAGATCAAAACTGATTGTTTATAAAGTATAAGAGATTTATTCAAAATGTAACAGCTACAAGTGAGTTAGATCAATACATTTATTTATGTGGAACACCAAAGGTTACTAGATCCACGTGTAGTATACATAGTTGTCACTGTCATCCATGACGTCATCACTGGAGCAAATAATGTTGAAGAAGCACTATACACAATGTATATGATGCGTTTTATTTGCCTTCGCACGTTGTCTTCATAAATTGTTTTTATAATATTGCATGCTGTAATGTTCACATTTTCGGCCACCATCTTTGATTGGCTACGTCACGTCGGAAGGAAATTATTTTCAAAGGCGCAGTGTAGCGGTACAACGATTATCGCAAGATAACCAGATCAAGCAACGACGAGCGTGGCTGCTGCTTGGATGGGTGACCGCTAAGCGATTGTGTCCTTGCAAGCAGCTCGCCTGCCCGGCCATTGGTGCCATTCGGAAGTTACCTTTAAGCCGTTGGTCCCCAGGTCAAGTGTTAGATAGGGCTTCTTAGCCCTAACTTTGTCTGGTAAAATAAGACACCTTTAATTTTTTTATTTATATGACGTGATGAGGTTTTGGACGATTCCTTTAACTGAAACATCTTGATAATATTAATGATTTTTTATACATTTATAGTTAACTGTGAGAAACTAGTTCATAGTAAATGGAAAATAATTTTGTAGTGCATGTAACATTACATTTGAGTAGCAAATTATTCGTAGCAGCCAGAAACGAAAAGTATTCAGATCAAAATTCATTTAAGACTCGTTTTTTATGCATTCTTAAAACGAATTGTATTGTGGTCGTAATATCTTCTCTGCTTACCAGTTCCAAAGCCTTTCTCATGTCCCGGGGTTTTTTATCAGGAACTCCCCCTCCCCCTTCGACTGGCTTTCTGGGAATATAACATAGAGTTCCTATAAATGAAAACCAATGAGTTGGAAGATTAAGAATTGGACTGTTCATAATAAAAAATAATTAAAAGGAAACAATGGTGAGTAATTGTCAACCCAGCTTATTTGATTGTAATTCTCGGACGCAAAACAATCTATTTCATTTACTTCAAAAACTTTTCAATTTGTCCCAACCTGCAAGAACTCTGCTAGGGTTATCAAGCAAAATTTTTACAGATATGTGTAGAAATTCCAGTGATGAAACTCGCTGGACGGGGCCAACACAGCGGGAGAGGGGCGATGAGTAGGCTGCGAATGAGGCGGGAGGCGGTAGGACCAAACCCACGACATCTCGCATCAAGAAATCACAGTAGTTAATCATAGGGGGTGTCACAGTTTCACTATTGTTTCGCAGTCTGGCCGATAGTTGCCCGATATGGTAGACACAGACACCGGTACAGAGCGAGTCCGGTCTGACAGAGCGCGCGCGCGGGGAAGTCGTGACGTCACGGTCAGCTGAGCCGCTCCTTAAACGCCTCCGTCTCCACCATAGAGTAATACCCTTGCCTTTTTATTTCAGCACTGGATATATGAAAATAATGCAATGCGTATCGTGTTTTATCGTCCTTCTGCCTTGTGCGATTATTGAGCAATGGTATTATACTAAAAATATGACACCTGGTCTTCTATAGAAAGAAAGAAAATACATTTATTTCCGACCACAAAATATACATAAACATCAATAATATTTACGTCTAGAAACAGATACTCGCGTGGGTCGCGCGCGGGCATCGAGTCCGATCAGTTCACTGTCAGTTGAGTAAATTTTATAATTGCGTCTGTTTTGAAATAAAAACGTGTGGAATTTTTACAATTTGTAAATGTTTTACATAGAAACATTGACACCAACCATTGACAACAAAACTATTTGTATTTGTGTTGCTACATATTTGTGTCTTACTATAGTAACAGTCACAGTCTGTAACAGCCAAAAAAAAATTTTTTTTTAATCCAATTTTAAAAACTACAAATTGATAAAAAGCATAAGTAAAAGTAAATTGCCGCGTTATAAATATACACTATTTTGATTGCCCATAAAAGAGGCAATTAAGTACACTCAACTTCATGGAACCACGATTTTCATCTTACTGGAATAAGACATTTGTATCGGCCTTGAAGTTGAGAGTGCACCAACTCAAATTTCTGTACAGTTCATAACCACGATTAGTTAGTTAATAATTTTAATGGCAGAGTTTCAAGTAACCCTCGTTTAGTATTAGGTATGACTTTTCAATCCTTAATACAAAAATAAGTTTATCATCAACTTGGTTTTCTGTGTTACAACGCTAACACAGTCTTGAGATATTTCGGCCTTTGGAGAACCATATAGCCTAATATTAAAGCACAACCATAATATAAGATATCTGCTTAAAAAGACATGTGGATTGGGGAAGTATATCATGATTAGCTGAGTTAAACCAATCAGCTATCAGTTTGACTTCTCTATACAAGCAAGTGTTTGATGATTTGACGTTATATGAGAGTATATTCGAAGCTCGTATTCTCACTAGTAAATCTAATATTAGCAGTGCATTACAAAATATTTATGTCCTAACTTATGACGCGCTGTCAAACTAGGAGAGGCATTGGCGTATACAAGCCTATTATGGAGAGTACTCATAAATGAGGAAGCAATAGCAATGTGTACGCTATAAGTATATCCGCACTGCAGCGTCTCCCCGAGCGCACGGCCGAGTACTAAGCATCCTGCATTGCTCTGCGCATCGCCAATCAGTATAACTGCGCATGCGTAGTAGCCATATATAACAAATTTTCAATTTAAATTATGCCACTAGTTATTAATAAGGAGTTAATTATTTATTAAGTGCGAGGAACTATAATCTTCGGTATATGAAATTGCAAAGAACCTAATTAGATACATGTATATCATAATTTAATTTTAATAATTACCACAGACTCTCAAACAACAAATAATAGCATACTTATTTCTTGATTGTTATTTTAACTTATAGTTATTTTACACTGATAATTATTAACATATAAAAAGAAAGATGCACCTCTGATACAAAATTGGACATGTCAGAACTCCTCTCTACTACTACTACTACTACTAATATTAACACTATACTACTGATACTACTACTACTACTAGTAGGTACTGTATAGTACGCGAATATCATTATAAGGCTCCAAATTCCATTAGAATTCATAGAGATTGTCTGCGTTTATGCTGATTTTATCTCAATATCTGAACAGAACACTTGGGCTATATGAGCTTTTTCGATCCAACTCCACATACATATCCATGGAGAAAAGATTTACGATTTGAGTTTCGTCAATCGCATACCACAATAACTTAGAAAGAATAATTGTTTGCCGATTGGAGCTTCCTCAACCTAAATATGTCGTAAATAATTTAAAACTCTTTCTGAAATGCATTTATTTAAATTTATGTATTGTTTGTTTCTGTTGTCAACTTCGTTATTTGTATTTATCGTGTATCATTTCCAATGAAGAAATCACGTTAAATATATTTCCAATAATTACATTGGCATGCTTAGTATAAAACATGTAAAATAAAACGATTACTGGTGAATATAAAGCATGGTTTATCAGCCTTGAACCATTTTCAACATGCTGTTCAAATAATTATATGTACAAAATAAACTCAAACGTAGATCAACTGTACACGGTATACGAAGTAGTTGTGCGGTGATCTCGGTCACGCTGATTCATTACCGGTTCTGATCTGGTTTGATCTTGTATCTAGCCGAGGTGCGGTGACAAGGGACTTGCTTGTATGTCCTACTAACAATTAGACCTAATACTCCTCGTCCGTCGGATTAACTGGAAGGTAATCTATTTCATGTTCTACCCGAGGGAAGATCTACAACACGGTAATGCAAATCAAGATCTGTAGGAGCACTTGAGTAAGTGAATCATGGAATAATCTGATGATCAACTTCACAAATGCTACAGTAATACAATACGAACTACAATCGAGTTTGTGTAATTTATAGTTCATTTGTTTTTAATAAAGGACATGAAATATATTATAATTAACTGCTATTATTAATTGGCAAAACCCTTAAAAAGTTTTAATTTGTTCCGCTTGAAATTTGTGAAGAAAAAAGATCTAGTTACATTCAGAAAAAAGTTGTTATATTATATAAATTTACCTGTTAATACAAAATAGTGATATAATAGGCAAATATAAATGAAAACGTATTATAATAGTTAAAAAGACATGGTCTTTTGATATTGTAATTTAGTACCCAGGTGTAAGTGTAGTACTTATTGAGCAGTTTTCTGTTTACAAACCTGTAAGGTTTATTAGATCTTGTTTATTTCCTTAGAGACTGAAATGGAAACTTCATTACCAGAACGTGACAAAACCCAATAAACGGCGAACAGTAAGAAGTTGAGCAACCTGTAAACAACAATGACCACCTACTCACTGCTGCCAACAGCGCAAATATCACGTCAACAAAACTGGAATTACCAAGTTTTGCACCTGGACACGCGACACTTATCCGGTTATAGTCTTGGCAAATATCTCGTAGACGTTTATTACCACCAGGTTTAGGTTATTTAGGTTCCCTTTCTACCAACGCAATGTGATATTAAATTAAAAATGTGTAATAAAGAAAATTCATTAATAATAATAAATAATTTGGAAAACTTCGTAAATATTGTTTTTGTACGTTTTATTGATAAATTTGTAGAATGTTTTATTTTGATTGTTTATGAGGGTAAATTTTTATTTTCAAAAGAAGTATTTTCTTTTATGACCATAAGAGCAGTAATTCTTTTAACAATTTAAATGAGGATTACGACTGATATCAAGTATTTTTTAACATGTATATTACATAGTTTTTCGTAATAACCATGCTTTCGTAGTAAACTAAGCAAATCACATCTAACAATTTCGATTAATGTAGACAAATCGTAATCAATCAAATGACAAAAAATCGTAAACTGAAAATGTAGAAATTCTTCTTCAAAAGTAATACAAGAAAGAGTTTTGTTTTGGTAAGCTACCGAACTAGGACAGTCGACAGATATGTAAAGGACCAAAAAAGTGCAGGAAGCTAAGTTTTTGGAATGTTATTAGGATATATTAGAGTAGTGTTAAATAAAGTTAACAGCTTTGAAATTCTTTAGCTTTACTTTGGAGAGCCAAAAAACGTCAAACTTTTCGGACTGTTTTCTGTTTTCGGCTTATAACTCTCGAAGGTTGGTTTTTACGAAAAGTTATTTATGTATTTTTTTTAGAAGGAGAAATATGAAACCGTTTTAAAACCAATTGAAATACTGCAGACCAAATAATTTCTAAGGTATGGAACTTCGGTAATTGACTTTTCCCCCCAAAAAGTTTAAAATTTCGATTTTACTCTTCTTTTGGCTAGAATATTGGCTCAAATGCTGATCCTAAGGGGAAAGTTGTACGAAGGGAAGTTGTAGAGCAATAATTTAGCTTTAACACAAGTACAGAACGAAAACCATATGTCTAATATCTGTAAAATATAAAAGTTGGGGAAATCGGATTGTTCAATAAATTGACCCGGATGACTCATTTGTAAGAAAGAAAGTTATTACAGGTATTATTTATAATTACAAAATTTACATGTACAATAATTTTGATGCTGTCTTGAGGGAAGTGCTGTTTATGCTGCTGGTGACTTCTGTAACAGAGTTACTCCACAAAATACATTTGTAGTAATGTAATGCACTGGTTATCAAGTTTGAAAATGAAGTAAAATGTAATGCGGTCGGTGCTTATTCAAAATGTCTCTTATCATTCGTTTTAACGAGATTGCCGGGATTTCTTCTTGATGGCTTGGGCCATTGTTTCTTCTGTCTGTTGGAGCCCTACTACCGAATTAGGTTTTTCCACATCTTCAACTTTCTCTTCAGAATCTGTCTAGACTTGCGGGGCATTGTGGCACGTCTTGTCCTGGCAGATTCAACAAAGAGTAGAACACCTTTGGCATGAGCAGGTTCCACCATCACACTCTTTCCTACACTTACATGAAATCATGTTCAGTAGCGCTGGAGGCGCTAGAGCCTGGGTTTTAGTTATAGGAGTTAGCCCTTACTGGTTCTTTGTCCAACCCCAGTCGGAGTGCTCTTTCTCGACCCCCAACCACTTCTGAACCGATGGTATGTTCTTTAGGGGTACTGGGCCGCTGTTTCATGGGTTTGGAGTCAACAATTAAGCTGGAGTTTTGCACTCGAAGCAGCCTAGAGGGAAAATCGTTGCGTAGATTTAAAAGGTTTTTATCCTCTCCAGCGCCATTTAGGGCGATAAAGCACTTGCAGCCTGCAGAGGCTATCTCCTCTTTAGTGACGTTTGGCTCAAGGAACGTGACAGCCACGCCAACCAACTGAGGATTTTTTCAATGGTGCTCACCATTTTTGTTGCCCACCAGAAAATGGCAGATGTTGTTTGGCAACCAAATACAGTAACAGATCTAATCCAGGAGGGAGCGACATTTGTTCTCGATTGAAGAATGTTTACGAAAACTGTTCACAGCCAGCTCCACCCATTCCAACATTTTGGAGGAATATGTTCCTTGTATTGGAGCCCAGCCCGTTGAGGCGAACCAACAAATCAACATCCTCTCCAGCTATTAGGTCAAGTTCATGTTGTTCGGCTCTTCTCCAGTGCTATCCTGGCGATAAGGCAGAACCGTCGTCGGGAGCTTGCTTGGTCTCAATTCCTTCCCTCTCTAATCCAACGTGAATAAAGTTGATCAAGCACTGCTCGTTCTTTCCACTAGAAAGCCTTTTTTCCTGATCCACTTTGATCTCAGTACAATCCAGGAACATTATTTCGCTGCATGCAGGTACTGCATAACGGCGTGGTTGTTCAGCTGCTTTTGTGCTACTACCTGTCCCCTCCTCTGAGTAGCCATCGACCACCACAGCTACATCCGTCCCGTAGTAGGAGAGAGATCTAATAAGGCAGTTAGTGTCGGCGGAATGATTAGTCTCAATTCCTTCAATCGCAATTCCAGCGCGAATAAAATTGATCCAACACTGGTTGTTCTTTCCATTGCAAAGTAATTTTTTTAACCATCTTGATCTCAGTTCAACCTTAGAATAATATTGATCAAGACTGTGTATAGGATTATTTGGGGTGCGTTTGATCCTGTTAATGGTAGTACTACGCCTAACCGCAGGATTCCACTGCGAACGGTTACGTCTGCGTTGCCTTTTTTCTGCGACATGGGTGTTCGTGTAGTCGTTAATACCGGCGTTACTCTTAAGAATTTTAAAACACAATGTACATAATTTGTACTAAAATCATGTTTCATATTAAAAAAAGATTAAATAAAATGTTTTACCGTACCGTTTACCAGCTCATCTCGTAAA
Source organism: Homalodisca vitripennis (assembly GCF_021130785.1). Classification (NCBI taxonomy): domain Eukaryota; kingdom Metazoa; phylum Arthropoda; class Insecta; order Hemiptera; family Cicadellidae; genus Homalodisca; species Homalodisca vitripennis. Next base: position 142,842,694 of record NC_060211.1, on the reverse strand, counting down.
AAGGGCAAAACAAATTTTGGTAACATGGCATTTCAAAAGTATCTTAAATTTTGACTTCTTGTTAAATTACAATTGAAACTATATGGACTAAAACGATCTTCCATGTTCCACCTTAAACTTCAAGCACAACTTGGGTGTTTGGCAAACAGCGAAATGAAGTGATGTCGAGTACTTAAAAGTGTTTTTTTGTCATATTTCCGAACAATGCATTTTATGTATATAGCCTACCATATTTGTGTTTGGAATATTCTAGACTCATCGTGTTGCGATATGAGAAAGGGTTTATTTAACATAGTGCATTGTTATGTCTTAAATGACATCACTTTATTCAACTTAATGGGAGTATTTTACACATAGCAATGCATTTCGGTTATACCTGTTATTTTATATAACCACGCGAGTTAAATGGTATCAACCAAAAATAATTCTAGACGCTTTACTGAAGTGCTTACTAGGACCAGTCAACAGAGTTCGCTAGTGTTTGAACTGGGTTTCACCAATTTTAGTACTAGGACATACAGTTGGATCGCACTGCGTTCCAGTGAGACTCTTGGGTTTTCTTTCTCCTGCGGTCGAAACCATTCCTGTAGTTGGCCTGATCAATGTCATAGCCCTGTCTAAAACTCAACACATTTCTTGAACATATATTTTTCCCAACTTACTAAAACATCAACTGTCGAACATTTCTTCGCCAAACATCCTTTTAGTAAAACTACAACACGACAAAATGTGCAGTTATTTACCAGTTTAATCACTGCAATTATGTCCAACACTTTAGATGTGTCAGACACTCCATTAGTACTGCCACGTGCTCTGACATGAACCAGCGCAGTGTTCAGGATATTAGACCTGTCTTCACCAATCTTCTTTGAGGCCGGAAGTTCAGGAATAGTTCCACCGGCAGATTCTCCGTTCTTCACCACACTGAACGCCTTAATTCTTTGTCCCAGTTATAAATGCGCTACAGCCTGCAAATTTGTAGTATTATTACAGCATTTATCTTCTAGTCAGTGAGAAAGCATGATATATCTTGATTATATTGAACACATTTATTTTATTATTAAATGCGTTATTCTTTAAAGGTAGTAATATTTCTAAACATCATTGGAATTTTAATTGACTACATTACACGTTTTGAAGGGGCAAAACGGTCCAAACTAACTTTCAAATTTGTATTGACCTTCCCGGTAATCGAACGCGCGACCTTTCGGTTAGAGAGCCGTACATTACCCCTGTGCTACGACAAACGCCAAGGTACATCACGAAAGGCTTCGGTATTATTGTAACAGGTTAATACTACATTGTTATTGAATAATAGGGAGTAAAAGAGTAAAAAGGGTGATTTACATAAAACACGAACATAAAAAACTGAGTGGTTAACACTCTGCAAAGGTAGCCAAACATTGTGGTAATCAGTTTTTAGCCTAGTTCTAAAGGTCTAGATAGCTAACTCAAAAACTGTTCAAATGCTGATTTGAAAGATAAGATTTTCGTTAATGTTCGTACGGGAGAGGTATATTTAAAATTTAAGAAACCTTAAGAGGGTTTTCTTTTTATACAAAATTAGTTCCTAAACAGTAGCCAACCTCGGGACAAAGTAGAAACTTAGAGAGATATGGGAATGTTGATTCGCGCTTATATCGCATCTTGAGCTGTCAACTGGCAGAAATTCACTAAGCACATCATTTTCTAGCTTATCCAACTTTTTTCTTTTTCCTTTAAAGTACACTACTCTGAATGACACACTTCGATTATCAGTTTCACTGTAAAATATGTTGTACCATTCATTGACGTAACTAGTATTTGTCTTTGGGGGGAGGGGTGAGGAGGGAACCTGAATGAAGAGCACACCACACTGAAGGGTATGGAATAAATCAAATATTTAAATAAACTATTAAAACAAAATCAAAGTAAATCGTTTAAATAATGCATTTCAAACGAGTTTTATTGTTGTTATACGTATATTTTAAAATTTTCTTTAGGGTTTTTGGAAGGGGTGGGTCTTTCCCCCTCAATTTAGTCAAGCCACTGGTACTGTGGAACGGAATTTTGCCATAGTCGCTACATTTTAAACATACCTCTCACCGCTGTTTTAACTTTGGTGAATATTTTGAATATTTCCTGAAGATTTCGTTTGGATAAAATATGAATTTGTGTTTCAGCTCGTTCTGAAAGCTTAGTTGTGTGTATAAGGCGACGTGTAGAATACAATACACAACTTTTAGAATCTTTCATAATCGGTATTCGGTATGGGGAAAGTAAATAAATGCATTCAAAATAATATAAACCTATGAAGCAAAGACAACTAAATCTTAACGTATCACTGAGACCAATAGATCGGTTGAGTGTTGTATCGTGTATATGCAGGGTTACAAGGTGTCAACGCTTCTGAATTATCTGTGTTTTCAACAAATTGTTTTCGTTGTGTTAAAAAGTGTTTTTTAACCGTTTTATAGATATTACAACATTAAGTTATGTAACCAATGTTAATGTAACACACAAGGTTAGATGTTTTGATTCATTAAAAGCAGATAGACATGTCTCTGCCAACTGTAATTTATTATTAATTCGTATGGGTTTTGTTGTAAGACAAACAGTCTATGAAACTGTGTACGGCGTACTAAGGCTTAATTTATCCACACTTTCCTATGGAATCGTTTTGTGGGAGCCTGTGCAAACAAACATGTTATGAGAGTTTCCAAATTACAAAAAAAATTGCATTATTGCTAATTTAAACTTCAGAGTGTCGTGCAGGACAGCGTTTAAAAATTTGCAACTGTTGACTTTGCCATGTCCCTACATCTTAGAAACAACCTTATATTGTGTTTTTCTAATTTTACCTTAACAAGAGGACGAGACATAGCCTACATGAATATAAGAAAAAAAAACCGAGATAACTACCGTTCGGGAATGCACAGAACGGTGCTTTATGAACATTTACCTTCGCAGGCAGGTGTTCATTTTATAAACAGATTGCCAAACCCAATTAAAAATGCCTCAACGCCCAAGGTGTTAAAAACTCGTATCAAACTCTGCCTGGCGTCAAACGCTTTTTCAGTGTTGATGAGTTTCTGGCATTCATCTGGGAGATCACGCGACGACGAGACTGACTACAGTTCCGAAAGTGGGCGTAATTGGCATGAAATGAATGAGGAGTGAATGTTTGAATGTGGGATGAATTTAAAAAATCAGGTATGAAATTGACGTTTGCTGTGCAATGTATATTGTTAACTGCAATTAAACTATTTGATTTGATTTGAAACCCTTATAGACATTACATCATCAAATAAGTTTTTTGAATAGTTACTTGGATTTTTAATGCAAATAATACCAGAGGAAACTTCTAAACAATACTATTAACAAATCTATTTTTTTTATCAATATAAATTCCATGGAACTTTGTACAGTTTACCTCCTCAATTATTGTGGTTTCATCAATCATAACATTACATTCATATCCTTAAATTCTGCTTCAAATACCTGCCACTCCTCGCAAAATGGACAAAACATTCTTATTTATCTTGTCTTCGAAAAAATATTCCCTCAGAAAGCAAACTACGCCACCGTAAATACTTGTATATCGCGCATATGAGTTGTGTGACAGAAGTGTGCGGTAATAGCAGTTAAGGTTCTGTCTTTTTTAGATAGCACCATTAGTTTACCTTTTGCTAAGAATTGTAATCTGTTTGAATTTTCTAATACTGAACTCATTTTTATACTGTTGACTTATCATAACATGTTTGATACCTTTCTTTAATATACTTTATTATTAATGTTTCTTTCGTTTACCATTACACAGCACGCAATCCAACGTTTCATGTGACAACGGATTTCAGAAAATCCCATTAGAATTTTCTAATACTGAACTCATTTTGATACTGTTGGCTCATTTAACATGTTTGATAGTTTTCTGTAATATACTTATTATTCACGTTTCTTTCGTTTATCCATTATACAGCACGCAATCCAACGTTTCATGTGATAACAGATATCAATATGCGATACGTCTTCACATAGACTATTACGAAAATCAAAAGTGGTAAGTTTAGGAGGGAGTGGTCGGCGGTTACTTTTGAGTGGGTGGGAGGGGGGGGGGGGCAGGTTGCGGCACTTTCCGGATAGTCCATGGACGCCATACAGTAGTTTTCAAATCAGCCTTAACAGATGGGTAGTGTGAGGTTTGGATTGGGAACCTTGAGTGTATAATGGTAAAGGGCCAATAATCCTCCAGGGGCAAAGTTTCTTCGAACAGAGTATAGAAACGATCACTATCAAAGCCGAGTTATTCTCGAGCAAGTTATCCATCATATTCTCAGAACATCTGACATACGCAGTGGACTAACTTCCAACCTCCAGGACCGTCCGCGTCCGTCAGTGGAGGTGTTCCCGCAGTCAACCTTGGCAGCGGACAGTTTCCCAAGTTGGGATCTGCCGGTGGGCGCACTTGGGCGTCAGGTGGGCTCAAGACATGCTAATACAGCGGATGACGTCATTATATGACTACTTTCATATCGCAACCTGGATTTATTGCTAATTGATTGAATTATGCTGAATTGTTTTGTCTTGATTGTCACTGATGGTTCCAATCAGTCACAACTTTGAATACAATACAAATTGTCTCGGGTAGATCAAGTAGTATTTGCATGAAGAAGTCTAGAATCACTCTAAAAGGTGGATTAAGTGAACTGCGCTAAAATGATTGAAGTCTCTAAGAGAATAAGGATAAGCAAATTTCCATGTGTCTACCCACGGAGGTTCAATTTCTCTTCTCTCGGATTTTACGACTGTTTAGTATTTTATTGCATAGAACGCTTTCGTTCGGTTTATGGTCGTCATCTGGTCGTATCGTAGAAGCAATGGTCGTTCTGTGGGCGACCTTTGACAGTAATTCTGGGGCCGTTGTGCAAGGGAATCTCTACTTGCGTTGCCCAACACTTTTAAATCACATGAAACCAAAATTATTCTTTCGGGTATTGACAATTTGTATACAAAATCACCATATTGCAACCACCCTCATGGTAGCACTTGCCGACAATTTCTGCATAACTTCGAAAAAACATGACTCCGAGATATAAGGGTCTTCACAAAAGAGTGTCTCAACTTCTGTGGCTGAGAGTACAAACAAACGTGTTCATAAGCGTAGTTCGAGACATGTGTCGTTCAGCGGCTAGCCGCCATTTTGAATTTTTCTCACAACAATTATTATCTATAGCACTAGTAAAGCTATAATCTACAAATACCAAACTTTGCACATAGTTACGACAAGTAATGCTTTAATATTTAATAACAACTATTTTGAAAATTTTAAAACACTTTTCAACGAAATCCGTCAATGCATAAAAGAGCACAACCACTTTACAGGTATGCATGCACAAACCGTGTGCAACAAATATTTTGTCAGTTGAAAGGCATCAGCTGTTTTGCACCAGTTTACAAAAACTTGCATGGTACCAAATATTTTAAAATTTTTATAACAATTCTAACGGTACTTTTTCAAAAAATATGTCAATGCATAAGCGAACACGACAATTTTAAAGGCATGCTTTCTCAAGTCGGGAGCAACGAAAATGTCACAGATAATAAATAGGGACCAGTTTAACATATGTTCCCTTCCCATGGGTCTTCCACAGCGAGGCCAAAATATTGATGATATATTTTGATGATCAACACATTTAAAAAAATATTGATAATAGAATAAATGTTGTTGTTGAAGTATTTAGAGTCATGATATAATTATCTTACGTTCTTTAAAAAATTATAATTTTAAAGTAACAAACACTTAGTTTTTTTTATTTAGTGCAACAATGTATTTTGTTGAACTATGATGATTTCGTAGAGACTTAGACCTGTTCAGTGAGGTAAGGCACTATCTTAAAAGCCATGTTGTTAAAAATAAATGACCAATAGTAATTAGGATTTTATTTATATTGGCCTGACCAAATCTTAATTATTTTCCATCTCTTTAATTATTTTTGAACCATGTATAGGTACTGTAGGCATCTTTTTTATATTCCTCGTATGAAAACAGGTCTTTCCGTGTATAAATAAATTGTTAATAAATTATTTTTGACGTGGTCAAACGTCTTAAATTAGGTTGCGGCTCGGAGTCACTCATGAAAAAAGTGTACGCGGTAACGTTTTACGATGCCCGTCAAGTTTTCAGATACGCATCTTTTACAAAACAATTACAAACAAATAAAGGCTTATTTCACCCATTATCGTATTGATTAATTGTTAGATTGACACAAAAGTTGAGAAACTTATAAGGTTATGTCATACTATGACAAATGTTGAAGTGTTAAGTAAAATTATAGTTTTAATCAAAATCCTCTGCATAATGGATTGAGAAGAAAACAGCGCGTATTGCTAGTAAAACATTTAAAATAACAAATTATAACCTCTAACCTGTCATTTAAAACCGACCAAATCACCACGCGCGGAGTTACCGTGTGTTTAGCAAGAATTTCAAATTTCCAATTTTAGTATTTTGTTTTATTCAACTTTACATTTTACAATAACAAATTTTTAACTTAATTTCAAATTATGTACAATGTTGTAGTAAACAAATATATTTCATAGTTTAAAATTTGTGCAATCAATTTGTGCCATAATAAATTTTCTACGAGAAAAAGCACGTTGAACGTAAAATCTTCGTATTTTTTCAATTGTTGCCAACTGTCAACTTTTTCGATTTACCTGCATACCTATAGAACTTGGAATCCACCGTGGGCGATATTTTCCTTCGATTTAGAATATTATTCAGCCGATTAGATTTTGTTTCGATAATCCTTCGAAGCTGTTTTCTAAAAGCGTATACAGATGCTTGTGAGTCTGTATTATGTTAACAATATAATCAAAACCAGTAAAGTCAAAATGCTTTAATACATTAAATACATTTTAAAAAACTCTATAATTCGGCTGTATAACTCGACGAATACGGGTTTAATGAATATTTACCTGATATATTGGGCAGTGAAATTGTAGAACAGAGCCCATCTTTTGTATAAAAGCGGTTACAGATAGTCTTAGTAGGTTTGTTTTAAACTTGAAGGATTCTTATTAATTGTAAACTCAATCTGTTATATCTTATACTGTGCTAATCAAATAGAGGGTTCTTTAAAATCCCATTGATTTTTAGGTTCGTAAGAAATTAGGGTTCATCTTGAAAAATATTTTAAAGGTTGTAAAAATAAAGCGGATCTTTTTCCCAAATATTGCTATTCTATATAGGTCGAGATTTAAGTACATTGAAAATAAGCAGGATGTTTACTTTGAGTAATAATCTTATAGACCTTTCAGTTAACATATTTCTTCTTAGATTGGAAAGCATTATTGCGCTTCTGCATGCAAAGCTATAATATGGGGTAGATCTAAATGCCCCCAGTGCAATTCTTAATGCCTGATTTTTTAATATGGCCTATTTTTTTTTGTTAATATTCCTTTGGCAATCTATTTACGTTTCATGTAATACAGTTTGAATCCTAGGTCAGCGTTGTTAATTAGAAAAACCTGAAAATGAATATTACGGACGCTACATAATCGCAATATTAATGTGTAAGTCTTCTGTTATGTTTTCAATTCCAAAGTAAGAGCGTATTAAATAAATGGAGTCAGGTGATTACAGTTTCTTGTATAAGTTGGTTTTTTTAGATTTCCAGTTCCTCGGTATTATATAATTAGGTAACGGATTCAGCCGTATTTTTCGCATTCAGTATACTCTTAATTTATAGTTACGTGTTCCGTTTCATTGTCCGTTCGATGTATCTGCTTTCTACATCAAATTGATGACTTCTTTAATTGAAGCTTTGGCCCTTTCACACTTTCCTTTACAAGGCGTTGAGAAAAAACATCAGACAGCTGAATTGGTAGCAAGCAGCAGCTGTTGTGAAGAAAGATGCAAAGTTCGTTTCACTGAGCAGTGTGGCGTGCTGTGGTGCTGCCAAAGCAGTTGACAATGTATACCGGTTGTCAAAGCACGTATCCGCGGAGATGAGGCTATTCATAGCTGAATGTGACACCATTCGCCGAACCGGGCACAACTCGCATGACCGCTGGTTAGTGTTATGGTTAGTGTATCTACTCCGCTCCAGGAGTACATCGTGCCATGCTCGCTCATCAAAACAAAACAAAACACATGAAAATAATAGTCTATTACAAGTATTATGTTTCATTCAGTAAGTTCATCAGAAGTGGGTCCACTGTCCCCAAACATCTGGGTGAAAGCACAATTTCACAGTGTTATAGTAGCCTACTAATTTCAGAAGAATCATATACAATTTAATAAAGACTACTAGAAGTTGCCCGCGGCTTTCACGCGCAATATTTCTTTTCAAAAACAGTAAATATATTTACGTATTATTTTTTCTATCAATTTCTAAACACTACTGAGATAAATTGATAGTCGTTCGTGAGCCCTCTTGGGCGCATTTTGAAGGTATGAACCATATTTCCTGGCATCTTATCTTTCGTGGTTTTTGCTATGGTGTTGATAAGTTTATTCAGTACAATTAATTATATGGATGAATCTCGATAAACTAATTTGGTTATGAAGAATAAAATTCTGTTTCTTAAAATTAAATTTTTCTGTCTAAGATATTTCAGTATTATTGCGGTGTCTTGCCTATGTTTCTGATTAAGAAAACATATTCAACGATGACCAATTTCGATCACTAAAGCGTCTTCTTTCGGCTCTTTTATTGTACCTTCGATATAACCAAATTCGTTACCACCTTATGTACATAACTTTCACGGCTTTTGTACAATGAGGTGGTTTTTATAACAGCTTTTAATAGTATTTTCATAGCATTAGATAGTTTATTTCATTATTGGTGCAAAATAAATTTTAAAATTAGGTATTAACTTCGTCTATGCAATCTGCATTACACTATTGATCAAGCAAGCACTTTACTATGAATTTTCCTAATTTTAAATGAGAAACAAATGTTTCTACACTCTTTGAGAGAGCTTTAACTGGAAGTATTACCAGCTGTTAAAGTATCAGTTTCTATTTCTTTTGTCGCAAGGCAGTTTTACATGTACGGTCTTCCAAATTAGGTTGCGGCTCGGAGTCAATCTTGAAAAAGTGTAACGCCCGGTAACGTACGATGCCCGTCGCAGTTGGGTCCGCCTGCATCGGGACATCCGCACGCGGATAAAGCAGATAACTGTGGGTCCGCGACCCGCACGGGATAAGCAGATGAACCGATATGTTAGTGAAAAATGTGAGTGCTTAGATTCGTCATTTTACAACAACTACCAACAATAAAGGTAAATAATTGTACACTGATATTTCATATCGTAAAACATATATTGATAATTAACATTGTTAGATTGACACAAAAGTTGAGAAACTGAGTTTATATGTTAAGTCATAGAAGTGGGGGAATTGTGCCCCAAACGTCTGGAATGAAAACAATTTTCACACAGTTTGAATAGTAGCTTATTTCTCAGATGTCATCCGTATACAATTTAATAAAAGTTACTAGAAGTTATCATACTTTACACTGGTGTTTTCCTTTTCAGGAAAATAAAATACCTAAGGCAAACTTTATGTACATTTTTTTTCTAAGAGTTCTAACGAGCTCACAATTGCACAACTATAGATTAACGTAGGGTAATGGTACGATCTTGGTAATGGTGCGCGTTTTGAGCACATATCTAATGTGGAAATTGTCCTTAAAAGTATGAGCCATATTTCCTGCATTTATTATACAGTGTTTTTTGCTAAGTGAATAATGTATTCCTAAAATGTTATTATAAATTAAATGTTTTATGGATGAATCTCGATAAGAGAATTTGTGTTATGAAAGAATAAAATTTTTTTAAACAAAAGAGGATTATAAAATTACTTTTCTGAATTTACCAGATATTTCGCAAATATTATTAGTGATTCCTTTCATTGTGCATGCTGGCGTGATGACCACTTTCCGCACAATATACATCTGTAACAGTTCCCAGTCTTTAAATTTCAACAAAAAACCTGCACAAACTCATTGGGCGCCCCCTTCATGCGGTCTAGATCGTTTACACTTCTGTCTACATCGTCATAACCCGTCATCATTGCAGATGGCTGAAAGTCTATGTCTGATTCATCTGATGTGTCCCAAACGCTTTAGTTTGTGATTAAAGGCCTAACTTTGGTCTTTATTTTCATAGCATTACTGGCAGTAGGCCCATTGCTTTTATTAAGTTTAGGAGACAAAGCTAATACTTTGAACAAAAAATTTTCTGGTAATAACTTTTTCAATCTCTTTTTTTACACTATTGATCAAGTTCACTTTATATATGAATTTTCTTTTTTAAATGCCCAATGCTTTCTAGTTTTGATTTTAAACTGGAAGTATTACCAGCTAGTTAGAATTATCAATGTTAGGTTTTTCCCTGGTTTTTTCTGATTTGCACTTATAAAACCTTCTTATTTGAACTCAATGAAAGGAGCGTTAGCCAAAAGGATTTGGAAGCTTTGGTCGATGTGCACGGTGTAAACGATCATCAAAAAGACTTGTGCAATTGCAGTTGACTGAGGGACTCCGAAAGTTGGATGGTGTTGACACTTGAATTGTGGAAGTATGTTTTTTTCTGGACAAACTATAAGTGATCCTAGTTGGTGTAGGCATTCATGCTTCTGAAATCCTTCTTACTGGAGGGATAGGCAAGTCGCGACATATTCAGCAATTCCGTTGTCAAAAAACTTATCAGGGTTGATAATCAAAATCCCTCAGAACGATATGTAACGCACATTAGACATGGTAAGCTACCTTTATAAATAGCTTGAATATTAAAGGAGTCCGGCAACAATTCATACTCGGTTAAATTCTCAAACCGGATCGCATTTAGATTGAAGATCATATTCCTCTATACATAGGCGTTTTTTACAAACCGAAAAAAGGTCAGGTCAGTGACTAAGCTAGTCTACATAAAGCGTGGTGAGGGGGCAAAGATATCATATGAATGTTTGCTATGTCTTTGCAAAATTGTAGGGGGCCCGGTAGGATATATGAAATGTTGTGAATTGTACCAGGATTAGAAGAACAGGATCACTCGTGAGAATATAATGTGAGTGTTTAATATAACAGTAGGCTAGCCACTCCAAAAACAGCTCGAAAGGGTGTCCTCAGCCGTTGTTAGATCACAGTAAAGTGCACATGTGTCCATCAGTAACTTGAAGGTTGGGGGCATCTTTTGGCGTGGATATATCAGCAATTGGTGGGATGTAGTGGCCACCAGCACTTACAGCTTGGCTGAGTTCTTCCCCTTTCCCTGAAGTAGCCCCACCTACTCTTTTAGGCACCCTTTAGTGCCAACACTTGGGCACTTCTGTTGGAACCGGTTGTGTATACCGGTTTCGATCTCTGATTGTACCGTAAATTGTTCTGTTGTCTCTATTATCATGAAATATCATGTCCTTAATCATAAATCAAAAAAATTTTTGGTAGTAGGCCCTACTTGAAAGATGAAATTTGTTAAGACTTTGTGTTTTCAGGCTGGCGTAAACTTAGTTTGTGTATTTTCAAGTAGCTATATAACAGTTTTGCACAAATGCCAGACAAGTTATGTTTTTGTTGAATAAAGTGCTTTAAGAACATTTGTCTTCAGCAAATCTAAAGCTGGTAGTTAATTTCGAGCGAAAGCTCTTTGGGTGTTCAGTAAAAACCTACTTACAGAGAACAAACTTGTTCAGCTTCCGTCTCTGCCGGGAAAATAGTTTCCGACCTAATCGAAGATTGACTACATCCTCTTAAACTATTGTTCCTGAACGGCAAGGTTATTTTCGTAAGTCGCCTATCTTGTTGAAACTTTCTTCCCAAGACTTCTTACTGATTTTTCCTTTTCTTTCTTTGACAGCCCGCAAAGCATAGGGTCATCTGGAACGAGTACTTTAGCCAAAAACTGCAAATAAATAATAAATGTAGATTTTCTCGGCATCTGAGAACAAACTCACGAAAAACAATTTAATCCAGAACCTTTGTATATAAGTCGGTGAGGGGGAATCAAGCGCAAACGCGTATAACCCTACTGCGACCATGTGCGGAAAAAACCTAATTGTATTAACATAAAGCAACGGCTGCACTTCTATAAACCAATCATATACCGAAACCTTCGGTAAATAAAAGTTTTTAAGACTATGTACAGATTATTTAGATGGAGCAATACCTGAAACCTGTAGGCATTTACCTTCTTATATTTCCTGCTGAGAGAAATAAGAAAATCAATCTTGTTAAAAACTGTCTTTCACTTCAACTCGTTAACAACTGAGAAATATCATTGGTTGTGGTTTTGTTGTCACTAGTAAGATTCGCATTATGTTTATCATACCAATAAAATTAACTAATCCTTGTTCATCAGGGATTTTACTATGTCACGTTTTGGTATCAAACAGTGATGCGCAATGATTACCCGACTGCGCAAATTACCCCACTGCTCCCCTACATATTGCAAATGTTGATTAATCTTGTTAAGTTAATTATTAGGTAAATCACTCTGCAAAATCCAGATCGTACATTCACGAAATCTCCGAGAAGCAGAAACAGCGCGTATTACAATGGACATTTTGATATAATATTTCCGTATAAGCTGTGACCGTACTGTAACGACTATCATAAAATTTCATAACGATGTTGGGATACAAAAACGATAGGTTCCTACAATGCTACGTTGAAACCGTAACGAGCCACGCGCGGAGTTAGAATTTAACTGTGTTTAGCAAACAATAAAGATCCCAGAGTTGACCCTGAGCAATTCAACTTACCATCATCAGTACACAATAACTAAATTTTAATTAGACACACCCAATTTCAAATTATGTACAATGTTTTGCAAAAATAATATTTCTATAGTTAAAATTTGTGCCTAATTCATTTTCATTCAAATTCCTTGTTATCATTATTGAGCTTTTAATAATATTCATATCTGAAGTAAATTTTCATTCTATCCAAAGATAATAAAGACGCTGTCACGTAAAATCTTCGCCCGTAAAAACGATCTTTTACTATAAATATTTTGATTTGCTACGTTACGTTAGTCTGAAGCGCCGTCTCATCGAAGGGAAAACTTCCAAAATCAAACAAAACTACTTCGTCTGCGTAAAAATTAAAAAAAAAACAAATTGTTACCAAATTGTTCAGTGTAGGGCATTGATGAATACTTTTTAAAAAAACACAAAACATTTCGTTCGATAGAATCAAAACTCAAACGATATAACTTTAGTTTATGACTTGTTTAGTTGATACATCGGTGATGATAAATGTATTAACCCTATTTATGTTAATCCAAATATTTTCAGGTAAAGTCATAATTTAAGTATACAATCCTCCCAAATACTCAAAACATAGTATAAAGCATATATTGTATACGTTTATTTAAACTTATGAAACATAGGTTTTACAAAAAACCTCTATGTAGTCATAAATAGCTCATTTAAATGTACGTGAAGTGACCAAAGAGCCTCTTAGAATGAAATTATCCGGCGCCGGCTCCCGGCATGAAGTAGAATAATGAAAGCTGTCGATACGCCCGGTAGTAACAAAGGAGCACTCACTGGCCAGTACCAGGTCGAAAGGCGCGGTCCGCCCTTGCCGGCCTACCACTTTCAATTCACCCCACAACTTTTGACATTGAAAGGATCCAGAACGTAGAGCTGACCTTAGCGCAGGTGGCATTGGGTGGCACGCCCCGATTCACTGAGCTGTAGTGCCGCAGCAAGATAATCTGCCAGGTTTGGGAGCACACCTTGCACATCCTGTCATTGTCATCGTCAAAGAGAACTGCTGCTGAGTGTAGACCCATGATCTGCTTCGTGGCAAGGTCACTCACTTGTTCTTCGTTGCCCATTTGCTCTCTTTTATCATGAAAATTGTCCTTAAACATAAATCAACATTTTTTTGAGTTCATTGAAAGATGAAATTTGCATCCCCAAAAACTGACCATTTATAAACTAATTACAATGATATTTGTGCTTTATTTTAAGATCTGCAAAAACACGTTCCTGCACAAGTAGTCTATGATCTTAACTAAATGAAATATGTTATGCCGCAACTAATGCTAGTAGTGTATATGTATTGGTAAAATTTTTTGCTGTTTAACTATATGATTCAGAGAAAACCCACTAAGTAGAGAACAAAAATTGACAACACACAAGCAATTGAATTTGAATTTTCCTATCTAAAAACTAGCGAGTAACGGTTAGTTCATGAAACCTATAGGTTAAATATAACTGAAACTTTTTGTCAAGTACACTAGTGATTGCCTAAATAAACCATAGTTTCTCATTCCAAATGAATTCTTGAGGCCTATTACATTTTTAGCCAATATACTGATTAATGTGTTTTAAATAGATGTTCTTGGTGAAATGACGATAGGGACTCACCCTTTATTTTCAGAAAGAAAATCAGTAAGAACAAGAACTATAAAGATGTAAATATTGAATTAACTGTATTAACATTTTAAAGCAACTGCTACTTTTTATAAACATGTTATAAAACCTTCAGAACTAAAGACAAGGGTACTTATTTTATTTCATTGTATTATAATAACCCATATTATATATGGAAATTGTAGGCTACAAATGGTTTTAAAACCCATTTTCAATCTATTTAAAATGTATATGTCTTGTGGTTCCATAAAACGTACACGAAAATTATCATTGTGTTGTGAGTTTTGTCTTGATTCACTGTAAGTGCCCTTGTGTGTGTTTATAAAATACCAATAAAATGTAATCTGATTCTGTTTCGGGATTTTGATTATGTTTGTTTTGTTGCGAAGTTAGAATATCCATTGAACCCGTAGTAAGTTGTCATGTGTAAATTGTGGTATTTGCAGTATGGAAGGTATGTTAATCTTCTACAAACATATAAGCCAAAGGCATACCAGTGACATCACGAAATCTCCGTAAACTGCAGAACGCTTTTTAAACAGTGGAAGTTTGTACCTTATTTTCCGGTATACGGCTGTGACCTACTGTAACGACTCGGACATAAACTTTGTAACGATGTTTGGGATAAATAAAGGTGTCCTACCAATGCTTACGTTGAAACCTTAACGAGCCCCCATAGTAAAACAATCGTACAAACATAAGACCCCAGAGTTGGACGGGCCCTGAGCAATTCCACACAAGGCGTAGTAATTGAGGACATGTCATCAGACACAATGCACCTAATATTGTCTTTGTCAAACATATTGAAGATTTCGCCAATCATGACAAAATCAATTACTTTTTACTTTTCCCAAACATTCTCAGTCAGTTAAAAAGCCGTGTCTTACCTCGTTCATTGTCTGTGATCCAGTAGATCACATAAGTAATTCATCAGTAACTGCAAAATTAAATAATGGCGAGATCTGCTGTAAAAATGTTATATTAAATAACATTTTGATTTGCCCATATGCTAGTTTCTAGCTCACATAGAAAACTTTCTCAAAAAGTACTGCGTTACCATCCCAAAATAAAAAGGTAAATTGATTTTTAATATCATTCGGTGTAGGTTGATGTAACTCATAAAAGAAAAAAAACAAGATTTTGTAGAATGTAAAAGGATCTACAACATGTTGTTTAATATGACTGTTTAGTTGTTCCGGTGATGATTTATTTATGTATAGTTGTATTACAAATAAATGTGTGTTTCAGGTATAGTGACGATGTGTGTGTTATGATGTTGTGGTTTAAAATCTCCAAATTCGCTGAATAACGTGTGTGTGTGTGTGTCAGACGTTCTCAAGTGTGCTTTGATTACCATAATACACTAGGTTCTCTTGAGGATCGTCCATGCAAAATCCTTCGTATTCTTGTTTGACGACAGATACCAAAGCCTCTTACAAAAACCACTTTGTGTGCGGCCGCTCCCGGGCCTGGGAGTAAACTGTAAAAAGCTTTTTGTCGAGTACTCCGACGACGACTTGGTTGACTCACGATCCAGTATCCAGGTCGGACCAGTGGGCTGACGAGGCCGCGGTATTGATTGCCGGCCTAGTCTTCATTCACCACAACTTTAAATGAATAAAGGATCCAGGCACGTAGAGTGACCCTTTTTAAATTAAAGGTCTAGTAAAGAGAAACTCATACACCGCAACGAACACTCGGCAGCAGGTATAAAGGTTTTGGGAGCAACCACCTGCATTTTCATTGTCACTCAAAGAGAACTGCTACTGAGTGAGACCCATGATCTGATTTCGTAGCAAGGTCACTCACTTCTCGTTCATTTGTTTTCTTCTCTAGTTCAAACAAATCTTACAACACTACCACCTAATTTTTGATTCATTGAACGGGTATTATCGCAAAAACTTACCATTTAAAACTCTTGCAATTTCCCAAAAATGTACTTTATTATTATTCTAAAAACATCTTTCTGCACAAGTTTGTTCCATTGGATCTAATACAACAATATGTTTATGCTCCATCTATATGGTGTAGTGTCAATGTATTGGTTAGAGTTTTTTGCTGTACTATAATGGACACCCACCTCCAAACTAGAAGTAGGCAATGTTAACTTTACAACACACAAGCAATTGACATTTTGAGTATTTAAACATAGCCTTTCTAATGGAACTACTAGCGAGTAACGTTTCTGTGTCCTTGAAACCTAGAGTAATATAAACTGAAAACTTTTTGAGTACTACATGCTAGTGATTGCCTGACTAAACCATGTTTCTCATTCCATCAAATTTGAAAGTCCTATTTCTTTTTTATATAATACTGATAATGTGTTTTTAAAAGCAAATGTCTTCTCCAAGATAGGGACTCTTTCGATTTTCTAAGAGCAAACACGATAGTCCTTAGAAATTAGATATCTTCGCTCATTTACCTCTAGCTAAAGTGGGTTATTATGGATAAACTCAAAGGGTTCGGCTAAAAGATATGAAATTTTCTTTGCTGATAATTAACTTCCCTAATGTACTTTTAGTGTCAAGGGCAGTGTTGCAGTAAAAAGGGTCATTTAAACAGCTAGAACAGTTTATTAGATCGCCTATAGAATTGTGGCGGCTAATAAATCGGCATATCAAAATGAACAAAAATCTTTGAACAGTCTGCTATTTGGTACTGGGTCAAACATTTGTTAAGTCCCCAGTTTGCGGTACCTCGGCCAAGTGGCTAGGTAAGATCGTTATCCATTTAAACCTTATTTTATGTTTTGACTACAAAATGTTTACGATTCAAGTATCACCCTTTTAAAGTAACTACATTTGAATATCAAAAGGGCTAACTGCCATAAAAATGATTTTGATCGAAAGGACTGCATTTTAAAAATAATGATGAGAAAGTTGAACCGAGAAAAAATTTTAAGTTTCCGATATTTTTTCAGATGAAGGATTCTACATTCTTTGTTAAACTGGACAAGTTAAAAGGGGTCGGATTTGCCGTGACTGGGCCGACCTAATAATAAATTTGATTGTATAGACCTATTGTCATTTACAACTTCCTTCGGACCTCCTTGCGGGCGGGCCCTGATATGACAGAATAAACGTAAATAGTTAACATTTCAAAAAGTAGGAACTTTAGGTGTAATAGATAATGTAACAGCGCGAAATTTTATTTTATCAATTAATCGTTGACAATAACATTTTGAAGCAGGTGCGTGAAACTTTACGAAATTTTAATGCAGTTTGGTATTCAAAATCAAGAGATGGAGCATATACCAGTTCATACACAAAGTGACCCCTGTTGCGGTGCGCAAACATTTAGATAAGTGTTTCCTAACCGGTAAGTTGGTCTATGTTTAAGTTATCATCTTACCATCCTTAATATATTTCTTTTTGTGGGGCTTCCATTATTATTCAGTTCTATAATACGATGTAGTAAACTTAAACCAGTTGGAAATCCTTAAGGGCCAATCGACTACTACTAAATGTTTATTAGAAGAAGGCAAGGGTGTAACTGAAATACACCGAGATGCTTCAAAATGTGACTGCAGCGTAGGTTTTCCTGAGGTCAATAGACGAACCAAAAAGTGTTTCTATAAATGTATGTTGAGCATCGTTTTTAAAGGTATGTCCGTCTGTTTGTGTTGTAATTACATTAAATTTTTTTTTTCTAAATTAAAGTGTTCCATAAAGTGTCATTTTCCATATGCGTCTAGTAACAGATTGCTATGTTCAATTAAAAAAAATAATTGAATCAAATTACTTATGAACAAAATTCAAAAATGGCGGCCCGTACTCCTGGATAGGGTCAAACCTACTTCCGGTTCTGGTGGTAAAAAAGTTTCTCTTTACTAGAACTTATAAATTTATTAATACCAAACTCGAACGGTTTACTTACATTTAAGATTTTCGTCCGAAATCCTCACGCTCCCCCTTAAAAGATAAAAAAGGGTATGGCATTTTTCTCAAAAACCTAGGTTCTTAATCACATAAGTCCTTTTAATTTGACCTCAGTGAACAACCATCCTGAAAATTTGTCGGTGTATTTCAGTTTCACCTATGATTTTTTTCCACCGTGTTTAGTTAGTTAATTAACTTCTCCTTAGTGAGTATACTCTTACTGTACATCTAGAGTATTTTAATTTGTTCACGAGAGCCATTTTCTACTCCCAAGAACTCCAAAGTGTTTTCATACATTTCGTAATTACGTAAATTTAAACAATGGATCCTTGAGTCATTGGTTCAACTACCAAGTGAGATTATAATTCAAAATAAACAAAACCTATAACTTTGCTGAATTGCTGTGAGGAATTGAGGAATTCAATTGTGTTTTCGATCCTTTTCTATCCAAACCAAGACCGATTCGTCTCAAATCTGGAAGATTACACCTATTGGGCAGAAAAGCTATGGAAATGGAGAGAAAAGAATTTTACCACCTCCTCCAATTATCGCCCAGCCTCTACCCTCGCGCCCAGTTCAGTCATCTGTCATCTTCTGCCATCAGCCTGTCAGGGGTTCGACCCTACCCACTAGACCCAGACGAACTTTGGCTGCAGGCCGAACTTTACGCTTTCCCCCGACAGCGCCGACGTGCTATTTAAGCTCTACCTTGTGCTCTTGCAAATTAATAATTTCCACCTTTATGTTGACGCCCCCCCAGGCTCCTAATTGTTTTTTAGATTGCCATGTCCTGGGCAACAAGGGATTACATTGGAATTTTGAAGGTCTAAAGCGAGTAGGCTTGTGTTTGGACACAAGTAATGGTATTGTCTTTGCTCATAATTAATATGTTCAACTATCACCTTGATGGAAATAATTATGCCTGCGCCAATAATAAAACTAACGGGAAAGAGCTCGACGTACTAGTAGGTTTTTAGATTGCTTGTCAGTGGGCAACAAGGGCAATCAATCATAAATTTGTAAAAATGTGTAATTACTTTCTACTTTAATTTGTTGTTTTAATATAAAATCCCTCTCTGTGAGAATTGTGTAACGGTTATGTACGCACAAGTAATCGCATTGTCTTGAATACACTAAAGTCCATTTTATTGTGTATAATTTATGGTCATTAGTTGGAAGCAACATTAATACAACCTCTTCAGACCCCAGGTGGAACTTTAATTATTGCTGGTAAAGCAATAATAGATCAAGGAACGTAAATGTTATAAAACTAAATTCGAGATCTTAAAGTATTGTTTGATTTAATAAGTGTCATGTTTTGGTAAAGCAAATACAAAATCAAGGAACGGTTATAAACAATCAATCATAAATTGTTGTAAAACTGCTTAAGTTACTTTTCCTATTATTTGTTGGTTTTAATATTGTGGGTAAAGAAACGTAAATGTTATAAAACTAAATTCGAGATCTTAAAGGTATTGTTATAAAACCATTCAGAATTAATGTGGAACTTTAATTATTGAATAGCACATAAAGTCAAGGATTGTGAATAAAATGGTCAGCAGCTTGGATAAACTAAATTCGAGATCTTAAAGGTATTGTTATAAAATCCATTCAGAATTAAGTGTGGAACTTTAATTATTGTGGTAAAGCAATAAAGATCAAGGAACGTAAAATGTTATAAAACTAAATTCGAGATCTTAAAGGTATTGTTATAAAACCATTCAGAATTAAGGTTTTGAAATATTTTAAAAAATTATAAAGTAATAGAAAAGACACTTTACAAGAAAATCTATGTATCATTTGGATGTGTTAATCATATTTTTAAAATTACAAATACCCACTTAATTGCACCATGAAAGTATTGGAAGTCATCATTGTTCTTATGGGGTAGTATTCAAGGTTTTTTCACTACTTCAACTCTTAATGATTTCCGTTAAACACAAATTTGAACCGAATAAAAGTAGAAAAACATATTTTAGTGCGTGTTTGTGTAAAATAAGGGGTTTATTGAGTACTATTCTTGGAATTATACCACGCATAAAATAACACACTTTACTGAGTTTTACTTTTAAAACACATATACAAGGGATTCTTCCAGTTTGTAATATTTAATATGATTTTTAAAATAAGAAAGAAACAATTTTGGACCCTGATTTAACTTTATAAATAAGTTTCTTGTTCAGTTGAAAAACATAAAATACCACACACACTTACTTTAGAATACAAAGATATACTAGGCGCCTCACCTAGCAGCCTTACATCTATTGTTAGAACCAAGTAATGAAATGCAGATCATGTTGAGGACACCGCGTTCTAGTGGCGAGTGGCACTTCTAGAAAAGGCAATTCTCATGTACAATATATGGAAGTTTGAGTTTACCACGCGTATGAGTAAAATCTCCATTTCTTCTCTCTAACTTCTCTTGATACAATCGTTTTCTCAGAAAGCCTTGCGAAATTTTTGTCTGTCTTAAAACTCGCAATCTTAATTATTGTTGAAATACAAATTGGTAAAAGACAAAAATTGTATAGTTTTTTTACATTGCTTACATTGTTTGTTTTTTATTCAATTGGAAATTGCTACAGTATTTTACAGCAGATTAAAAGTGGATTCATGAGTAACCTCTTTAAAAACGGTTCGTCAAAGATACCTGATGTGACTGATGGACATTATACAAAATTTTCAAATTGCTTTGTTAACCAGAAGCTTGCGTGAGTACAATGTGTTGCTTTTGTAACGTTTACTCTTTATGAAAGTAAATTATGGATATTGTTCAGCTAGTTTGGTAGTTTTACGGATGTCTCTATTATAGTACTAAAGTTAAATGGATTAATTTCTTAATATTTTTAATTATTTATTTGAACAGGCAAATGTTATAACAAAACACTAAAAGAGTGACAATAAACAGACATAACGGAGTAGTATTCTTAAGAATCAGACAGAACGTATCGAAAGAGTTTACCGTCCTGACGAATCATCAAGACTGTTTTTGATCTTTTGATGCCAAAATTCAGTACAGTAAAACGAAGAGAAAAACCTAAGTACAAGTTTCAAGTCTTGTTTTTTATTAAGAATTATCACACAAATGGACACAATTTCAAGAAGGTCCTGAATGGGTCGTAATAAATTAATAAAAAATTAAAATGATTATCAGTAAAATTGTTGGAACTTAAGAGGAATATTGAATATTGATCCCTCAATTATATCAAAATCAATTGGACACAACAAGCTCCAAATCGCTCAACATTTAAACTAGATTGGAAAGTGAAATCATGAATCGCAACGAGTCGCTTCGAATTGCATACGGAACTTCCGTATTAAAGTCAGTAGTAAAGTGCCATACAGTAGGTGTGACAATATTTGTGTGTGTTTCATTACGAAATTAAGCTATCAATGTATGACAGAGCAGTATATGAAAAAAAATGAAAATTATTTCTTGTGCGGGGGGTAGGGCTGACACTCTGGGTTACAAAGTTTAAAATAAACTTCAAAAATAGGGCCTCTAGAATCTTTTCCCGGGAAAACTTCTGAGCTTTTAAAACCTCAAAACATGTTTTCTAGTTTAAAACAGATTAATGAATACAATTTTAATTTGTGTCTATAACAAATGTATTGTGGGGTATCAGCCCCCTGTGTTCCCCCCACCTTATATTCGCCCATGAGCGTTGTAAACTACAATACAGTCAATATGTAAAATAGGTAATCCAGTGCAATATAAACGGTTCGCCACCAATCACTTACTCCCACTCCTTTTCAGATATACTCGATCTCTGAGCACAATCGCGCTAAGCTATCAACGTCGGTTATTTCAACCTTCTACTCGCATTGAGTAAATAGATTTTAGTCGGATGTATTTTATTTGACGATGGAAGATGCATGGAAACAGTGCCGTCACTTTTCCGAGGATCCCTGAATTTACAACACTAAATTAATGTAGAATATTTGGTTCTATTAAACAGTTAACGTAGCTGTTGGGAAGGGTTGATTCACCGTGACATCAGAAATTGAGTTTACTTCCACTCAACATGGTGGTTTTGATTCCTCATCAGAACCTATCGTGATCACAGCGCTCTGGTATTAGATTTGTTTCGATCTTAACCTAGTTTTTGTAATTATGTGTTGAGTGAGGTTAGTTATTTACCTGAAGGAAGAGATCAGATTGCATATCTCGAAACAGAGTGTTACTGATTTTTACTGTAACACTGTGAACGTTGGCCAGACACCCTAATAGGAAAATCCGGAGCTAAACCTTCACAATTTAGAACAGTGGAGTTTTAATTTCGCCATGGTCACATATACATGGAAAACTAGTACCCGTATATACATGACACAAACAATAAATATTAAGGATTCTTGCATCACACCTGTATCAACGTTTAGGAGTGCCTGTATTTTCATACCCATATGGCAAAGGTTGATTCACTGTTGCTCCATACACCCTTCCTCTTAGTTTAATTCCAAGCCTTGAAAACCGGACGCTGAACATGATTTTTTGTCTCCTGACTGTGTTTTTATGTCTCTCTGACTTATAAAATCCTCGTAGAGCCCACGGCCTTTCTTTTTTCTTCGGCTAGTTGGGTACTGACCGAAAGGGACGCTAGTATCGGTATAAAATGTATCTGGATTTGATTGGCTGAGGGTTTTTATAGAATTCTGGCTAAGACCTTCTATGAAAATGTTGAAATGTATCGACGTTACGTGTCGCAGTGTAAGTATATTCTAAGTAAAAACTATTGCCAATCTCATTAGCTTCTTTTTATTAACCCCATTTAATAGACTAAACATTATCCTTAATCAATTTTTAATACCTAACATATAATCTATTCACGTTAATTAATTGTTAGTCTTTTTTAGGAAGGATATACTGGATTTTATTTTTTGTTTATATTTTGTTTACACACGTTATGTAAACACGCTTTTAGATAATAAAAATTGATATAAAGGGAAAATGCACTAAAAATACGCATTTAGATATTTTAAATATGTTTAATGAGATAGTTGTGCTTTTTTTTTAAATCACGCCTTATATAATAAAATATATTATTATAATACTTGAGGTGAGCTTATAAGTGGCATCTTGATGAAGATACTAACAATGTTAAACTACGTTCCACGTGATATGTTGAAAAAGAAAATCAATAGAAATAGTTGTTTGCATTTTTTAAATGCCAATTACGAAGTTGTAAAAATATATTTTTATGTCATACTTGAGGGCGAATTTACGGTTATAAGCCTACTTGATGAAGTAGAAACATGGGTAATAACTACGTTTTTCACGTGTTTGTAGTGTTTGAATAAATCAAAATAGAAAAAGTTTTTCTTTAGCCATTGTACAATGATAATTGCCAATTAGAAAGTTGTACTTATTTTTATCTGATCTCTTCCTCAGGTGAACAACCTAACCTATAGACATCTACGGTTAGACTAACATCAGAAATAGAACTAGAGCGTTGTAGGACGTGCATTGTTGAATAATACCTTATACATATAATTTTATAGAAGTGATTTGCCTCTTTATTATTGTAGTTTTTGACAGAATTGAAAATGATAAGAATTTTTTTCTTAAGCCATTGCGAACAATGATATTTGAAGATAAGTACCCAGTAGTAACAACGTTACGAGATATTCAAGTACGCGGGGAGGCTCAATGCTGTTTGCCGTAGTGACGTATGCTACAGTGGAGACGCAGAGCCTAACACATACCTACGGTCTGCCTGCTGTACTATGTAGGCAGCTGCTAGCACCTACTCTCGTTGTGGGCAGGTCAGTAGCATTTGTTGAAACATTTAATTCGCGATTTCCTTTGCCCAAATAAAGGCTACTCTAGTGGTCGGCCGTGAGCAATGTAGCAGCTGCTAGCACCTTTATTATTGTGGGCAGACATAGCCTAGCTACTCCTTTCTGGGTTACCAAAACTGTAACATTTAATTCGCCGATTTCCACTTTGCCCCACATAAAGACTCTCTATGGTCGGCCTGATGTAGTAACCGTTGGAACTGCTAGCACCTACGCGGTTTGCAAACAGTAGCCTAGCTACTCACGTTTCTGGGCTTGCCAAACTGATGAACATTCGTACTTCGAGATTTCCACTTTGCCCCAACATAAAGGCTACTCTAGTCTGCCTGATGTAGCATGTAGCAGCTGCTAGCACCTATTCTTGGTTGTGGGCAAACAGTAGCTAGCTACTCCTTTCTGGGCTGCCAAACTGATAAACATTTAATTTCGCCGATTTCAACTTTGCCCACATAAAGGCTACTCTAGTGGTCGGCCTGATGTAGCATGTAGCAGCTGCTAGCACCTATTTCTCGGTTGTGGGCAGACAGTAGCCTAGCTACTCCTTTCTGGGCTGCAAACTGATAACATTTCATTCGCGATTTCCACTTTGCCCACATAAAGGCTACTCTAGTTGGTCGGTTCTGATGTAGCATGTAGGGGCAGCTGCTAGCACCTATTCTCGGTTGTGGGCAGACAGTAGCCTAGCTACTACTTTCTGGGCTGCCAAACTGATAACATTGTAATTCACCCGATTTCGATTTTTTGCCCACATAAAGGCTACTCTAGTGGTCGGCCTGATGTAGCATGTAGGCAGCTGCTAGCACCTATCTCGGTTTGTGGGCAGACAGTAGCCTAGCTACTCCTTTCTGGGCTGCCAAACTGATAACATTTAATTCGCCGATTTCCACTTTGCCCCACATAAAGGCTACTCAAGTTGTCGGCCTGACTGTAGCATGTAGGAAGCTGCTAGAACCTATTCTCGGTTGTGGGCAGACAGTAGCCTAGCTACTCCTTTCTGGGCTGCCAAACTGATAACATTTAATTCGCCGATTTCCATTTTGCCCCACATAAAGGCTACTCTAGTGGTCCGGCCTGATGTAGCATGTAGGGCAGCTGCTAGCACCTATTCTCGGTTGTGGGCAGACAGTAGCCTAGCTACTCCTTTTCTGGGCTGCCAAACTGATAACATTTAATTCGCCGATTTCCACTTTGCCCCACATTAAAGGCTACTCTAGTTGTCGGCCTGATGTAGCATGTAGGAAGCTGCTAGCACCTATTCTCGGTTGTGGGCAGACAGTAGCCTAGCTACTCCTTTCTGGGCTGCCAAACTGATAACATTTAATTCACCGATTTCCATTTTGCCCCACATAAAGGCTACTCTAGTAGGTCGGCCTGATGTGGGTCCAGTAGTATGAATACTCCACGAACACATGTAATACAGTGAGGCTTATTGCAGTAGAACAGTTATTTGCGCAAAAGGCAATTACGTGAGAACTTGAAGAATACATGTTTAGGATGTGGGATTTTAAAACTCTTTTCTTTTTTTAATAATGTCTTCAGGTGCCAATACTGAAGCTATTAACTGATACGTTAAAACTGATATAATTTGCATTTTCTACCACTCCATATTGAATCCATCAGTTTTCGGTAAATAATTCCATTATTTCGAATTCATTCTTTGACTAATAGCAAAGTGATTTAAAATTCTTCGAGTATCTCCAGCGTTTTAATTACATAAATGTCATTTTATGAGAATAGAGTTTCCAAAAATTATTGTATTTGGGTTATGTCACTGTATGGCCACCTTTGTGAAAACAGCTGCAAAAGGCTTGTTTTCAAAAGCATCACTAAAATCTTTAAAACATTGATTTTGTCTCTCAATCACGATTAAAGAGATGCTTTATATATATTAACGCAAACCTTCGTAAGGGGTATCTGTTGTCATTTCCATTTTTTGTGTAAATATTTGTATACCAATTTGTATTTTGTATCTTGACTGAATAACTTCCATAACTTTTCCAGTAGTCCTCTCAGCTTATTGTTGTTTTTTTCTATGTTGAAATTTTATCATCATTCTCAAATTTTTGATTCAGATCTGTTCAAAGTGCGCTGCATGTAACTGCGGCAAATGGGAGATTTTTTGGCTTTAAAGTTTAAAGTTACACACATTTTATTATATCTCTTCATCTTGATTAGAAATTTGCAAGACATCTGTCTCGTTTTAAAATGGCTGATACCCTTCTACTATGCTTAATTTGTCACATTATAAAGAAAGTTTTTTAATTGGAAGTTTAATTGAAAAAAAACCATTTTTCTTTTTTAATACTTTGAGAATATTTGGATACTCAAAACTCCACCTTTAAATTAAGTCATCTTGAGCAAAACTTAAACAAACATAAACTTTTTCCTGATCTCAAGATTGATTCAGTACAGCCGATAGTATCACGATAAACATTAAAATTCTTCTGATTAATAATTTGGAGTACGTTCATGTCGAGAATATTCCATCTGTCTATTATTTTTTATATTTCTGTCCATTTTCGAATCAAGTATTCCGTGAGCAAAGTTTATTCTACATACCAAATAAACCGTTTCAAAAAATAGAGTAATCTTGCCAAATGATACATTCACATTTTTGTCATTACATTAAACTCCATATTAGTGTTTAAATAATAAAAGAGTACATACTAAGTTACCAAATGTGTTACCAAGTTAACCAGATGAAGTTTTTACATGGCTAGAGAGAGTAATTAGGTTACATGTTAATATGTCACATGTTAATTCTCTTATGGGTGTACTGAGCTTTTTACAAATTTATTTATGTTCTGCTACTTTCTCGTTGTCCCTCAAGCGATAGTTTTCACTAACACAAAATTGCACAAACACGCTTTTCTGAGTACATCAATGTATATCTATGATGTAGGGTATATATCCCATCCGCAATAAGACAAAAAAGTATGCAAGAAGCTGTTCTAGAACCAGTATTATATTAGTATGAAGATTTTATAAATGGTCATAATTAAATTTTGAATCAACCAAAGTTCAATTACCATGTTCCCCAAATACAGTTTATTCAGTAATTAATTAGCTGTTAATAGGATCAGCCATTATATTTTGGAGAGAAATCATTGTTTCGATTAATTTCACTAAAAGGAAAAGATTGTATAGCTGTTATATACTTTTGTGTTTTATATAACTTTTGTGTTACGTGTGAAATCGTTGTAATTTTGAATTTTTAAACGAATTATATTTCTTACCTATACACTTTCGTGTAAACTATTTGTAATAGGTTTGTAGGAGACATACTTATCTGTGGCTCTAAATAAACATATTTTACCACGTAGAAAGCAAATTTAGTATCGGAGTATCGCTTAAATCGACTCAGACAGCTAAGTATTGCAACAAAACACTTGTAGGTCAATAAAAAATGATGTTTTGAGCAGGTTTAGTATACGGTATTTTAAAACTCTTACAGGACTATATTTTCTTGTCAAAACGACAATCATTTCGTAGCCCTCTAGTTTCAGTGCTTACTTTGTGGTTTGAAGGAAGGCGAGCAGGGATCTGCGGAAAGTTGCCAAATTCCTGAGATAGTTTATTGGCTGAATCCTACCACGATATGTTGGCCCACACTGAAGCTGCTGTTTGGACATGTCGTTGCCACTAAGTTAGGGGCTTTGGGTGGGAATTTACTGATATGCTTTGATATCAAAGAGCTCCGAAAATAGCATCTCGCTTACTCGAGCACAGGTGTATTTTATTTGAGCTTTTCCGAGTATTGAAACGAATACTCTTTGCAGTGAGTTGCTACGACGCCTCAGTTAGAATTAAATTATAAATTCAGTTCCCAAAAAGGGATTTTGGTCGAGGTTTGCGAGTAACCTTCGAATTAACATTATGATACGATGTTCACTTTTCTCGTCGAGTATGAGGGATCCGCCCACTTGATTGCTTGCCGTTCTACGTCTCCGCCCTCTCATCTACCACTCCCCGGGTTCGCTTCTGTTTACGCCCTCAAATCTTGTCTTCTAGCTCAGACAGTTTATCAGTGTTGCCAACTGTATCACTGACCTTTACACTCACACATCGCTGTTTCTTTGTTGATCGGTTGTAGTGAGGAAAGCTGAAATTGACTGTCTTCGGTGGAGAATAACTGTTTAGGGAACTCAATTGTTTGAGTAGCTTGATTTTTTTCTTCCAACAACATGTAAACCTTGCTTATCTTACTTTACCTTAATGATTGCAATTTAAAATAAAGATCGGGGACGAATTAAGGTATCAAACGTAATACTTTTAATTTCCTTGTTTGATCAGTGATTTGCAATGAAGGTGGTATTTATACCACCTTAGCAAAGAACACACCATACTCTTGGAGCGCAACTCTCACGAAATGTTGATTAGAAATTCAAGGGCTCTACATTTAATTCCTTATAGATATATTACAGTTCTCAGATCCTGTGAATAGTATGTAATCAGCACAATCTGGTTCTAATCGATTATGTTAATCTCAATTTCCAACCGAAACGTTTTCGTAAAACGACGGTTATAGCGGCTGAAAGTTCCCGAAACCTAGGAACAACGATGTGCTGGCCGTCGTTCCCGAGATGAAGAGTCGACCTCTTCTGCGACACCCACGACACGAACACCACACGTGCTGTACTATGTGACAATGACCTCTGGAGTCTCAGGCCCTTTGGCTCGAGAGTCTCTGGAGGTAACGGTCCGGTACCCCCGGAGAGGCTCAGTCACCCCCGGCACCACCCCCCGCAGGAAGCCAACCCTCCCCCGAACATCCCTCTGGCCTCCCCGACAGCCCCTGTCAGCAGGTGTGAGGCGCCTTGCCGAAATGTGGCCGAGCCCAGACGCCCACTCCCGTTGGGCTCCCACACGCGGCCGGGCCCGGCCTGGCGCCCACGGAGTTCGCTTCCTTCCCTTCCACCTTGCGACTACCTGCGGCCGGCCTACGTTCTCCGGTAGCCGGAGGCCTTGAGCCTGCAAGTGATTACGCGGCCAACCTTGGGTACGTTCTGGTCGACATTACGGTGGCGCTGTATGCACTCATTTCCTCGGCTCGTGACGAATTTTGTCTTCAGGCAGAATTTCGTCCACTGCAGCTATAAATACTAGCAGAACTGATCCTGACGTTGTTCAACAGGTGTTACCAGTAGCTCGAGATATGTAATGACACCAATTGACGACGACATAAGCGCCTATTTACCGCGTTATTCACACCAATTACCGCTCTTGTGTCACAATTTAGTCAACAGGAGCTCTGTCCTCCTGATACCTACCTCCCTTCTCTGTCCGAATCTATGAAATCCTGATAGTCTTATAGCTACTTCGTTTTTTCTCTTTCTTTGCACAAAAAGGCCACTCATTGTCTTTATCTTGCCAAGACCTAGAGGACTTTCTAGACCGCTGGCTACTTCCTAGGGTTGCCTGCTGCACCAATATTGGAAAAATATGAGTTAAAATGATATAGTACTCGATTGTTTAGTTAATTATTTTACTAAAAACAATAATAAATCTCATTGAAAATGCATACACGTAAAAAGATTGTATGTGTATAAAGAAGTTGTGTTAAATTTGCAGAATTGTAAATTTCGTTATGTAATTTAAATTGGTCCTGAGTATCAATGAATTTGTGCGTGTAGCTCGGTATTCTTAAGTTACGTTTACATAGTAATATGAAACACGAGACTTGTACTCTTTATAAGAAACACATGTTTCACACAAAGCTACGACATTTTTATTTTTCCGTACATTCGCCCATCTTTCAGTGTTTATATCACTAAACGATGCCAAATGTCAGAAAATCCGGTTTCCTTCAAATTCGCTTCCATCGCCAAAAGCAACTTTCAAACAAAAGGATATCAGTATGATGCATACCACAAATACTTTATAATACCTGGATTCGATTATAATATGGATTAGAACTAAGATAAAGGCCGCTACTGTCTTTATATTAACATAGAGAATTCATTAACCTTGCTGCAGCTGAATTTATGTTTTAGTAACTCAACGAATGCTAAGAATATATTTGAGTCATTTAGAGCGAGATAAGAAGGATGCCTTTTGCCATCTTCGGCATCAGAAAGCAGATATCACAGAATAGAGTGATCTGGCATACCATCGACTCTGAGAGTAAGAATGGAGTAAAACCATGTATAAAACATCGAGTAATTTAAATGAAGAGTTTAGCTCCAGTTTACCTTCCTCTCAGTGCATCGTCTGGAATCTGATACTGTCACAGATTTGACTCCTGGAATATAGAATCATGTTCGTCTGAAGAGATCCAATAAAACTATACATTAGCCGTGGAGTAAGATATGGAACTCGCGTTTATATCGAAATCACAGCAACTTACATTATTTTTTTAAGTGGAAAGAATTGTGGTTCTAGCAACCAAATCTCTCTGGAACACGAGTTTTTTTCAACAAATTTACTAACATTTCTTAGTTAAGTTGATTTTTCCAAATACTTACAAACATAGACGGGGTTATTCGCTGCTTGATTAACATTTGCATGTATACGTTCTAAAAGCCTCTTGACCTGTTACATGAATGGTAACATGGTCAAGTAGAAATGACTTTAAATTACTAGAAATGGTCTTTAGTAATTTCTAGTACCATAATTTCAATCTGTTTTTATTATTGCATTGTTGTCCAAAGTGTGTAGGTTCGAGGGTATCACTGAAGCTTTAAAATAGTCCAGTTGAGTTATTCATCAAATTGATAAAAACGACAACAAAGTCATAAGTAAATAATACCAACTTTTAAGACTCCTAATAAGTTAAGAGATATTTAATATGTATACTCAGTACACTCTTGAAAGTGTAAGGGTTAAACCATGGCGGTTATAGGAGTTTAAAATTATCCATTAGTCATCAAAAGAAACTTATTAAAACAAATTTACAATAAATAAATAGGCTAGCAATACGTTTATTAGCAATACTGTGCTAAAAATTTGTAAAATATGCTATAATATCTTTAATGTTAAAAAATTATAAGAAACTAAATTTTATTCAATTCTATTCGTCGTATGAGAGGCCCGGTCTATTGTTTTAATTTTATATACTGACGTGCATTTTTGGTTATTTATTTTGTAAAAATAACTTTTATCCTTAAAAATCAAATATTATTTGGCGATGTATTTTGACGATTCCATAGGAACACTGATAAATTTAGACTATGAAATTGTTAGTCCGAATCCACATTCTAATGAACACATAAAGGGACGTGATCGTAAAAAAACTGAATTTAAACAATTATCATAATGAAATTTGTACTCGTGCAATCTAATCGCTACTGGATTTGTACTGAGGTAAGAAGTCAGCTCAATAGGACCGTGACGAATGAGGAAATCGGAAGACAAATGCGGCCAGAAAGTGGACGAGTGCCGCGGTTTTTCAAGGCCCGAGATCCGGCGCGGCGGTAACGAGGCAAGAAGCCGACAACAAATTGCTCTGGAGGCAATTGACGCCGTTCTGTAGCGAAACCGAGGAAGGAAATCCGCGCGGAAGCGATGAAGAAAGTAATGAGAATCTAACAAAATGAGCAGACGGAGAGCAGCGCGGGCAGTTGTACTATGGCGGTGACAAAGGTGATGTTGGTGCTACTGGTGTGTGCGGGGTCGGTGTTAGGGGGAGTGCGAAGCGCCGGGGAGCCTGGAGTCAACAGGTCATCAGGGCGACTCTACGACTCTAACAATGAACCCTTCAGAGGACACTATCCGCAAGAGACCATCACGAGGAGAAGGTTAACATCATCCGGCAGTCCCGATCCTCCTAGGAGATCATCGGACAGTGGTGAAGTTTCCTATGGAAGAGAAGAACAACGAGAAGATCTGCCCCCGAGTGAAAAACAACCGAGGTTTGAACAGAGGCAGCTATACCCTGTGTTTATTCCGGTCAACTACGAATTAAACAGATTTCCTGCGTCCGACAGAAGCCTTACTTCGGACAATTCGAGGACCCTAAACAACCCTCGGCTGGTCATGGACGAGAATTTCAACATCAGATTTGACAATCCTTACATAGTACCGCTGGCGAAACCGTTAGCTCTGGTCTTAAACAGTCCGGCAATGGCCCGGGAGGACGTTCCCTACAGTGACAAAATGATGATACCTTTCCCGGTTTTAGTGAAGGCCAGGGATCCTCTGCCCGAGAGGGACTACCGCGATTATCGTGGCGGTGACGTGACTGCGGAACACAGGAGCAACGACGACGACGATTTTTATCTTGACGAAACCTCTCCGAGAACCTCTGACAAGACATCGAGCTCTTCCAAGAAGTCTTGGACCAATGGGACTACCACTTACCACAACACGAACGATCTCCCTGCAGAAAGAGGTCCTGGAGCGTCTATTGACTACGAAAGGACAACAGACAGCAAGAATCCTCAAAGTTTCAGCACAATATATCAGAAATACAATGACGGCTTCAACGACTCTTCCTCGGGCGAACCCTCTTCGAGCGTTT
The DNA here is from genome assembly GCF_021130785.1 of Homalodisca vitripennis. NCBI lineage: Eukaryota > Metazoa > Arthropoda > Insecta > Hemiptera > Cicadellidae > Homalodisca > Homalodisca vitripennis. The sequence continues at coordinate 142,810,191 of NC_060211.1, read as the reverse complement.
ATCCGAGCAAAATATTTGCCGAGATGTATCACACCATGCCCAAGTACCCTATAGACAGTTTGGAGTCCCAAGAGTATAGCAGTAGCCCTAGGAAGAAGTACGCAGAGAAGGTGCCTACTGCGAAAGATAAAGTCCTCCAGAGGCCCAAGGTCAGAGCGACCACCAAATACCCGTCCAGAGGTCACGCATACTCGGCTACTACAGGTATGGAGTGGGTCACCAACGCGAACTCCTCTAAAGGAAGAACCAACTCCCCGGACAACAGGAGAATCGTCATATACGAAGCCGGGAACTCCTCGGCAGCCAGCACCTCCAAATCTTCACAGCCAGACTATCTCAACTTATCTACGATGAAACCTGACGGACCAGAGATAGGAGAGCAGTTCTGGAGAGAAAATATATAAACAGTCTAGTCCACTAGTAAACGTGAATATAATCAAATATGTTTTGTTATATTATGATATAAGTAAGTACGTTTAAAACCCTGAGATTTCAATCTCAGCTATTTTTATACCTATTATTACGTACTACAATTTTAATAAAGATAAATTTGTAAAACAAACACAATTTTAATTTTAAGCACTATGCTCATTTACGTACATTATTCTATACAAATAGAACCTTCCTTTTTTTAGGCATTGAATTTATTATAAATTTAAGCGGCAAACAGAACGATTTTGCTGTAGTTTTAAAACCAATAGCGATAATATTTAAATTATTTACCAGTGCCTCAAAATATAACCTGTAATATGTTCGGAAATCTATATTTTTTGTTTGGGTTGAGATACCTGACTATTGTGTAAGCACTGTGATTTTACGGAAAAAATGTCGACATGTTTTTATCTATTCCAAATGAGTCTTTAATACAACTTTTGAGGTAAACCAACATAAAAAACAAATAACCATAATTAAAGTTTAATTCGAGAAATGTTGTGATATTTATATTTTTAACAATGTGCATTTAGATAACCAACAAAGCAAGTTTCAATACACATCTAACAATACACAATCTAATGTTAAAACACATATGCATACAATCACATTAATGTGAAACTGCGTTTGATCAAACAGTCAATATATTACGCTGCTGCCAAGGCTAGGTATAGTTAATGATTGCTAACAGATAATTCAAATATCACTTTATACCATCTTAAATTTTTACACAGATAGTTCTGTTTATAAATGTTTCTTCCATTTATTTTTAATTCTGGCAAATTTGAAAATCCCTGTTCTCATCGGTCTTGCCGAGAGACACGTGAATCATAATTAATATGTCTAGGCACTGGAATCTTTTGAGTCAACGTACTAATTTAGAACCTGAAATGTATTTCCAAATCGGGCATTGTATTTGATATAGATAATATATTTTTAGTTTGTAGCTTGTATTGTACAAGGACATAAGGTGTACAATCATGTGTTTATGTCTCAAAGCCGTTTTAAAATTACCAACAGTTTTAATAAATGTTGTTGTGTTACAGAATGTTATAATAATTAGTCATTCCTATACGTCCACTCGCACACTAGATCACGACATTGTTCTGAGTAAAGTGAATAATTTAAATTTTAATACCTACCCAAACATATGATTTTCAGTATTGAGCATATGTTTTGAATCATAAAAAATTTGATTTTTTTTTATTTTAGGAAATTTTACGATTTAGAACGTAAAGACATTTCATTTTATATTGGGTTCAACTACGTTTTAAAATACCCAGATTTTTCCTGATGTACATTGAGCATACTACTCAATTTTTGGAATGTCGTAGACAATCTTTTTAAACATGTATATTTAAAAACATTATTTTTTAATACTTGCCATATTATTTTGTATTTTTGTCCTGTAAGTGATATTATGTGCAGTAGTACATTCTACTAAGACCAGGCTATAATACAGGCTGGAGTCCCGATACAGTGACGTCACACGACACATTCGACCGCTCCGCTTAATTTAATATCCGAGCGCTTGTTAAGTGACCTCACAACTGTTAATATTTTATAATTTTATTTATTAATTAAAGCCAATTAAATGTCATACTTTCTAGAGAATATTTTGATTTGTTAAGAGTAGTTAGTTTAACATGGGTTATATTTTTTACATTACATTTTACTGTTACATAATACTATGTAAATATTTAAACGACAACAGTGTTTGTAGCAGACAACTAATAACAGATGATTCGCACACTTATAACAAATTAGCTGTGAAAAATACGTGAGGAGTATATGGCCGGCAGGACGAATAGTATGACATTGCGATTAGCGGGTGGGGGGGGGGGGGTGGGCAGCACTCATGTCTGTATTATAGTCTAGACTTGAGTCTATACGAATGCCGAATTTCGTTAAGATTTGCTCAGTACTTTTCTAGAAGGATTAAAAATACTTTTAAAATGTTTTCCCATGTGTCAGCGGACACCTTGAACCTTATAAAACTTTATTTATTGTAATCAATATTAGTTTTGTAAGGTTGCCCCGTCGGTTTTTGGTATGTTTCTGTTTTAAATGTACAGTGCCACAGCCTTTTACGGTAACTTCCCTCAATACAGAAAAGTGTGAAAACACCTATGATACTAAACGAGCAACTAAGGCGTTGAAAACAAAAATGTTGAGTAAATTTTAAACTCATGAACATAAAATCAGTGGATGATAAAATTTCAATTTCTTTACTATATTTATAGAATATAAATGTGAATATTATTTCAAAAAGCGTTAGTCACCCCTTTAGTCATCTTTCATATACGTATTATAAATATTCATATAATTATCTTTTGCCAATTTTCTTTGGGTCTGGTTATGAGATAAATCTAATTTATAATTACTTATAATGATATAATTCCTTTTGGATGATCCAACAGATTTCCGATTATCCAACAGGCCTGACCGACCATGCTCGACTGTGAAGGGGAAAGCAAGAACAGCAGTGATCCTAAACACTAGCCTTGGGGAATAACAACGTTAAAAATTTAAATGAAACCTAAATTAAATGTCAGTTTCTCAGTAGGTTATAACATGATCGCGTTATTGACTATTATCAGTGCTGCTGATCCCCCCGCCCCTCCTTGAACTGATTAACACCCCCCAAAGCTAAGATCCTAAACGATCCCATACAAAGGTTACTTGTTAATAATAAGCCAAGTTTACTAACCGACACGTGCAGCAAGGCACTACTAAAACTTTAACCAAGCAACATTTATGTCGTATTTGCACAATATTGTCAATTAAAATTTTTAAATGTATCAATGTCATTTGGTTTTAGCAGTATTTGCTCATCAACATTTCAACGTGCTACCTTTTTTGAGGATGGTGAATTTTGAACCATGAAGTTCCGTATGCTCCCGGTACACGCGACACCTATAATTTTCTCGGCGTTTTCATTTTGTCTTCAGCATGAAAAACATAAAACCAAATAACGTATTTAATTTCAGAGAATCAAGTTATTGAGACAAATTTTGGAATAAATAAAATTACTACATTCTAAATGTCCCTCTCAGATATAGCCTACGTACTTAAATGAACATTTTCTTAAATTTTAAATGATTCAATAGCAGAAATCGTATTCAAAATAACTTCCTAAAAGTGTGCACACTATTAGTCTTAAATTAGAAGGCATAATTGCATACATTTTTAACTTGATTTTTACTATTAGATGGATGAATTTTGACAAAAAATAAAAAAATATATTAAGTAATCAAATGCCCTTATGTATTGTGGGAAGGTTTATTCTGCTGCTCTGAATTACTAGTGACATTTGTTTATTCGTTACACAATGACTCAGTCTGAACTCAGTCTTATATCTTCAATGTTTTATCTTACGTTAATCTTACCACACACACCCATTAGAAATTAAAATGGTATAAAAATTCTTTTGAGTAAGCCAAATTAAAACATTCTTGCAACATCCATTATTCTTTTTAAATAGCATTTAATTTGATAATGACTTTTTAGAGTGTGTAGTGTAAGTTGATAAAACTTCGAAAATTGATAGTAAATTAAAAACAAGAAAAGTGTTCTTATAAACATAATATAGGCCTACCCTTCGTTTAGCTTAAGTCAAACATCTGTTCATAAAAAAAATGAAAACTGTTAAATATTACTACTTTTTCATTAAATGTTTTGCTTGTTTATACAAAGAGCCACTTTAAAATTGTGATCCTTTACAATTTGTATTTTGCGAAAGCCCAAACATTATATTGTGTGTCTGATAATGTTGAACTTTTAGGGGCTCTACTTTACAGACAGGCTATATAAAATCCAATAGATATAATTTATTTGGGTTCTGAATTTGTTATTTTATTTCGGAATGAATTATGTATAATTTTGCAAATAAGCTCCCTAATACAACACTGCAACACCTCCAAGACAACTACAGTAAAGTAGTAAGCAGTCTTGTGGCTATAATGAACCTGACTACCTCCTGCAGCTCTGTCTTCTGAGAGAGGAGATGAAATCGTCATCGTAAACTGGAGAAGGGACGACATCGTGAGCGGTGTCGGGTAGCGCGGCCAGGACACGGGTAACCGAGCCAAGCCCGGCTGTGAAGGGAAAAACAAGAACATCACTGGTCCTATACACTAACCTTGTGGAATAACGTTATGTCTTCGTGACAAGGTTTTAGAATTAATCAGGTCATAAAAATAGCATACAATTGAAATTCAACCAAACTACATTAAATATCAATTTCTCAGTAGGTCATAATGTAAGTATTATTGATGTTGATTTTAGAGTTTAATTTTTAATAACAATATCTACATCCATAAAACTTAGTATAATAATAAATCTGAGTTAGAAGTGCAAATCTTGAAATGGAATTACTCACAATTTTACCATTACTTAAACTCTTGTCCTTACTTAATCATGAACTCTGAAAATGGGTACCTGATCATGATATATGACAATTTCATTTCAAAATGATCAAAGGGCCTATAGTATTTTATCGTAATTGTTTTCACTAAGAGAGCTATGAATTTTTTAACTTTAGATTTCATCTAAATTAGTCTAAAACAAATCAAGTGTTACTGAAATCGTGGGAGCTACTCAAGTAAGTAAGTAGACTACATGAAAAGTTGCAAAGAAATTACGGGCGAAGCCACCGGTATGCGGTATATCTTTAAATGCTTCATAAATTAGGCCAAGATTTTGTAAACTGACATCCTTCTAAAATTCAAAATTATAACGTACTAGCGCATACCGGTGGCTTCGCCCGTAATTTCTTTGCAACTTTTCATGTAGTCTACTTACTTGAGTAGCTCCCACGATTTCAGTAACACTTGATTTGTTTTAGACAAATTTAGATGAAATCTAAAGTTAAAAAATTCATAGCTCTCTTAGTGAAAACAATTACGATAAAATACTATAGGCCCTTTGATCATTTTGAAATGAAATTGTCATATATCATGATCAGGTACCCATTTTCAGAGTTCATGATTAAGTAAGGACAAGAGTTTAAGTAATGGTAAAATTGTGAGTAATTCCATTTCAAGATTTGCACTTCTAACTCAGATTTATTATCATACTAAGTTATTATTATACCCATTTTCAGAGTTCATGGTTAAGTAAGGACAAGAGTTTAAGTAATGGTAAAATTGTGAGTAATTCCATTTCAAGATTTGCACTTCTAACTCAGATTTATTATTATACTAAGTTATTATTATACCCATTTTCAGAGTTCATGATTAAGTAACGACAAGAGTTTAAGTAATGGTAAAAATTGTGAGTAATTCCATTTCAAGATTTGCACTTCTAACTCAGATTTATTATTATACTAAGTTATTATTATACCCATTTTCAGAGTTCATGATTAAGTAAGGACAAGAGTTTAAGTAATGGTAAAATTGTGAGTAATTCCATTTTAAGATTTGCACTTCTAACTCAGATTTATTATTATACTAAGTTTTATGGATGTAGATATTGTTATTAAAAATTAAACTCTAAAATCAACATCAATAATACTTACATTATGACAGCTGTCATCCATGTGTAATGATGATACATAATACAGTAAAGACCATGTTCTTGTTTTCAAAGCTATGTTCGCTATATCATACTATTCCCACGGTCCAGTCTAGGAATTATATCAGTAATTACATATCTAAGCAGTGTCGTATATATTATCAGTGAGAAATGGATGTGATTTCCCCTCAACGATTTTCTGTTATAAAAATTGCATTTAGTGTTTCGTGGATTAATTTGCCATTCCACTTGCTACAATCACGGACTCACTGTGCTCGCTTATTTTGAATTATTCCAATGCCCAGTCCCTCCGTTTTTTTGGTCCTTCAGCTACTGTAAATATGCTGTCCCACAATATCGATGGAAACCAAATTCAAGGTACCCGACATGTACACATTCATTTCATAAATTAATTGGTTTATCCTTTTGACACAATATTGAAACAACAAGTGTTGCAAGTGTCGTTACTTTTGTTATGTTTTCGCTCTATAAATATAAACAAATTTAAAATAGTGTTTAAACTAATTAGGTATTTGGTTGTGCTGTCATAATGCAATGTTTAAACACAACAGTCGATTACATTAGACATGCTCTTTTAATTAATATTTCACAACTTTAAATCCCAAGATGGGATTTTACTCTACTTTAAAGACCAGTGAGGCGTAGCCCGGGGGGATTTTCGAAATGAGAATAGGCCTATATTCATCTCCCAGGGAAAATAAAATTGTCCACGTAAAGTTTTATAGTTTATAGTTTTATAGTGTATAGTAAACAATCGGTTAAATGGTTAAACAAAAAAAGCCAAACAAACAAACAAAGGCACTTTTGCATTTATAATATTATTAGGATTAGTTTTTATTTGTGACTTTTATTAAATTATGTATGATTTACAGACAAAATGGGTCTGTGGATATGAGACCCTGTACAGGTATGTTTGAGCAGTGTAAAAAAGTAAGAGAAAGTTTATGAACAAACATCCTTTTGAAATTCAAAATCATAATATATTAAATATTTTGTAAGTACCGGTATTGAAGGAATTAAAACATTTTAGTATTCCTAAATGACACAAACATTTATTCTTTTTTTATGACATATTCAAGCTGTTCCTTTCTTTTAACTCGAACTGTTAAGCAGCTATCTTTAGAAACGCAGATGGTAGCTGTCAATACGCAAAATATATTCGTAAATTTCAATATCAATTTAAAATTTACAACGTACTTTACGCGGTGTCACCTGGCCTGAAAGGTTGTATAGATCCTTTAATCTTTCACAGCTTGAATTACTCCATTCTGAAGAATAAATGTTCGATGGTATGGATATGAAAGTTGCAATGAAAGTTAACGAGCATGCAATCGAACTTATCATTGCTGCAATTCTAATCACTCCCGGAAAATAAATATTGTTCAATATTGTTGAACCGAATATGAGGAACGTGTTCATTTCTTCTCAGGAATTTGTACTTGTCAAACTTCTCTATTTGGCGAGTTGTCAGAACCATTAGATATTTTTGGTCAGTTTTAAATTCTATTTGCTCCTGACAGCTTGCTTGGCACACACCTTCTTGTCTTTATCACTGGTGACGAAATCACACAACTTCACATTCAGAGACTGGAGGATAGGATTTTAAAATTTTTCAAAACTTTAAAGAGATCTTTCGAAGTTTGTCGACTGGGACTTATCTGCCTCGAGAAGGCAGAAGTGAAGAGATGAGTTTCTTTTTGAAGGAAACAGGATTTTTCCGGACGTTTGCCATCGTTCAGTGATACAAAAAATCAGTAACACTACGTTTTGAGATCTGCAATCTGATCTCTTCTTCAGGTAAATAACTAAATAACTTTTCTGTTTCTGCCGAGTAGGTCGCCATTTACTATTAGCGTCTGGTCAGTCGTATGTGGTTGATCTACGAATGCAAACCTATTTTGACCTGCATTCTGTAGTTTAGTTTTAATAATTAGTGTTGCGTTTAGTTTTATGTTGTGTAAGTGCATGTTTTAGAATTAGTGAAGTTGACACACAACATGGTGATTGTGATTCCTGACTTACGTGTGTACAACGCTCTGGTACGATTTGTTTATTTTAACCTAGTATGATATTATGTGTTTGGTTAGTTAGGTTTACCTGAAGAAGAGATCAGATTGCAGATCTCGAAACGTAGTGTTACTTTATTTTTGTATCACTGAATGATGGCAAATGTCCGGAAAATCCTGTTTCCTTCACTATCCTTCCATCGTCAAAAACAAGCTGTAAATAAAGAGTTTCTTATTATCTCTTATACCACGACTAGTAACCACCAACATTCTTTGTATAGGACCAGCGTGACCTTTAACCAGCACCATCTACGACTTACTTATGCATACAGGAAGAGGCATTAGTTTAAATTTACTTCGAATGTATCTCCTATACTACAACTAAGAATGTCCAACATTCTCTTGACCAACGTGAAATTTGACCAGCACCGTATGGATGCATCTACGAATTACTTAAAAATACATAAAAAGGTCATCAGAACAAATGCCCTAGAAGTGTTTATGTTTATCTCCTACACCAGAACTAGAAATGCCAAAACATTCTCTTGTGCTAGACGAGGGTGACCTTTTACGAATGAGTACCTTATAACTACGAGTTACTTACTGGTACATACATACAGGAAAGAGTCGTCAGTTCAAACGCCTTTAAGTAATATAACATTTAACAAGACTATAATGGTTTTTCTTAGACTTGGGGTTTTGTTAGATATCTAATAATAGTGAAATCTGGATAAAGTGATTTCCTCCACCTCAGGATAGTTCAGTCTTCAAAGTTTAATGTGAGCACTCCGTTTGGAAATATAAAATCGAGTTCCATAATGGATTTTGAGATAATCATAATGACCATAATATATTTTGGCACGTCTTTTCAATTAACCAAAAAGAACATTTGTTTTAATCTCTAGGCGAAATTTTAATACTACTGCAACTGCGTAATTACCCACCTACGTGCAATATTGCTGACCGACACAAATATGATGGAAGATTGACGTGTGGGCCGTGTATGTGGGGGTACCTGAGAAACATGTGACTAAGCGGCTTTCTCCACTCTTGCTACAAATATGGTAACCGGATATATAGTAGATGAACTTTAACGTCACGATTGCTGCAACTAAATGCTAACCATCGGCTGTTCGGTCTGTTGATTTTTAATTAACACGTTTTTTGCGGAGGAAGTGAAATTAGCAATCTAATGATTTTGTTACTCTTGTTTTTGCTAAAACTATTAGAAATACTTTTTCCTTTTATGCGCAAACAACTTTGAATTTAAAGCAAAAAAACAGCTACAGACATGTGTGTACCACCTGTGGGTACCCTATGAGCTCAAGCAATGTACAAATGCATCCAGTACGTAACACTACCGGTGGTGTACTACTGTACTTCCTTTGCAGCCGGTTTCCAGATGTTTTTTTCTCACATGCTGCATCTCTCTTTTTTTTGGAAACTAAATAATGGACCTAATCTACTGTACCCTTTCTACGTTGTGTCCATCAGTAATGCAAAAAGGGATGTTTCTGAATAAATTAGCTCTTACTATATGCTTATGATTTTGATTTGATTTTTGATTTTGTCAATTACCCAATACTTCATGATATTGCATTGAATAGCTCCAACTGTTTCAGAAACACTTGAACAATTTTACGCCAGCGTGGTGAAATTCCAGTGTAAAGGTAGACTTAAGTGACTAAGCTTTCCACATTCATGACGTAATAAATGATGGCATTTTACTGTAGTTGATTAAAATCCCAATAAAACAAACCCAGACAAAGAAAAGCTTCTACACTTAACTGACTTTGCCAGATGAATAAAATAAAACATTTACTATCTGCTGATTACGCCAAGTCCATAAATATAATGGATAATGGAGTGTTAAAGTAGTTTTCAAGTCCAGCGGAGGGCAACCCGATGGATTTTCTAAATAAGAATAGGCCTATCTGTTAACAAGTACCTAACCCTAAAAATGTCCATGTAAAATTTTAATATAATTTGTCAAGTAGTTTTTATGTTATTGAGTAAGACACACACACACACACACACACACACACACACACACACACACACACACACACACACACACACACACACACACACACACACCATTAGATTTTTATATAGCAGTATAGATTGTGTAAACCTCAATAAAACAATTGAGTATATTCATCTTAGCTTGGTTGGGTAACATTCTTCCTCATACATAATTACATAACTAGTTAGCTAAATATATATTGCAACACATTAGTTATAAAGGTATCCACACGTTCACCGACCAATAAGTAAGGCAATAAGTTATGTAACTGTCTTCTATACGTACACACTAAATTGAAAATCATCCTCAGGTTCGCCGACCAAACACAAATAGTAGATACAAAGATGTACCAGCAATAGGGTCCAAGGAGTCCAAACCCCCCCCCCCTATATTTTCAATTCTTTAGTAAACGATTATTATTATTATTTAAAGAATTCAGTATTACTGACATGTACTGCTGAAAGATCGTTCTTAACAAAGAAACGGATTATGACCTTTTTAAGGAACAAAATGGGGCCTTATTCTGTCCACTACGGAAAAAAATGAAGGGGTCTGCAACCCCCGCCCCCACCCTCAAAATTTTCCTGCCTACGTTCTTGTAGATACATATCTATAAGTACACACTAGATCAACAGACAACATTAGATTTTTATATAGTAAAATATATTAAACAGTGTTATATTTTTGTATTCGACAAAACCCTTCAAATTTTATTCACTTAGCAAAGCGTTTATTGTTTAAGAATTGTTTATAAACTATATTCATGATACCTCGCTGCATTAGGGTTAACATTAAATTAATAGCTTATCCAATGTTCATTCCTCAGCACCCATTCCGTAAGCAAGGAAGAATATCGTTGGCATATTTGTACCATCACCAACCCCTACCCAAAATATATAGACTCTACTCATACGAATATAGAAGTATCCCAATGACATTTAAGTTTTATCTTAAGTAATTCATTCGGTAGTCTCTGATATACATTATATTTGATTGACCATTTTGAGACTCGAAGTTCTGCATTAAAAACAATGATCAAACTTTCTTAAGTTTTTGAAATCTCCTATTCACTTTGTTTACTAATTTTCTGCCTTCTAACCTTCACTAATCAGTTACAATGTAGTGTACGTTGGCTCTGGCAATCTCACAATGTTACTTGAGAAAATTTACACCACTGCACTCAACCTGACCAATACTTTTATACAAATAACACATTTCTCAGAAACTAAACAACCAAAATTGGCAAAAAAAGTGAGATGTTTGAGTTTCAACAGTTTTACACGAATTAATTATCATTTTGAAGATATTGACAACAAGATTTCTTGGACGGGTTTACATACCAGTGCCTACCGTTTGTGTGAAGACCTTGCACTTCGTTGATTGTACTAAGAAGGAAAAAGATGTATGTGACAGTTGTGTGTGTGTGTGTGTGTGTGTGTGTGTGTGTGTGTGTGTGTGTGTGTGTGTGTGTGTGTGTGTGTGTGTGTGTGTGTGTGTGTGTGTGTAATGGAATATTTACGTCATAAATAAAGTATTTTAGATCACAAAGTGACTTCTTAAAGGTCTTTTTACATTATTCATCAATTTAATACGAGTTGGTCTAATTTATTTCATTTTTAATATTAAAACGCGTGTAATTTTCAATAATCAGTTTGCTGTTTAGGTTTCGTTAAACGTAAATAGAAAAAAGACCATTCCTGGATTGGAAACATACCGAAATTTTACCGATTAAAGGAATATTTATTAAATTTTTATTATTTTATAGTCTTCACTATAAACCCTCTTTGTTTTCAATGGGAATCACTAAGTGACACACGCAATATTACTCTAAAACGATAAAGAAACATTATTTAACCTATCAGTGTTACAACTAACGAAAACAATGTGATATAAATTAATATATAAAAGCGTTAACTGTTTCCGAGTGTTGTATCTCTTGATCAGTTCTTCCTCTTGCGTTCCCGAAAAAGTGGGTAAAACAAAAAGCGCCATGCTGGTAAAACTCTATGTATGTATGGCTATGGCTGTGCACGGAACAGACTCGTCCAACGTCACCGGTCTCCGTGCACGGACATCCGTGGCTGCCGTGTGAGTTTGTGACCAGGCCTTACCACTAAACACGCTTACGCATCTGGCCGTGGCATTCCAGCGGTTGGATCACGGAGGGCGAGATTCCATGGACTACGCCTCTGCAGAGCAATACATGGTTGATCTGCAATCTCGGGTTGAGCATGGCATTTGTGTACGCTAAACAAACGAGGGAAATGGAGGTAAAGTCGTACACTTAAGAAAAGAGTGTACATATCTCTTTTATCTTTTCAATATTGTGTGCTGAAATTTTCACAAAATAATAATTTATACCTAACCTATTAAATATATTTTTTGCAAAGATCTACTACTACGTTTGGTGTGCTCTATCGAGAGTTGGAATAATTGGTGCATGGGGTTTTTGAAAAAAGTTTCAGTGAATTCTGACTGTTACTTTCGTATGTTTCGGGAGTTTTCTTGCCAACAGTCAATGAGATGGGTGTGGAAGATGTGTGGTTCAGCAGGATGGTAACACAGCACACGCAGCGCGAGTCTCAATAGCAGTTTTGCGTCAACACTTCCCAGGACGCCTTGCATCGTCCAAGAGGCGACTTGCATTGGCCAACACGATCATCTGATTTTGCCCCTGTGATTATTCATTATGAGCTTTCGAACAAGTTTAACGAAATTTCAGTCTGGTTAGCGAAGTGTATTGACCACGGTGGGCAGAAATAAATACATATATTTATTTCTTTCTATTAAATATAATTTCTAAATAATCAAGTTCCTCTGCCCAACCCTATACAACATAGTTACGATTTACGTGATCTAGATATTGCACAGTACTTAATTGCCCAGAAACATGTGTAATAACGCATAGAATAACAGGCATGGATAACAGTTTACTATTAAGAAATTTAAATGCATTAAGTTAATAAACTAATTCAGTTAATCAAAGAGATGATAACAAATAAGTCATGTTTTTGAAAAAATTGCAAACAATGTTCTATGCAGGATCAGCAGCACTGAACTCTGCATGAACCTGTACAAAAACACATCTGAACTCAAAATCTCAGTCCATAAAATATTCCCGCAAAAAAGACAAATTACAAAGATTACAAAGATCGTAATTATACTACGTTCTGATATTGAAGAATTTTATTGCAATTAATGTACGGACTTTAACATTAGAAAAATTTATCTTATCTTTTATGAAGTAAGTGATAAAACTAAGAAAAAATTAAAGTAAGTTAAAAATTTTACTAAACACCGTGGTGTAACTTGTCTCCAATTTTTCTCTAGTTGTGTTTTCTATTGGTCCCGCGATATAGTAGCTAGACACAACGCTCTAGTCGTCTCTTAAACACGATAGTCTTGGTACACAGCGATACCTAGATCTATCCTAATCGTTTGAGCATAGCTTGGAGTAATGTAACAAACTGTTCCGTCGAGAACTCCAGATTTTCCAAAAGATCTGCTACTCGGAGGTATTTGAGACAGTTTGATAGCGATAACTAATTTTCTCTAGTTCCCCGTCTCAATTCCGGTGTGTAGCGAATCACAAAAAATTATCTGTGTGTATACATATGTTTTTGGAATATTTGGAATATACACTGTTGAATATTTTCATTGCAAACTTCATCTCCAAGTACGAACCCTTGAACGTAACTTTAAAAATACTTTTGACAAATCATCCCTAAATCATCCTTGACATCAGTGCCCACCGGATCTAATGCCGCCGAGACCTCACATCCTGTCGGAGGGCGGCCAGCCACAGACACTATTTCCGGAGTGTCGTCTGTAGGATGAGCTGGGAGGAATGCGACAAAGATCCCCGAACTGGCGGCCTGCCACCTCGCAACCAGTGACAATATTTCTCTGCTACTTGGTGACAGTATGTGCCGCCAAGAATAGCTTCTGGTCACGTAGCAACGTATTCATTGATGCTTCTTTTATTAGTGTTTATGTGGAGCTCCCTTGGTAAAAATGTTAAAGTAGCTTAGCTACACATCATTCCCTCCTGATCAAAGAGAAACAAACCAATATGTTTTTCTGTGCTCCTGATCAAAGCTTCCATTACGTGACTGACTTTACTGTCTGTGGAGTTCGGTTAGAGTTTATGAACCGCTGATATGACCTAATTGAAGTAGTTATACAGTAGCCTACGGATCTTTAATGAATAGCTTGAGGTAATTTTTCTTTTTACTGTATGATCTGAGGAATCGGAACTATGCAAACAAAGTCAATTTAAGTTTCAATGACGCAATTTTAAATAAATATTTCCTTATTAGAACGCAACGTAATGCCAAGAATAAAATCATAAGACAAAACAATGTGTTTAAAACAATTTAGAAATGTTAGCAACTAGTCATATAGCTTACGTAATGTTACATTTTACGTTAGCAACTAGTCATAAAGCTTACGTAATGTTACATTTTACGTAACTTAATTAAAAAACGCTTCAATAATCATTGAATATTATTTCTTTGAGGCCTTCGTTTTCAAAGAAAAAAATATCAGACATACATAACTGACCTCGTTTTCAGTTATTCTTTAAAAACGAAAAGCGTCACAGAAATAAAATTCAACTATTATTGCAGTGTTGTTTGTTCTTAAATTACTAATCTATTCCAATAAGAAGACGCGTATAATGTATGTTATACTTTTTGATCGAGGGTGAACAAAGTAAAGGACAAATTAAAATACTAGGCTAGACCAAATGAAGGTGTTACAGGATCTGGCGTATTCTCTACGCATTTATGTTGGACCAGATCCAGACGATCGTGGTGGTTTCAGTTAACTGAATACAAAAACCCAACCAACGAGGTTAGAACAACCAAATTTGAGAGCTCTCATTGTTCATAACTGAACCATAAATCAAGATTCTTCAGAATTCATCTGACTTAATAAAATATCTACGTGGATTTATATTTTGGTATTTTGGTGTGTAAGCCCAGGTGCATTACCAATGAAAACGTTACCTGTCATTTATAAAGAAAATCTGAGAGTCTATAAAGTTAATAGTTATCTTTTAATACAATCTCATGATCCAAGTTTCTAATAGTTTTATATGCTGAAATATATAATATGTTATATCTCATACATGTATAAAGATGTACTGGTGGATACAGGGTATTAAAAAGTGAATGGTTTTGTAAATTAATGAATCATGGGTGTTTCACTCTCAACATTCTAATATGTCTCTCAGATGAAGTACCTTAACTTTCAACGTTCTGAACATGGAATAAAAAAGCTGAATAAATCAGAGACTTTAGGAATAAACCATTCATGAATGGATCCGCGACCTTCGCACCGAATTTTTCAGCATTGATATTTAAACTCGTTCAACTCTTGATGGACTCTCTCCCAGATATGAATTATAAACTGGTGCAACATCTTGGACATTAGAATGTCACCGTCAGTAGTTGTAATACTTCGTTTCTTGAATCTATTGTTCTGGCTTGCCTCAAACCCACCTTGATTATTATATCGATTTATGGCTACCCATATAAAAGTCAAAGTATCGATATTTTGAAACAGGTTTCATTAATCTCCCTTGATGTTTAAGATCATTGGCATTAAAGGATGTACACCTTCTAGAAGTTAAGGTGTAAGGACAGGTAACTTACTGATCAAATTCACCCATTTGATTCCGGACAAAATCAGATTCTCATGAGACTCCTCTAATATGCTTTCTCATTGACTAGGGAAGTCATCTTATATATCGCAGTTATAAGCAAGCAATGGTCAGTAGCTAGCGCGAAGTCATAACACTGAGCCAATAAAATGTAATTACTCGTATAACGGTAGTAAAATGTATAAGGCCTGATAATGAAAGCTGACCTGAATGATATATGATGTTAAGCCCATTCCTATTCATCCCATTTTCTATTTACTTGGCAATGTCATATCCTCGAGAACTGGGCTTTTCTTGAATTTCGCCACGACGCGACGTACCAACTGTATATTATGGAAACACGGCGAATAAACATAACTTTCATGGATAAGCTATTAATTTAAATAAACGCTTAATTAAAATAAAACTCATTCCTTAAAATTGTATTATATCAGCATCGGCTACAAAGAATAACATTATATATATATATATATATATATATATATATATATATATATATATATATATATATATGTGTGTGTGTGTGTATGTATGTATGTATATGACAAACATTACTATAAGAAAACTAAAATTGGCCTAATGTACACTCAATGCCACGGATTTAATCATCTTAAGGAATACTTGCTTGAAAATTATTGGCAGTCCATATAAATACTTCCATTGGCAAGATTATTAGAGGCTTTCGACATTCATGAATTTGAAGCGGTGTGATTAGTTATCATAATAACTATTAATTGTCTTGGGGATGGTCGGGAAATTCTTATCATAATAAACTGCTTGACATTATTGTTGGAATCCACTGGATCCAGGTGCAGAACAATAGGAGGTTTATAGCGATAAAGGCATTTAATGATTGTAATCAAACCAATGACCTCAGCAATCTTGCGGATATTTCTCTAATGGAGTTTTCGCCTTAGGTTAGTTTTCCTTCAGTCCTGATGAAAAATACTGGATTAATGAGGAAACGCCAATGTGACTAATAGCTATTTATGTGACGATAGTCTATAAGCATAATTCAATTTTGATTATAAAACTATGATAGTCATAAATTAGACAGAATTAAACGTATATGTTAGGCAGATGTTAGACTGGGTAGAGACATAAGAAGTTACCCCAAACCTAACACAGGAATTCTTGCCAATGTCGTTTGGGGCCTCCAGTATTTTCCTAATGATGATCTTGTTAAAGGTCATGGAATTCAATAATGCTTCAGAGACAAAGGTGGTGCAATCGAGGTTTGATTGGAAAAATACGTTTCTATTATAAAATGTACAGCCCTTATAACGTCTCTACAGAGAGAAGAATTGGGGAGAAATTCTTTTGATTCGTCCACAAAGAATTACAAGCATTTAAAGTAGAAAATATATACATATTGTAAACAGATCATATTCCTAAAACAATTTTTTATTTGGGCATGCATTTCCAACATTCTGCTTCAAATTTTTACCGCTCCTCGAGGAATAATTAATATATATTCTATTTCCCCTATCTTTAGAAATGCGATCAAAATTTTCTTTAAAAATATATATTTCGACCGAAAACTGATTACAGCACCTTAAATCCGTAGGCGTAGTTGCTAATCAATGAGGTAAATACAAACTGTACTGCGATGTAACGTTGGCGAAAGATAAGGATACAGTCATTATTCTACAACATTTTAAAGCATAAACTGTTATAGTACCAAACGAAGAACTAAATTGATATTACTAAATTATATTTCTCAAGGAATCAGTAATGAATGCTTTACTGTTAAGTTTTATAGCCCAGACCTCCACTACAGTTGTTTATTTTCAGTTGCAACTCTCATAAATTTGCCACTGAACGCTCTCGACATTTATGTCTCCCATAAGCTACACCCACAACCCAGTTTTGTTGAATAAATCATACGTACAGATATAGAAATCTAGAAAAGACTGATTTCAAAATATTCCACTAGGAGCAGCAGAATGAAATTTATGCTTCTTGATCAAAATGTCAGATCACTTTATAGTCCCTGCGAAGTCGTCAGTGGCGACAGGAACATCCGGTGTACCACAAGGAACATTTCTAGGCGCTCTCCTGTTTATTGTCTCTCCGCCAGACGTGTTTAAGGTGTTCTGCAGAAGGATGTAGCACACATAAATACCCTATCGCAGATATACGAGGTCATTTACGTCAACAGAAACTGTGCAACAACACATTACGCTTTTATTTATAGGATTTGTCTCAAAATCGTATTATTTGTATTTTTAAAATTTTATTCTATGTTTTCATGTTAGACGTTTCCGATCAAACTTTCAACTTTTCGTTAACGATAGTTCCTTCTGCATGAGTTGAGATTTATTGGAGTTTTAGGTAACGTTAAATTTAAGAATTTCCATCTATTTGATCGTAATAACTCAGTTTTTAAAGTTCTATTTCAAAAATTAAATCCAACATCACTACATACATAATAGACTGTGGTAAACTATTAGAATATTACAGGAAATAAAAGTCATAATCATATATTCTCCGGGTATAGAGCAAGCGGAAAACGTCATAAAAATGAGTAATTTTATATACCTCAACAGCTTTGAGATAAAAATATCTGATTCTTTTAGAAAAAAAGGTAGCTGATATTACTAGATCAGAAAGGACTATAAATCATAAGACTGAAGATGCCGGGTTTATCTTCAACACAAATAATCCTTATGTTCTTATATAAATAATTGTGAAATTTTGAATGGGTGTTTATTCTTTCACTTAAAATCGAGAAGGACATTTTTTTAGAACATACCTCAAACACTTGAACACAAAGTTCTATATACGTTTAAAATGTCCCCACCCCAATGGCATGGTGGTTTTCTTTTCAAGTGCATGGATATGTTAAAAATAACCTAGTCGGATTTTTATTTAGAATTCTAAAAATTATAATTATTTAATCTATAGTTCTATAGTTATTGTTTTGGCTCAGGTTATCTAGATAATAATTTTGGAAATTGTATAAAGGCCAAGAAGAGCACCTCGAGCAGAATAGTTTTGGAGTTTTAATCCAGGATCTAACACTTATATAGAATTTAGATGATGGGGTGAAACACAACCATAATAATAAATGAAAAATAAAAAAGCGTTTGAATGTTTTGTTGGCATCATTTTGTGGTAGATTTCTTGTGAGCTCCAGAGCTCAATCAAGCGCGTAGTAATCAAATTTAGGAACCAACTTTAACATGAACTTATATCTGTACATTTTTTTACTAATTCATTACTTTATGACCCGCAATATAATATTCGCAACAAGCTAAAGAGTAAAAGGCTGTTTTACTGTGTTATGTTGACTAATATTACTAATGAAAGACAGGATGGGGTGGTTATTATAACTCTGAGAATAGCGTACTTTAATGTTATATACATATTTTTAGAGCAATTTTTAGTTCAGCTGATTATTTGTATTAAATATAGGTTATAATATGTGGACCATGTGGTTTTATCTTTGTCTTTTAAATTAAAGAATTATTATTTAATTTAACCCTCCAACTGGCGGTCATTTTTTCCTGTAGTGGCGGCATGTTTTCGAGCCTCGTGCAAGGGTTTAAAAAAAAATTATTAAAAATATAAATTAAAAGTAATATATATATAGAAGTATATATTTTTGTGTTCAGAATTAAACATATAATAATATCAGTATTTAAATTTGGCCTTAGAAAAATGTTTACTAAAAATTTGTTTCCATGAAATTCTAAATTTACAAGCAAACCAAGTTATAGTAAGAAAACTATAAAAGTGAGATAGCCATTTTGTGCCAAATTTATTCTAGTTTCAGAAACACATAAGCATTATAAAAATTTATGAAACTATTATAACACTATATAACAAAAAGCAGCGATGCGCATAAATTGTGAAAATAGGGTGTATATGTAAGAGTTTGCTAATAAAAGTTTTACTAATACAGTTTTACTTCAATACATGTTATATTGCATATTTTATTACTCAGAATGAAGTAAACTATACAGCAGTAGTAAAATAAATTCCATAACTTTTTTTTGAAGAGTCGAAAAAAGTTTCATTTTGTCATTACTCAAAACTTTTGCGAAAAATTTTCGAGAAATTTATTTATTCTAAAATATATTTATTTGCACTACTGCAATATTTAACAATTCACCACACACTAAACCCAACACTAAAACACAAATAAACCTACTAAAACTGACTAATAAACACGACTCGTCACATCAACAACTCAGACGGCATCGACAACATGGCGGTCACAATGAATTGCATCATCTTCTTTTACGTTCAAAACTACGAACTTGGTACGTTGCAACTACAATACAAAGAGGAATAAAACTATAGTATTCCTTAGGCTTTTTTTCCCGAATCCAATGGTGCATGAATCGAATCGATACGTTGCCGGAATATACTGTAATGAGTACTTATGCAAGGGAATGTTTGTTCATCAAAATTTTGACGAACAACAATTCACAATGGGTTGTGTTCATCAAAATTTTGATGAACAACAGTTGGAGGGTTAAAAAATATGAATTATATGATCAGTCATAATAATTCAACGAGGGACCGCTGCACTCGAGGGGTATCATGGTTACCCTAGTAAAGGCTACACTGCATCTGGTGCATTATCTGATATGACCTTTCGCAAAATGGATACATGTTCGCCTGTTACCTATGTTTGTATTCGTAGCTTATTGAGCTATATCCAGGCCCGTACTCAGACCGGTTTTTTTTCGAACAATCTGACTAGGCCCGTCCGAATACCTTTCCCGGGGCCCGTCAAAGCTGAGTACGACCCTGGCTACATTAAACCTAGTCGCTCTCATTGTAAAAATGATAGCCGAGAACCAATTTAAATTATACAGACACAAAATCTCTTTCTTTAAATCGATAGAGAATTGTTTTCTAAAAAATAAATCTATTGTTATCCACGCTAGTTTAGATAGAGGTCGAAAAGGGAGTGTAGGCTATCAAAAGGGTTTAAAATATGAAAATATATTTTCCCCCCAGAGCATGTTTTTCGCGGCTTAAATCATTTAAAACTAGCTGTAAGACAAGCAAATAAATGTTAAATCAGCGTTATCCAACTGGTTACAGATAAAGAGAGTGAAATGTCTGTCACTCTCTTTATCCGGTTATTTGACGATGATATAACTAATATTTCTATAACGTTTTAAATGTCACAGGATACGAAATATAGTATCCAAAAAAGTTATTTTCCATATTTGTTAACCCTATTGATACTGTTACATTTCGACCTTCACAAAAACTTCTTCCAATTCGAGGGAATTCCTTTGTCGATTTCAAGAAAACCAGGTTATGGGCTACAAAATTGTCTCTCGGATTCAGAATATTAAGGAAGGATACACGTTTTAGTATCTGAAGTGCGCATATTAACAGTTTATTTATTAAGTTGGTTTTATAGAAGAGTTCCAATAATATTTTCAATGCACATTCGTTATTTGTGCCACCTGTAATAATGATTAGATAATAGTTCTTTAATAAGATAAAAGGTATTACTTCTTTGAAAAGCACATCATTGTACATCATAACTGCATCATAAATCTGAGTGATATATGTCTCTTAGATAATTACTCACGTTTACACACCTGTCAATGGCACGGTCCAAACCACTTAGGATGAACCGCGGTTCTGGTTCTTCAGTTAACAGGCTAAGGTTTTCAATTAATATAATGGAATTGGGATTGGGATTAATAAAGGTACAAGTCATAACTTTGAAAGACTTGTCAAAAATTTTAATCCTGTGGCGGGTTATACGTAGAAAGTATGAGCAGCGCGAGTGCTTCTTGAACTTTCATGAAAAATGAATTTTTCAGTCGTTTACAAAATATTTTGGAAGTCCTGTTTGAAATGAAAAAACTAACGTGTTTAGTATTCCTTTTGTTATTGTTTCTAGATTGAATACTAAGGGAATAGAAGAATGAACTTGGGAAGGAAGCAAGGACATATAATTTATACTTTACAATAAAAAAACTCCGAAGGTACAAACTAGCACAGCAGCCGGATAACTCTGCAGAGCAGCTAGGAATGTCGTTTTATGGACATATCCTAATCGTAAATATTATTAATGTAAAAATGGGAATGTTTTATTTCTATCAAGTATATATTAAGATGACAACTGTATTGGCATTTTTCTTGAAGTTAGTGTAACATAGAATACTATTTAAATTAATTGTGTCGATTTACATTTTACAATAATTATTCCAGAACTTCATGGTATTACTAAAATGTGCTCTCTAAGAAAGAGATATGGACGTCAAAAACCATGAAATTTCGCACAATGATTCGATCCATCACATTTTTGGTGCTGATAGAACAATTTCACTCTCAGAATTTAAACTTATGTATATAATTATTCACGAGTGGATATTAATATGGAGAAATCTGTCATCAAATTACATAGTTGGTGTAAAATTGGAAAGGAGATACACAAATTATACAAATTACAATTACAACCTACACTTATAGTGGTCCTATCATATACCTGGGAATCGCAATGAAACTGCTGGTAATAACTATAAAAAACGATGAAATTGATTAATTATTGTATATTTTTACAAAAACTGAGTATCATGCAAAAAAGTATAAATGAGGTCACGGGTTCAATACCGTGAGAGGTAAATAATTAATTTTGCAAATGGGTTTGAACCGTGTTCCGTTAAAACTTGTAATAGTATAGAGAATATAGTTGGTGTAGAGCAAACCTCTTTTTTAAACGTCTATAAATCTATTCGGTTGTAGAAAACAAACGATTTATAGCTTTCGCTAGTGAGGAGAACATCTCCCAGAGTATATTCAAACCTAACCTAACCTTTAGCTTTTTGGTGATTTTTTGTTTGTTTATTGTTGTCTGTTAGGTACAAATATTGTATCAATTTAAACTAACTTACGCAGGCCTAGAGTCTTAAAATTTATAGCATAGCTTAGAACTGGATAGCAATGCCATAATAAGCAATTTCATGATTTACCCACAAAAAAAGTTCGTGTGTTCTTATATAAGTGTTTGCACATTCCTAGGATAGTGTCCTTCAAACTGAGGGAACATCTTCTACATAACTAGTAACTCGATAGTGCATCTGTAATGTACTTGAATAGTTTTGCAGACGCACTTGAATAGTTCTCTGTGTCTACTTGAGTATAGAATATAAAATGAAATACTATCAAATTGGTCATTGTAAAATCTACTAAAGAATATAATTTTTCCACTACAAAGTTTAATTGGCTGAGCGTTTAGCACAGTCTCTCCTACCACTTGATGATAAAGCAGATGTTTCCTTTGTTTGCGTCCGTCTGTATACATTAAACGTAATTAATTCATTAACTTTGACTGTTTGAAACTCAAACCTGTACTAACTCTGTATTACAACAGTAGACATTGGTCGATTGAAATTCTCTCTCTGAGCCGGGACGTTATCAGTTGTGATGCAAACTCAAAGACTCCCTCGCTGACATGAGTTCTGGCGTACTTTAAACTTACACGTACCTTAACACGTTCGCTACCGATATGTTAAATAAAAAACATATATATAGACCAGCTGTCCCATATATGCGCCGTACGGTTTTTACTCCTGGACCAGCGTCCCACATATGAGCCGCTCGGGCCCGCTGATACAGACCGACGGCGCATATTTGGGACAGTGTTCTATTGTTACTAATAATATCCTGACAAATCACTGGTCTATTTTAACGGTTTAATATTTTCGTATCGGTCTCTGGGGGTGTCTGGCGCAAATATGGGACGGTTGGTCTCTGGATAAGTCAAAGTCAATGACCTGTATTTACGGTATATATTTCACTGGTCTCAACAGTATTAGTTTGTGAAATGCTCGTCCGGCCGCGCCACTGCAGCAGAGCACGTGGTTCACTAAGTTTGAGGTTATGTTCAGTGAATGAGGTTACGTTCTGTGAGTAAGTTTACGTACTGTATAAGCTTCTATCTGATTTTTTTATGAACATGGAGCCAAATAGAAAACGAAGGCGTGTGTGTACCAACAGTGAGATTGACCGTGAGTTAATTGATAGTGACAGTGACACTGAAATAAGTTCTTTATTTTCATCAGATGGTAACAGTGAGTACATTCCAACCTCTAACAGTAGTGATGATTCTAGTAGTGAAGTAGACCGCAATGAAGTTGTTACTGAAGTAGAGGCACATGAATATGTGCAGAATCAAAATAATTTTACCGATGATGTTAATGTACAGTTCGTTGCCAATGAAGTCCACAATGATCATATCAGTATTAATGGTTGTTGGACTGACACGAACAAAGTCCCACTAATTCATGATTTTGTGGGTGAAGAAAAAGTGAATATACAAACAACTGATCCAGTTGAAGTGTTTGGCAATATTTTTGACACCGCCCCTGTTAGAAAAAATTGTCACATGGACAAACACCAGAGCTGGAATCATGCGAGGGACACCTCTTTCCAAACATGCTCATCTAAACTTTTGGGAAAATGTTTCTGTTGAAGAATTGAAAAAATTTTTAGGTTTGTGTATGTTGATGGGTAATGTAAACCTTCCATCTATAAAACACTATTGGTCCAAGGACGGCTTATATGAGCATCCTATCTTTGGCCGGACCATGTCCCGCAATCGTTTTGAATGTATTTTAAGATGTTTGTGTTTTTATGATCCAAACATAGACTCCACAGACAATAGGATGCATAAAATTGAGAATGTCCTCAATGATATCTTAGCAAACTCTGTTAGGGTTTACAGCCCTGGGAAGTCACTTTCTCTAGATGAGGCTATGGTCCTCTTCAGAGGCCGACTGTCGTTTCGGCAGTATATAAAAAACAAATCACACAAGTACGGTATAAAACTGTACGAACTGACAACATCTGATGGATTCATTTTAAATATCATCATCTACTTAGGAAAGGGGACACTTATTGACAAAGAAAAGGGCCACGCCTTTGAAGTTGTGAGAAAGTTAATGCAGAACTACCTCGGCAAAGGCCACATAATCTTTCTCGACAATTTCTACAACAGCGTGGACCTGGCCGAGTACCTCATGACCAACCAGACTAACATGTGTGGTACTCTACAGTCAAATAGAGTTGGGAATCCGCAAGTTGTGGTGCAAACAAAACTGAAAAAGGGGGAGTGTGTGAGCCGTCAAAGAGGTGACGTTACCGTCATGAAATGGCGAGATAAAAGAAATGTTTTGACTATTTCAACTTCAAATGGCCCCGAGATGGAGGAAACAAGAACAAAAAGGGGAGAAGTGATCCAAAAGCCCAGCATGGTTGTTCGCTACAACAAGGGTATGAGTGGGATTGATCGCAGTGATCAAATGATCTCTTATTATTCCACTCCTAGAAAGTCTCTTCGGTGGTACATAAAAATATTTTTCCACCTGCTAGATGTATCACTGTGGAACAGCACATTTATTTTTTCCAAATTGACAACGAAGACAACCTATCTGAATTTCAGAGACATTATTATAAAACAATACATTCATGTAGAACCCATTCCACGGAAACCTCGCCCCATCCGCTCTTCACAGACGACTCATGCTCCTGTCAAGCTGGAAAAGCGACTGAGGTGCCATGTCTGCCGAGAAGCACACAATACAAGGAAGCAAACCTTTTATGCCTGCTCTATTTGCAAGGACTCTAAAGACAAACCATTTGGCCTTTGCATGCCAACTTGTTTCAATCTATGGCATGAGAAGTAGGCCCAAACATCCAATTTATCTCAAGTACACTTTTGTTTGAATTTATTTGTAATCTTTGTAATGTAAAAGTTTGATTTATATGTCTTATAAAATATGTAAAATAAACTTGTTCATGGAATAGGTGTGTTTTTTTGTTAAAAATTATCCTTGAATCTAAAGTATTTCAACAAATAAATAGTGGCTCATATTTGGGACACTCGGTCTATGATACCATTTTGATGCTATAGACCGACCGGCTCATATATGCGCCGTAATAAAATAATGCTAAAAACCGCAAAAACAGAAATATACATCAAATATATATATAATTAGGGTTATTACAAAGTATAATAACCTATTTAAACAAAATCTTACCATCGGTCTGTGATGAAGGGCACACCAATATTAACTTGGTCTGTGTGTAAAGATCGTATTTCTGACGTCGGTCTCTCGTAATAACCCGGCCGGCGCATATATGCGCCGCTCGGTAGCGAACGTGTTAAACATTGCGTATTCTTATTTGTAGCCAATTTTCTGAGGGCTTAGTAGAAGATTCTTCCACATACTACGCTTACATTGCCTCAGAAATTATCTATCACAAAGATATTTTTCTTATCCTCGGAAAAAAAGTTGGAGCTGTGACAGAAATATTATTTTAAATTTAATTCTACAGAAATCTGATTGCACGACTGTTTTTAACTGCGAAAAAAACAAAAAAAAGAGCTTTAAATAACAACATCTTTATTGAAATTTTGGAT
The DNA here is from genome assembly GCF_021130785.1 of Homalodisca vitripennis. Classification (NCBI taxonomy): domain Eukaryota; kingdom Metazoa; phylum Arthropoda; class Insecta; order Hemiptera; family Cicadellidae; genus Homalodisca; species Homalodisca vitripennis. Next base: position 142,784,122 of record NC_060211.1, on the reverse strand, counting down.
AGGAGAAATTAGTAGGTACATATTTTGATGATTTCAACCAGTCACTGAAGTACTACACACAATTTATGAACCTTCTTGTACAAATTTACTCTTCAGTTGTAATGTTATCCGTGTTGGAGAGGCTGCAAGTGCAAGAGATGCTCTTCACTCTTCAACACTGCCTCTAATGAGGTGCTCAGCTCATAGCTGGGAGGAAGTCCAGAAATAGTTGTACTCCCCAAGTCGTTCCCTCCGGAACAAGTTCATTTCACGGACATCACCGTCCCGACCGAGTCTTCACTATTACTATCTGACGACACGGATTTCCTCTGTTAAAATTATCAGGATCTCACTGTGTTGTACAGGCGATGACCTAACCTTAGTTTGAATAAAAACGTAGTTGTAAGTTCAATAAATTTAATAAATAAGTTTCAATTTTTAAAATAATTTCAACACATGAGTACATATTTGAAAACTAAAAAAAAGTGTTTTAAATTAAATGCCTAAGACAAGAGTAAATATAAACACACTACGTCCAATGATGACGAAAACAAAAATTAAGGATCGTAGGTTATATTGGTTCAGTGGCGTAGCTACCTTGGGTGGTACCCGGTGCGGAAGGTGGTGGTGTCACCCCATCGAAAGTAAAAAACAATACATTTTATATGATAAAGGTCATGGATATATTTTTTTTATTATCTATCACTATAGAATAATACACACGTTTAACAATTCACGCCAACCAAACACAACTCACTTCACGAAACAAATGAGAAATGTTGCAACTGAAACGTCAAAGATCGCGAGTATGGGACGGGGAATCCCCCACGACAGCGTCAGGCTCTTTTGCGGGAATCCCCGAATTATACGTAGAGCTAAGCTAGTGCTAGTTGAGGAATCTCCGAAAAAGAAATATTTGTGCTAGTGATTTATTTTTTGTTTGTTTGTTTGTACATTGTTCTTAAAGTTGGGAGACCGGGTGGGTGTCACCCCAAAAAAGGTGACACCCGTTGCGGCCCGCCCCCGCCGCACTTTGCTACGCCACTATATTGATTATGTTGCTCGAATTCAAGATATTAGTTTATAAAATGTTTAAATGCAATTTCATAATGAACATTTTCAAATCAAGCAAACACATATAAAATTAAGAGTGTTTCAAATACATCTATTGGAATTGCAATATTGTAATCATGTAATCATGTCACTAAAATTAGCTTTCTTGTAATTCTTTACAGCTGTAGGCCCTAATAGTCCTCTTCCGTAGACTAACGGATATAGTCTCGGCTCTCTAACTGAGAGATCACGGGTTCAAATCCCGGGGAGGTCCAATCAGGCATAGACACGATTGATAGTGTACTTTGCGAGTAAATACCAGTATGATAAAATAAATCGGTGTAGCCTACATTGAAGCCAGCATAGCTTAAAGCTGAGGCTTAAAAAAAGAAACAAAACTGTAATAAAAGCCTCTTGAATATTGTTTCTCGAGGTGAATAAATACAACTTTCAAATGCATTTGCTGTAGGTTTATCATAAAAAGGTGAAAAAAATTAGCAGCACATAATCTAATCGGCTTTTAATTTCGTTGCTTTTATAAAATTTCACACAACGCTCTTTAAAATTTCTCCACTGATGTCAGAAAAATTGAAAACATGTTTTATAATCCCAGAAGTAATAAATAGAGGTTGATTTATATCTGATTTTAAAATATACATAACTATACCTATTCCCAATACAAAAGGTCCTGGTTCATTTTATTTTAGACCAAGTAAAAAAATCAAATCTTTTCCAATTCTTTAAGATATTTGAAACAATCGTGTACAACCGATTACGGAAACCTTTCTAGAAGAAAACCAGTTTTTCTCCTTCAGAGCTTGGTTTCCATTAAATTTCTCTACAATTATAGCCACTTCATCTTTCCTCAGAAAAATGATCACTGCCGCCGAAACTAGTAACCACTCTGTAGGCCTCTTCTTAGACCTGACTAAGGCTTTCGACGTTGTCGACTATACCATATTATTGCACAAACTTCATTACTATGATATCCACGAAAACATAATACATTAGTTTCAGTCGTATTTAATAAATTGAGTACAATCTATTAAAATCATTAAAATGGCAAAATCCACAGACAGGACAACCATTTTCAACATTAAAAACAGGATTACTGCAAGGCTCTATTTTAGGTCCCCTCTTCTTTAAGTTTTTATATAAAAGGCTTCTTTCTTCGGCTGGCTCTTTACATAATACATTATCAGTAACCCAATTCGCAGATGACACCAACTTGAAATTTTGTCATAATGACTCTTCAATTTTGTCCTATAACTTTGATTCCACAGTTCACTTCCTCCTGGAATGGGTCTAAGAAAATAGGTTTACATTGAATATGACTAATAGTGAGGCTGTTACTCGTAAATTTTATCAGAAACACAATACAATTGTCAGTTCGATTTCTCTGAAACTAAGAATTCTGACATTTCCTTATTATTAAATTAAGGAATGTCTCATAAACCTGGAACCTGATTCGGTGGTATTAATAGTGAAGACCGCTACTTATATAACATAGGTGAATGAAAATACACACGTTAGTTAATTGTCACCGTACCATAGTTGTACCATAATTCTGTCACAACTCATAATGCTAGAATAAACTGTATGGTCTAATTTAACCATATCTCCAGGATTTAAGATATCTCAATTACTTAAATAATAAGATGTTAATCACCATTTTCAATATAAGATGGTGGGGTAACCCTCTGTCCCTAAATTCAAATCTGGGAACCCCTTTTGTTGCATATTATTATATTGCTCTGTGGGCAGTAAAACAACAAAACTTATACGAATCCATCTGATTCTTATGACGTAATTTAAATATTTTACTTCTAAATGACCCTTTTTCAGCATATAAAAAATCTTGATTTCTTTCTCACCACACTACCATTCGTATGGGTATAATTGTATATAACCACAGAGATATTTATACAAAAATAATTTGAAGTTATATTAACAAGTTTCAAAATTATATTTCCTTTACCAAATTCAAGAAGAACTATTGAGTTCCATCTCTTGTGGTGTTAAATGTCTTGACCCAACAAAATGTAAAACTTTTGATCATGTCCTAAACGACATTGCCTATCCTCGGAGAAATAATTACTCTGACACTTATTTTTAATCGAAATTAGCGTATGAAGTCAGTTCAAACACACCTTCAACCTTGAACACTGAGGAAGGTCAAAATTCAATTTTGAATAATCATACAAATTCCTGTGGAACGCGAAATCGAATAGGAGTCCTTCCTTGAAACGACAAGAAAAGGATGTGAAATAGGATATTGTGGGAGACAGGAGACTTGCAGACCCCCTTCACTGCGTGGGTATCGCTTCTGACATTGTTTATAGCCCTTCTTCTGTAAACAATCCTGGGGATCAACACATTCACCTTCCGTCCATCTTTAGTTCTCTCTAGAAGAGCCAGTTATTTATTCTAGTGGTTTTAGACAATTAATTCGCTTCACCGTTATGGCTATCAAAGAGTATTTACATTGTAATTCCTCTATGTACAATTGATAATGGTTATGATTGATATTTTGTTCAATTTATAATAAGCTACTTACAAACACATTATACGTGTCGATGTGATCGTCATATCTAAATGATAAAGTTCCTAATACTGTTTTGAACTTGGGTCAGATTGTTGTCATTGGAATATCATACAGCGTTAGTATTCTTTCGTGTCAGACCTTTATGATATGACATCCATAATATCAAAGTTTTTTTCGATGTACATCAGGGCCTGTAAGATGGACTAAAAAATAAATATACTTTGCGAAAAGGTAAGAGGTAGAGTAGGATTTGCTCATACTACTTTTGCCTATAATCCTTCGAATATTGATACTGAATCAACGCCAATCATGGTTGATCAGTAAATACTTTTGTTTGACATAGTTTCCGTCTGCCGTTTGATCCGTCATTTTTAAATTATTTTTTTAATGTAGATAATGTATTGTGATATGTTTTTTGGTGTACTTTTTCGTTCAAAAGAAAATATATGTTAAAAATATAAATAGTACATGTAGCCTATGAGTTTGTTTGTAAATTGTTTAAATTGTAACGCTTCAAAAATTCAGTACATGATAATCAATAATAAAATTTACTAAGTTCTGACTTACGATAATGTCTTATTTTAATCCCCCAAGTACATAATCCATACATATTCATACGTGTTCATCACGTATCAGCATCAAGACGTAGCCTACTCTTCTCCTGGTATGTTTCTAGACATGATTGATGGTACGAAACCTTTATACTGTACCATAGATGAAAACCTAAATCTGCATTTACTGTATATGCGTTTGTGATTAATATTCTTAACATTCCTAAACATTTGATTCTTAAGCTGCGTTGACGTTTTAATCCCGCACTGGGAATTGAGTTTGGTAACCAGCCCAATATTTCACACTTCGCTCGTAGCGTATACGGATTCAAGCACCACAAACATAAACTTTTACTAACCACAATTTTAATAATAGGATATTTAGCAATAAAAGTAAAATGACCATAAACACTGCTGTATATAAAATAAAGTATATAGTATAAAAGTAAATTACAATTAATAAATAAAATTTAAATCAGAAATTGCTTAAATAGTAGCTGCACAACTACGAGACAAGAAAGATAAAAGAGTAACAACAGGAATAACCAAAATCAAACTGATAAGGAAAATAGGGAAAGAGAAAAAATACAGAATTAACAACAATAAAACATAGAAGTAACAAGCAGCGATATAATTTAAATTTGACATCTAAAGTACTATGTAAATCTGGAAGGAAGCAATAATATAAATAAAAACAACAAAATAGGCTAGTAAGTGATAAATAATATAACAAGTATAATTTGGAGTAACATGAGAGTAACGGTGAGTTAGGAACAAAGCGACGGGTGATTGAGCAGTATGTGCCTATGACACTGATGAGTATGGAATAAATTTCCAACTGCTCGAACAAAGGCATGGGTATCGAGAAATACCCACTTCACTACCGGTTCTATGGAGACGTAGGGCGCCGATGAAGGAATATCAGACAATCTTGAGTTTCCGTTGGAACAAGATATTCGACTTTATCTTGGAATGTAAATTTAAATATAACACAAGGTGGATGGCCACTTTATTACACCATTAATGGATGTATACAACGAAGAGGCAAAAACATAGCCAGGAAAAATGGGGGAGGGGGTCAAGACAACTGCCCAATTTTTCCAAAGTGGACAGAAAGTAAGGCCCCATTTTCTTTTTTTCTTAAAAATTTCTTTACCCATATCTCTGTAGAGAACGATCTTTCAACAGTAATTTCAGTGATACTGAATTATTTAAATAATAATCGTTTACTAAAAAAGTAATTGAAACCATTAAACATTTGGGGGAGTCCGGACACCTAGACCTCCTCGCTGGCTATGTCCTTGCGAAGGGGTTTCAAACCCTCTTCCGAATGGAGAAAGGCAGCAAGTACCCTATGAACATGTTACTGGAGTCCCATTATAATTGACTTGCTCCAACAAGTCACAGTAAACTACCTGGACTCTGATCAACAAGTCGAAATGGCCTATATGGAAGATGGATAAAATCACAAATTGATATTCCAGCATAGAGCGTACTATTTAATATTATAATAGTATAACATAATTGTGTATGTGTGTGTGTGACTTCTGTTAGACCAACACACAAACTTCTTGTTCATTTCAGGTGTTTTGTTTTATGTTTGAAATATGTAAAAAAGTGCAGAAAATTGGGCAAAGCTTAAGGAATAGCGTTATTAAAACACTATATCCAAAGAAGCGAAAATCAGTTAAAAAATATATATATATATTACTAGGAAATGTAAATGCTGCAAATAAGGATTTGGGTACGTAAACAAATTAAAAATAATTTTCACCATGGAACCTCCATTATTATTTCTAGGGGGCCTGTAAGTATAATCTTACTTAACACTACGCTCATATGTGCTTTGCTTCACAGAAGGTTTTTGTTTTTATTGTATTATTTATAAGCATTTCAGATAGTAGGTAATAGAAAAAAATTCATTATATTAAATTAATAATCTAAAACGAAACAATTTTACGAAAATTTTCAATTTGATTTATTTACAGCTTTAAAATCAAAATTGTAATTTTAATTTTAGGTCTAGTTTATATTATTTTGAAACAGTATAAAAATTTATTTCAATCCATTCTTCTGAAACATCTCAATATGTATTAAAATGTATGTTCATTATTGTAGACAACTGCGTAAAATATAATGGAATGGATGGAGTTTCTAAAAATATAAAAAGAATTATTTACTATTGCTAAATAAGACAGAAGTAAGACAGTGGAACAATTGGAGCAAGACAGAGGGATTAGAGACAGTCGCCAACAATCGGGAGGCAGAATCAAAGACAAGAGAGCGCAGTCATAATTGGCTGTCATAACAACAATGGGAGACGCCCGCCAATCATAGTGATTATAGGCGTGGCTTCTCGGCTTCAATTAGTTTTATGTGGAACCAGAACCCGGTTGGGACAGAGTGGAGGATGTAGTCATGCCATACCTAGATGGGCATGTGGCGTTAAATTGAATCTCGAGCGCTCGTTCACATTTAGATCGAATATTGACAGGGGGTATTTTTGGTAAAACGGAAAACCTCCTTGAGAGAAAATTTTGTGGGCGACAATATCTCTACTTCGGTAAAAGACCTCTTTATCCAAGGTGTAAAATGTTCAGGTTACATTAAATTTCTGATCATAATATGACATAATCGTCATATGCAAGTTACAAAATCAATTTTTTGTTTGCTAAAGGCTTCACGCTATGAATGAAATATAGGGAGAACAGAATGCGTCGAGTAATTGTCTACGATAGTTTTGTGTCGATCTTTATTGTATAATCACAAAATTTGAAATTCAACGTTAACTGTCCAAGACAACAAGGCTACTGTTACTGTATCAAGATTGGATGTTGCCACTGCTGTAATAAGATAGACTAGTGACTCTGTTTCATGATGGGCAACAGCTACTACTGCTACTGTTTCATGATGGGCCATTTCTACTACTGCCTAATAGACTCCTGATATACTGCCTGCTAGACTCCTGATATACTGCCTGCTATTGTTTCATGATATGTTAATGACACAGCTGTATGATAGATAACTGCCATTGTTTCATGCTGGACCACAGCTACTACTGCATGATATACTATTGCTAGTGTTTCATGGTGGGTTACTGCCACTGCAATATCGTATACTATTGCTGTATGACGACTGACGACGTCTGCCGCTGATACTACCACTGCTGCATGATGAGGTACTAATCCCGATTGATAAGCCACTGCTGCTGACTGATGGATTACTGTTACAGTACACTTTTCTACTCTCGCTGTATGACGAAGTACTGCCGTTGATACTGCCACTACTGCACGATGAGCTACTACTACAGATTGATGAACCACTGCTGCTGACTGATGGACTTACTGTCACTGCACAATCCTCTACTCTCGCTGTATGAAGAAGTACTGCCGCTGATACTGCCACTGCTGCACGATGAGCTACTACTACAGATTGATGGGCCACTGCAGCTGACTGATGGACTACTGTCACTGCACAATCCTCTACTCTCACTGTATGAGGAGGTACTGCTGCTGATACTGCCACTGCTGCATGATAAGGTACTACTCCCAATTGATAAGCCACTGCTGCAGACTGACGGATTACTGTTACAGCACACTTATCTACTGTCGCTGTATGATGAGGTACTGCCGCTGATACTGCCACTGCTGCATGATGAGGTAATACTCCCGATTGATGTGCCACTGCTGCTGACTGACGGATTACTGTTACAGCACACTTATCTACTGTCGCTGCATGACGTGGTACTACCGCTGATAATGCCACTGCTGCATAATGAGCTACTACTCCCAATTGATGAGCCACTGCTGCTGACTGATGGACTACTGTCACTGCACAATCCTCTACTCTCGCTGTATGAAGAAGTACTGCCGCTGATACTGCCACAGCTGCACGATGAGCTACTACTACAGATTGATGGGCCACTGCAGCTGACTGATGGACTACTGTCACTGCACAATCCTCTACTCTCACTGTATGACGAGGTACTGCTGCTGATACTGCCACTGCTGCACGATGAGCTACTACTACAGGTTGATGAGCCACTGCTGCGGACTAATGGACTACCGTCACTGCACAATCCTCTACTCTCGCTGTATGACGAGGTACTGCTGCTGATACTGCCACTGCTGCATGATGAGGTACTACTCCCAATTGATAAGCCACTGCTGCTGACTGACGGATTACTGTTACAGCACACTTATCTACTGTCGCTGTATGACGAGGTACTGCCGCTGATACTGCCACTGCTGCATGATGAGGTAATACTCCCGATTGATGAGCCACTGCTGCTGACTGATGGATTACTGTTTAAAACACACTTATCTACTGTCGCTGTATGACGAGGTACTGCCGCTGATACTGCCACTGCTGCATGATGAGGTAATACTCCGGATTGATGAGCCACTGCTGCTGACTGATGGACTACTGTCACTGCACAATCTTCTACTCTCGCTCTATGACGAAGTACTGCCGCTGATACTGCCACTGCTGCACGATGAGCTACTACTACACTTTGATGGGCCACTGCAGCTGACTGATGGACTACTGTCACTGCACAATACTCTACTCTCGCTGTATGACGTGGTTACTACCGCTGATACTGCCACTCCTGCATAATGAGCTACTACTCTCCCAATTGATGAGCCACTGCTGCTGACTGATGGACTACTGTCACTGCACAATCCTCTACTTTAGCTGTATGACGAGGTACTGCTGCTGATACTGCCACTGCTGCACGATGAGCTACTACTACAGATTGATGGGCCACTGCAGCTGACTGATGGGACTACTGTCACTGCACAATCCTCTACTCTCGCTGTATGACGTGGTACTACCGCTGATACTGCCACTGCTGCATAATGAGCTACTACTCCCAAGTGATGAGCCACTGCTGCTGACTGATGGACTACTGTCACTGCACAATCCTCTACTCTCGCTGTATGACGAGGTACTGCCGCTGATACTGCCACTGCTGCATAATGAGCTACTACTCCCAATTGATGAGCCACTGCTGCTGACTGATGGACTACTGTCACTGCACAATCCTCTACTCTCGCTGTATGACGTGGTAACTACCGCTGATACTGCCACTGCTGCATAATGAGCTACTACTCCCAATTGATGAGCCACTGCTGCTGACTGATGGACTACTGTCACTGCACAATCCTCTACTCTCGCTGTATGACGTGGTACTACCGCTGATACTGCCACTGCTGCATAATGAGCTACTACTCCCAATTGATGAGCCACTGCTGCTGACTGATGGACTACTGTCACTGCACAATCCTCTACTCTCGCTGTATGACGTGGTACTACCGCTGATACTGCCACTGCTGCATAATGAGCTACTACTCCCAATTGATGAGCCACTGCTGCTGACTGATGGACTACTGTCACTGCACAATACTCTACTCTCGCTGTATGACGTGGTACTACCGCTGATACTGCCACTGCTGCATAATGAGCTACTACTACACTTTGATGGGCCACTGCAGCTGACTGATGGACTACTGTCACTGCACAATACTCTACTCTCGCTGTATGACGTGGTACTACCGCTGATACTGCCACTCCTGCATAATGAGCTACTACTCCCAATTGATGAGCCACTGCTGCTGACTGATGGACTACTGTCACTGCACAATCCTCTACTCTCGCTGTATGACGTGGTACTACCGCTGATACTGCCACTGCTGCATAATGAGCTACTACTCCCAATTGATGAGCCACTGCTGCTGACTGATGGACTACTGTCACTGCACAATCCTCTACTCTCGCTGTATGACGTGGTACTACCGCTGATACTGCCACTGCTGCATAATGAGCTACTACTCCCAATTGATGAGCCACTGCTGCTGACTGATGGACTACTGTCACTGCACAATCCTCTACTCTCGCTGTATGACGTGGTACTACCGCTGATACTGCCACTGCTGCATAATGAACTACTACTCCCAATTGATGAGCCACTGCCACTGACTGATGGAGTATTATCACTGTATGGTGGATTACTGTTGTTGCATGATGAGCTACTTTCGTTGACTGCTTGAAGACAAAGTGCGGTAAAGGTATGTTCTCTTTTTGATATAATATGTAAAAGAAGTGACAGGTTTTTGATCTGGCACTTCCTCAGTACGGATGAGGGGGATCTGTCAACTTACATCATTGTCCACTATAAATTGACTCAATTGGTGAAGCAACTAGTTTTTAAAACACCGACGAATTTTGTCAGAAATCGTTCTTATAGTCCCATATTGCTAGGGCAAATGAAAATCCAGATCCGGTTAAAATCAACGTCAAACTAGAAACAGTGCTGAATTTCAATGACCAACCTTTCCTGACATTAATATTAAGTGGTTTTGGTGCACGATTAACATTCGACATCCTATGAAATTCCCAATAAATTGGAAATTGAGTCCTATTGTCAACATCAATCCCAGCATGGATCCAATGATATGGTTGATGCGATGACAAGTCCAGCCAAGAAGAGAGAGCATTTTCTTCTTTAGCATGAACTTCCAAGATTCTTAAACTGGACTACTTGTTATCACTTAATTCTTTATACAACAAAATCATAGAGATTCCTTCTACCATTAAGATGCTGATGGAAGCTTATTAAATGTACCAAAGTTGCTTATTTTAAATTTCGTTAATATTCTGTATCAGCCTTAAAATTTTGGAAACCACCATACTCTTCTGCTCAGTCTGCAACATCAACTTTCTTTGCATGACTGGAGAAGTCAGCGACCCGCTCTTCGCCTGCCTCACCCTATATGGCTTCGTGGACGATAATGGTGGAGGTGGGAGGTTGATGGACGTCCATCTGAGTAGACTTGCTGAATACAGGCATGAGGTGGGTCCGTCCTTGGAAGTGGGCGGCTCAGAGGAGTGAGGTAGGCGCCTCTAGTGTGTGTGTGTGTGTGTGTGTGTGTGTGTGTGTGTGTGTGTGTGTGTGTGTGTGTGTGTGTGTGTGTGTGTGTGTGTGTTGTGTGTGCCCTTGTCCGCCCCTACGTACCCATACAAGGACGCGAGAGGTCTCTCCTCCCCCGACCACGGCTGATTTAGAGCAGTTTTCATGGTCCAATGAGCTGGGTCACACCTAAAGACTGTAATCCGATTTGAAACACCGTTCATGATCAAATTTACACGCTGTGTAGGGGTTAAGTGTCCTATCGGCTCAACACAGCGAGTGATGTATAGCCTACCTTAACACAGCATTGGGACTATTGGACTATTGGGAGTGAACTCATTTTATAGTCCTTAACACTGCAGTCCTTATGGGTGGTGCTGCTTGTTGCGGTCATGTGGTCAGAGGGTTGTTAGTTTTTAATGTCTTCTTGTTCTTCATTTTGTATTTTTCTTGTAATTATTACTATTATATATATATATAAAATCTTTTTCTTTTGTATTTTAAGTTTTTAATATGTAGATTTTTACTTTAATCTTATTTAATTTTATGTAAGTCAAAAAATTTTGTTATTTTAAATTTAAATTATAATTTAATAATTTACCAAAATTGTATCATTTTCAATTTCTTTTATTTTTTTAATTTTTTTTGGGAGTGCCGATGGCCTAGCGGTCTAAGTCGTTGGACTTTGGGTCTGAGTTAGAGATAGCGCAGGTAAGGCTTTCGGTCTCTCCTTTATGTGTGTGTGTGTGTGTGTGTGTGTGTGTGTGTGTGTGTGTGTGTGTGTGTGTGTGTTTGTTTGTTTGTGTTTGTGTCGGTAAAAGTTTTTCGGAATATCCCAATGGATCAATATGGAAGCTGGCTCTTTATGAGCCAAGGAAGGTTTTCATAAAGAGAAAAATCGGAAAAGTTTGCCGAAATATTTAAGAATTTTGGAAAATAATTATAATACTTACGCAATCCAAAGTTAACTGCAACTAAAACAGCTGTTGACACTTCCAACTGGAATGCACCAAAGAGATAGACACATTTGTTTACATTTAAATTATAGAAAATATTAAATATACAGTGCTTAGTGTAATGCAGATTGCAAAAACGAAGTTACTATATAATATTTACTTTAGATTGCATCAGTGACGAATAAACTGGATTAGAAATATTATTTCAACGCTTTTGTTCACTCTACCTTAATTAACAATAGTGAGAATATTTGCATATTAGGTACTCAAAACTGGTTGGCTCCTTTGATATGATGTATGGGATATTGACTGTACCTTAAGGAAAAACAAAAGGGATAGAATACTCTTCCCCTTATACCGGAAGCAGAACACAAGTGACGGAAGTATATGTTTTATGACCAAAGTACTGTAGTCTTTTTAAGCTTACTTATGCATAACATTTCTTGATCGGGGTATAAAAATCAATTGTAGCATCAGAAATATCGTAGACCAACCAGGAATATACTTATCTTCTTGTTTATTGCAACGACATGTCGACTGTGGAACCGTAAACAAAATTAGACCAGAAGTGAATTTAAACGGCCGGAACTGACACTTTCTGACAGCAATAACGTTTCAGTTTTACTTAAGTTATATATTTCATTCTTTGGGGCAAAAAGGCAAAAAATAACTATGGCACTTGAAATATCTTAGACAGAAAGTAAATTAAAAGAACCGGAAGTAGACGCTATTTGGTCAAAGTTGGTTTTAGGTGGTAAAAAATTTCCTTGATCGTGGTGAAGCACAAGGCAAACTCAACTATGGCACTGTAAATACCGTACAGAAAATGAAAATGAATTTAAACAGACGGAATTTGACACTTTTTGAACAAATTACGTTTTTAATTTATAGGTATGTAAATGCTTTATACAATAATATCTAAAGGAGAACTAGTCCAAATGTTATTTATTTTTTTTAGTCTCTTAACTATAGATACTGAAATGATATGTACATGGTATGTTTAACTCTGTTTGAAAAAAATAGTAGACTTCCATAATATTACATAGTGCTAATATTATGGAACGCTTTCATATATTATATCAGAGACACTTTAAAACTGATCCTCTACAGACTTTTTCATGTATACGGAACTCCAGTTCTCCGACTCTAGAAGAGCTCCAAATTTATCCCTATTTTGTTTACTGTGTGTTCTTATATACTGTATATTGTTTTTATTTAGATAGCTCACTTTGTGATAATGAAGAAAACCTTTATATAATCCTTTATGATCAGAATGGCAAATTGGAAGAATTTCAGAGTAGAAGTTTAGTTCAGACATGGCTGTAAAAATGTCATCAATACAAGAACATTTGTTTCGTGTGTTGCAGATTTTCTAGTTAGTATGTTTATTGTTGGTTTGAAGCAAAAGCCAGACGTTACGTCCATCAACGCAGCAAATTAGTCATTATCTAGGAGAATACTGACATTAAAGTCCCTACTATTATAAATTGCTTCTACTTTATAGATAACGCTAGAGGTACCATGTCCAGCTCCTCCAGAAAAAGATCACGCAAACCATCCGGAAATCTATATACATATACGTAACCGTCACACACAAAAACTCGGGATGGACAATGCCGAAATTGCCGTGTGAACATCCAGAGTAAGGCACGCAACGTCCCGCCTGTGTCGCACGGCGCGAGCGGGTGGCTGGCTAGAATTGCGGCTTTTCCATTTTTATTTATCTACAATAATTGGAAAATAACTTAAAAACCGTCTACTGAAAGTGCCCCACTTTGTGCAACTGAAAGCCAGTGCTTGATGAGATTTTGCTAGCTAAAAAATGTGTCCATATGTTGAAGGCCTATTTAACTGGTCTCTTCTCTCGTCATTTCAGGCAAGAATATCCAGTAAAAGATGACTTCTAAATCCTCATTTTTTGGACAGCACTTTTTAAACCATCTGGAAATGACCATCAATTCAATATTCTAGATCAGAAAGGTAAACTCCTTCACTACTTCACCGGAACTCGAACACAAATCACGATCTTGCCGTTCGAGTATGCTACCACTACACCACAGAACCCTTACTTTTTAGGTACGAATAAATTATTTTCTATTTGACAGTTTGTGTAAAATACGTGTTTAAATAACCAAACAGACATATGATCCGAAAAGGAAATACCTGTTAAACGACAATTAACATTTATAAAATGTCTATTAACGACAATAGCCGACAATAGTGTTATTACATTTTGTATAAGTGACAATAGCCTGATTTAAATTTTCAATAAACACTGACTTGCAAAAATTACTTGCTCCGCCGGGACTCGAATTCGGACTCTCACTTGCCGAACGAGCAAGTTTCCATTACATCTTATTTTTTTAAATAATCTCATTTAAGCCTCAGCGTCAGCTATGCCGGCTTCGAAGTGCACTGGTTTTTATTTTCGAAGTACATAGTACATGATTGGACCTCCCCAGGATTTGAACCCGTCATCTCTCGGTTAGAGAGCCGAGACTATAACCATTAGTCTACGGAGGAGGACAACTACACATTAGAGCTCTTACTTTTTAAGATTCAATTATTTTTTATTTGACCGTTTCTATCTCATGTGTGTTTAAATAACCAAACTAACGTGTGATCGGAAGGACAAATACCTATAAAAACGACTTTTAACATTTGATTAAATGTGTATAAATGGTATACGAGCATATATTTAGTTTATAAATATATATATATATATATATATATATATATTTATTTATTTATTTATTTATCCTACATATATATGTGTTTTTATATATATATATACACATATATATATATATATATATACAGGGTGGAAAAAAAGTATGGAAACGCTTTCACTAATTTTGTATGGCTTCACTTATACAAATTAAATTTTGTACATCACCACTTGTATTAAGAACCTAGTTTTTGAGACCAGTGGGGACATTTTATCTTTTCAGGGGTACGGCCCGTGAGGAGTCGGATGGAAATCTTAAATGTAAGCATAGGCCGAGATTGGTATCAACTTAAAGGTCTAGTAAAGAGAAACTCATTACCGCAAACCGCACTTAAAAAGGTTGACCCTATCCAGAGTACGGGCCGTTTGAATTTCATAAGTAACGTTTGATTAATTATTATTTCTCCGCAATTTCACAGTCTCAAGTTAACTGTTCTGACTGAAAATGACACTTTATGGAACACAATTATCCAAAAGAATTAAATTTAAAATTATCTACTGATGGACTACTGTCACTGCACAATACTCTACTCTCGCTGTATGACGTGGTACTACCGCTGATACTGCCACTCCTGCATAATGAGCTACTACTCCCAATTGAATGAGCCCACTGCTGCTGACTGATGGACTACTGTCACTGCACAATCCTCTACTCTCGCTGTATGACGTGGTACTACCGCTGATACTGCCACTGCTGCATAATGAGCTACTACTCCCAATTGATGAGCCACTGCTGCTGACTGATGGACTACTGTCACTGCACAATCCTCTACTCTCGCTGTATGACGTGGTACTACCGCTGATACTGCCACTGCTGCATAATGAGCTACTACTCCCAATTGATGAGCCACTGCTGCTGACTGATGGACTACTGTCACTGCACAATCCTCTACTCTCGCTGTATGACGTGGTACTACCGCTGATACTGCCACTGCTGCATAATGAACTACTACTCCCAATTGATGAGCCACTGCCACTGACTGATGGAGTATTATCACTGTATGGTGGATTACTGTTGTTGCATGATGAGCTACTTTCGTTGACTGCTTGAAGACAAAGTGCGGTAAAGGGTATGTTCTCTTTTTGATATAATATGTAAAAGAAGTGACAGGTTTTTGATCTGGCACTTCCTCAGTACGGATGAGGGGGATCTGTCAACTTACATCATTGTCCACTATAAATTGGACTCAATTGGTGAAGCAACTAGTTTTTTAAAAACACCGACGAATTTTGTCAGAATCGTTCTTATAGTCCCATATTGCTAGGGCAAATGAAAATCCAGATCCGGTTAAAATCAAACGTCAAACTAGAAACAGTGCTGAATTTCAATGACCAACCTTTCCTGACATTAATATTAAGTGGTTTTGGTGCACGATTAACATTCGACATCCTATGAAATTCCCAATAAATTGGAAATTGAGTCCTATTGTCAACATCAATCCCAGCATGGATCCAATGATATGGTTGATGCGATGACAAGTCCAGCCAAGAAGAGAGAGCATTTTCTTCTTTAGCATGAACTTCCAAGATTCTTAAACTGGACTACTTGTTATCACTTAATTTCTTTATACAACAAAATCATAGAGATTCCTTCTACCATTAAGATGCTGATGGAAGCTTATTAAATGTACCAAAGTTGCTTATTTTAAATTTCGTTAATATTCTGTATCAGCCTTAAAATTTTGGAAACCACCATACTCTTCTGCTCAGTCTGCAACATCAACTTTCTTTGCATGACTGGAGAAGTCAGCGACCCGCTCTTCGCCTGCCTCACCCTATATGGCTTCGTGGACGATAATGGTGGAGGTGGGAGGTTGATGGACGTCCATCTGAGTAGACTTGCTGAATACAGGCATGAGGTGGGGTCCGTCCTTGGAAGTGGGCGGCTCAGAGGAGTGAGGTAGGCGCCTCTAGTGTGTGTGTGTGTGTGTGTGTGTGTGTGTGTGTGTGTGTGTGTGTGTGTGTGTGTGTGTGTGTGTGTGTTGTGTGTGCCCTTGTCCGCCCCTACGTACCCATACAAGGACGCGAGAGGTCTCTCCTCCCCCGACCACGGCTGATTTAGAGCAGTTTTCATGGTCCAATGAGCTGGGTCACACCTAAAGACTGTAATCCGATTTGAACACCGTCATGATCAAATTTACACGCTGTGTAGGGGTTAAGTGTCCTATCGGCTCAACACAGCGAGTGATGTATAGCCTACCTTAACACAGCATTGGGACTATTGGACTATTGGGAGTGAACTCATTTTATAGTCCTTAACACTGCAGTCCTTATGGGTGGTGCTGCTTGTTGCGGTCATGTGGTCAGAGGGTTGTTAGTTTTAATGTCTTCTTGTTCTTCATTTTGTATTTTTCTTGTAATTATTACTATTATATATATATAAAATCTTTTTCTTTTGTATTTTAAGTTTTTAATATGTAGATTTTTACTTTAATCTTATTTAATTTTATGTAAGTCAAAAAATTTTGTTATTTTAAATTTAAATTATAATTTAATAATTTACCAAAATTGTATCATTTTCAATTTCTTTTATTTTTTTAAATTTTTTTTGGGAGTGCCGATGGCCTAGCGGTTCTAAGTCGTTGGACTTTGGGTCTGAGTTAGAGATAGCGCAGGTAAGGCTTTCGGTCTCTCCTTTATGTGTGTGTGTGTGTGTGTGTGTGTGTGTGTGTGTGTGTGTGTGTGTGTGTGTGTGTGTGTTTGTTTGTTTGTGTTTGTGTCGGTAAAAGTTTTCGGAATATCCCAATGGATCAATATGGAAGCTGGCTCTTTATGAGCCAAGGAAGGTTTTCATAAAGAGAAAAATCGGAAAAGTTTGCCGAAATATTTAAGAATTTTGGAAAATAATTATAATACTTACGCAATCCAAAGTTAACTGCAACTAAAACAGCTGTTGACACTTCCAACTGGAATGCACCAAAGAGATAGACACATTTGTTTACATTTAAATTATAGAAAATATTAAATATACAGTGCTTAGTGTAATGCAGATTGCAAAAACGAAGTTACTATATAATATTTACTTTAGATTGCATCAGTGACGAATAAACTGGATTAGAAATATTATTTCAACGCTTTTGTTCACTCTACCTTAATTAACAATAGTGAGAATATTTGCATATTAGGTACTCAAAACTGGTTGGCTCCTTTGATATGATGTATGGGATATTGACTGTACCTTAAGGAAAAACAAAAGGGATAGAATACTCTTCCCCTTATACCGGAAGCAGAACACAAGTGACGGAAGTATATGTTTTATGACCAAAGTACTGTAGTCTTTTTAAGCTTACTTATGCATAACATTTCTTGATCGGGGTATAAAAATCAATTGTAGCATCAGAAATATCGTAGACCAACCAGGAATATACTTATCTTCTTGTTTATTGCAACGACATGTCGACTGTGGAACCGTAAACAAAATTAGACCAGAAGTGAATTTAAACGGCCGGAACTGACACTTTCTGACAGCAAATAACGTTTCAGTTTTACTTAAGTTATATATTTCATTCTTTGGGGCAAAAAGGCAAAAAATAACTATGGCACTTGAAATATCTTAGACAGAAAGTAAATTAAAAGAACCGGAAGTAGACGCTATTTGGTCAAAGTTGGTTTTAGGTGGTAAAAATTTCCTTGATCGTGGTGAAGCACAAGGCAAACTCAACTATGGCACTGTAAATACCGTACAGAAAATGAAAATGAATTTAAACAGACGGAATTTGACACTTTTTGAACAAATTACGTTTTTAATTTATAGGTATGTAAATGCTTTATACAATAATATCTAAAGGAGAACTAGTCCAAATGTTATTTATTTTTTTTTAGTCTCTTAACTATAGATACTGAAATGATATGTACATGGTATGTTTAACTCTGTTTGAAAAAAATAGTAGACTTCCCATAATATTACATAGTGCTAATATTATGGAACGCTTTCATATATTATATCAGAGACACTTTAAAACTGATCCTCTACAGACTTTTTCATGTATACGGAACTCCAGTTCTCCGACTCTAGAAGAGCTCCAAATTTATCCCTATTTTGTTTACTGTGTGTTCTTATATACTGTATATTGTTTTTATTTAGATAGCTCACTTTGTGATAATGAAGAAAACCTTTATATAATCCTTTATGATCAGAATGGCAAATTGGAAGAATTTCAGAGTAGAAGTTTAGTTCAGACATGGCTGTAAAAATGTCATCAATACAAGAACATTTGTTTCGTGTGTTGCAGATTTTCTAGTTAGTATGTTTATTGTTGGTTTGAAGCAAAAGCCAGACGTTACGTCCATCAACGCAGCAAATTAGTCATTATCTAGGAGAATACTGACATTAAAGTCCCTACTATTATAAATTGCTTCTACTTTATAGATAACGCTAGATGGTACC
The DNA here is from genome assembly GCF_021130785.1 of Homalodisca vitripennis. Classification (NCBI taxonomy): domain Eukaryota; kingdom Metazoa; phylum Arthropoda; class Insecta; order Hemiptera; family Cicadellidae; genus Homalodisca; species Homalodisca vitripennis. Next base: position 142,765,013 of record NC_060211.1, on the reverse strand, counting down.
ATGTCCAGCTCCTCCAGGAAAAAGATCACGCAAACCATCCGGAAATCTATATACATATACGTAACCGTCACACAAAAACTCGGGATGGACAATGCCGAAATTGCCGTGTTGTGAACATCCAGAGTAAGGCACGCAACGTCCCGCCTGTGTCGCACGGCGCGAGCGGGTGGCTGGCTAGAATTGCGGCTTTTTCCATTTTTTTATTTATCTACAATAATTGGAAAATAACTTAAAACCGTCTCTACTGAAAGTGCCCCACTTTGTGCAACTGAAAGCCAGTGCTTGATGAGATTTTGCTAGCTAAAAAATGTGTCCATATGTTGAAGGCCTATTTAACTGGTCTCTTCTCTCGTCATTTCAGGCAAGAATATCCAGTAAAAGATGACTTCTAAATCCTCATTTTTGGACAGCACTTTTTAAACCATCTGGAAAATGACCATCAATTCAATATTCTAGATCAGAAAGGTAAACTCCTTCACTACTTCACCGGAACTCGAACACAAATCACGATCTTGCCGTTCGAGTATGCTACCACTACACCACAGAACCCTTACTTTTTAGGTACGAATAAATTATTTTCTATTTGACAGTTTGTGTAAAATACGTGTTTAAATAACCAAACAGACATATGATCCGAAAAGGAAATACCTGTTAAACGACAATTAACATTTATAAAATGTCTATTAACGACAATAGCCGACAATAGTGTTATTACATTTTGTATAAGTGACAATAGCCTGATTTAAATTTTCAATAAACACTGACTTGCAAAAATTACTTGCTCCGCCGGGACTCGAATTCGGACTCTCACTTGCCGAACGAGCAAGTTTCCATTACATCTTATTTTTTTAAATAATCTCATTTAAGCCTCAGCGTCAGCTATGCCGGCTTCGAAGTGCACTGGTTTTTATTTTCGAAGTACATAGTACATGATTGGACCTCCCCAGGATTTGAACCCGTCATCTCTCGGTTAGAGAGCCGAGACTATAACCATTAGTCTACGGAGGAGGACAACTACACATTAGAGCTCTTACTTTTTAAGATTCAATTATTTTTTATTTGACCGTTTCTATCTCATGTGTGTTTAAATAACCAAACTAACGTGTGATCGGAAGGACAAATACCTATAAAACGACTTTTAACATTTGATTAAATGTGTATAAATGGTATACGAGCATATATTTAGTTTATAAATATATATATATATATATATATTTATTTATTTATTTATTTATCCTACATATATATGTGTTTTTATATATATATACACATATATATATATATATATACAGGGTGGAAAAAAAGTATGGAAACGCTTTCACTAATTTTGTATGGCTTCACTTATACAAATTAAATTTTGTACATCACCACTTGTATTAAGAACCTAGTTTTTGAGACCAGTGGGGACATTTTATCTTTTCAGGGGTTACGGCCCGTGAGGAGTCGGATGGAAATCTTAAATGTAAGCATAGGCCGAGATTGGTATCAACTTAAAGGTCTAGTAAAGAGAAACTCATTACCGCAAACCGCACTTAAAAAGGTTGACCCTATCCAGAGTACGGGCCGTTTGAATTTCATAAGTAACGTTTGATTAATTATTATTTCTCCGCAATTTCACAGTCTCAAGTTAACTGTTCTGACTGAAAATGACACTTTATGGAACACAATTATCCAAAAGAATTAAATTTAAAATTATCTATGTATTACAAAAAATTAACCATACCTTTTAAATGAGGTTCTCAAACTGCTCTCCGAACACTTGTTGGCAATGAGCTAGTCTAATATAAAAACCTACTGCAGTCACATTTTGAAGCATCTCGGGTGTAATTCTTCTTGCTTCTTCTAATAAAACGATTTGTCAACTCCTCAATGTTGGCTGGTTTAGTTTTATACACGTTATCTTTTAAGAAGCCCCACAAAAATACATCTAGTGGATTAAGATCCGGTGACCTAGCCGGTCACTCAACGGTACCTCTGCGACCAATCCAACGGTTAGGAAACACTTCATCTAACAGATTGCGCACCCGCAAATAGTAATGGGGCGGTGCTCCATCTTGCTGAAACCATACTGCATTAAAATTTGCCCCAAGAAGAGCACGCACTGCTGGCAAAATTGTTATTTGTCAACATATTGAAATAAATTTCGCCTGTTAGATTTAGGCCTGCCACTTCTTTCGCGAACTTTGACTGTTCTAGTTTCTTCAAATTTTTTTACTGTCTTAAACACTGTTGACTTACTAATTGGGGGTCTATCAAGAAAAGTGTCATCAAACAAATGCGCTGTTTCTTCATAGGGACGAACTAGATATCCATACCTACGCATTATAAGCAGCGTGATTCTCTCAAACTCACTAAGTGACATTGCTTTTAAAACTAGAAGAATAAAATGTAAACACTTAAGTAAACATTTGTAATACATAGATAATTTTTAATTTAATTCTTTTGGATAAATTATGTTCCATAAAGTGTCATTTTCAGTCAGAACAGTTAACTTGAGACTGTGAAATTGCGGAGAAATAATAATTAATCAAACGTTACTTATGAAATTCAAACGGCCCGTACTCTGGATAGGGTCAACCTTTTTAAGTGCGGTTTGCGGTAATGAGTTTCTCTTTACTAGACCTTTAAGTTGATACCAATCTCGGCCTATGCTTACATTTAAGATTTCCATCCGACTCCTCACGGGCCGTACCCCTGAAAAGATAAAATGTCCCCACTGGTCTCAAAAACTAGGTTCTTAATACAAGTGGTGATGTACAAAATTTAATTTGTATAAGTGAAGCCATACAAAATTAGTGAAAGCGTTTCCATACTTTTTTTCCACCCTGTATATATATATTCCAACATTCCTTGATTAATTTATTGAAGTGCTCCGACGATTTCAGTAACAATAAGAGTTAGCCTTTTTATCCCAATGACGAAAGTGAATCGTCCAACTAAAACGTTGCTGCGGTCAATATGAGTCTGTTCTGGTAGTTTAAATTTACCCTCGGTATAATCTATTTACAGTTCCACAATTGATTTATGCTATTGCACTAACCAAAACAATGGTCTTATATGTTGGTTTCGAAATTTAACTTAGATTAAATTTTTGTGATTAAGTGATTTTTACCGATCAATAAATATGTATAAGGGGTATATACTTCTAGTATGAGGGCAAGAGTGTGTTATTCCCATTTGCTTTTCAATAAACTACAGTAAAAATGCCAGACACAATTTCGTATTCACACAATAGAACAAGTTATGAACATCAAAACTACTATTAGATCAGTCATAAAGTGTCATATTAAAGTTAGCATTTTATTCGGAAACTCTAGAGGTTTCATGTGATATTTTGCATTTAAACTCGTGAAATGTTATTAGAATGATTTTAAATTTAGTAGAACACTTTGTGTAGTAGCATACCAACAAGTTAGAAGAGGGATTGTGTAGTATCTGGATTCATTATTGCGGCAAACATGTTTCAGAGCTACTATGTAGACTGTCAGGCTGGAGTATCTCAAGGATCTGATCTGGGACATTTGCTGTTTCCGCGTGGGACACAGCGCCACTCCACGGACAGCGCCACTCCGCGGGCCGGCGCCACCTGACACGTGACGTAACAATTCCAGTCCTCTTTATTGATATTGCCACCCATCCGCTCTCGCTCTATCACTAAACTGCTCGTTTACTCCGCCTTCGAGAGTTGTCCTAGTAAATTAACCTCTTTCGTGGGTTTTACTTAAGTCCCGGTTCAGTTCACTTAGCGCCCGCGCTTCTTAATTTCTCTATCTTAAAGGAAACTCTGCCCTTTTAAACGGAAACTTGTTTGTGATTTATAGTAATTAGTTGTTGGATCCGGTTAAGTGGATCGGCTCTGGCACTTCTGGTTTGTATCAATGCGGTGATATAATAGTGAAACAGAAGAATTGGCCACACAGCTTGATGATACTCATTAAATATAGATTTTTACTGTCTTATCAACTGAGTAAATTTAAATAGAAGTGACTCGTTCTTTGAAAAATATGTTTTGTTATAGTATTAATTTAAAAATGACATTTCATTGGCCAAATTAACGTATTCTTGGAAAACTACTGCCGGGGCCACTTATAAATCCCATCATAAATAACATTTAGTGGATGCAGTCACGGCTCTCTAACTGAGAGATCACGGGTTTAAATCACGAGGAGGTCCATTCATGATAGGAATAACAGCCACAATGACCAAAAACAAACCAGCCAAGAGCTGAGGCTTAAAAGAGAATAAAAAAATGGTAATCATACGTCATAAAGGTCAGATAATATTTGGTTTCGATATTTAGAAAAATCTTATGGCGTTTTTTTCTTTACTTTTTGTATTTAACTAAACAGAACCTTGTTGTAAACTATTACTATCGATATGCTAATATTGAATGTATACTTGTTTATAAAATATATTTTTTTTCTGAAGCGTATATACTTTATATTGTTAGGAATTTTGGGATGTAACATCAAAGACGTCAGAAATCAATCAATGATCAAATCGAGTTGGGAAGGCGCTGGATGCAACAATAGAACAACTGTGTACTCATTTTGCCTGCAAAACTGTATTCAAGGCGCAGTTTCTCACCTGCGTGTCTTAAAAATAAGGAGCGCAGTGTTGAGTGTATCAAAATGAACTTTCAACAGAAATGATTAATTAAAAAATAAAGGAGTATGTTTTTAATTGGGTCTAGTATTTCTGAAATCCGAGGAACGCCTACGTAGAATCCACAGGTGAAACCGGGAGGTCGTTGCTTGTTATTTGTTTATCATCAGTCGAGATGTGTATCGGGCTTATAACTCAGCGAGATTTGGAATGGCGCAGCGGCGGGGTAAGGTGTGTATCGCGTGTAGGCCGTCACGCGTAGGCTGCGGGTAGGGCGGGCAGCAGCAAGTGGCTAGAGGCAGAACGTTGTCGCCAGGTTTGGTTGTGCCGCGCCGTCGTGCCCACAGGTCGCGTGGGCGTCGTACCCGACCGAGCCGCGGCTAGACGCAGTACATCGCCTTGTTTACACCCCTTCGTGACCGTAAAGTGCGTGAGAAATTCGGTGCGAAACGTTACAAATCTTGCAAATTCGGCCGGCCGTGGGTGATCGTATTATTTACCGGCCACACCTAGCAATTACACTAGTCTCCCACACCGGCCGCTAGGCGGCGCCACCTGTGTCGCGTTTCGCGGTGTGGGAGTAACGGGCCCGGTCTTCACCTTATCTGAAGACACGGAGATCCGAGTAGAGCGTAGGCAGGAATAAATCTTTCAGATAACCACACTATAGTTACATTTTGTTTAGGAATCAGGGAAAATATAAATTGCAGGAGAAAATTTATAGTTAGAAGGTGTAAGGAATAAAATGTGTAAACAACAGCAATATTACTGAAAGTACAACTTTATAGTGTATTCCGTTATTGCATAACTTCTGCCTCTTCTACACCAACATCGTAATAATAGTCACAAACATAAATGCCAATTTCTCCAAGTAACAGCTCTACTCGTAAAAGCTACCGTTTGCTATTATCATTCGGTAGGCGAAGATAGCTGCTTGTAAAGTTCCAATGCAGGCTGACCCACATTTACAGGGAATATCCACTCTTTTGTTGGGCTGCAGACCTCTTGGATCCTCACCCTGGACCGACGTCCTCGAAGAACTAACAAATATTCCTCGTGGCCGATTGGAGTTCATTACTGTCCAGAATATCACTTGTGCACATAGCATTGGCGTATGAGTATTGTAATATTGTGTAAAGAAAACAATGTTCATAGAACAAATGTGAACTGTACGAACTTAAATTCAGTTTTAGCAGCCAAGTAAGTGAAGTATATAGATTCTTATCGTTACGTCTACCGCATTTACAACTCGATTTGGTTCATTGACTGGATTGAACCAAAAACACTCCGTGACACCAAACCAGCACGATTAGTTACGATAAGCGGGCTTGACAGGGTTGGGCTTGCAGGTGTTGGCGGCCAGCAGTGCCTAGTGTGAAGTTATGATCCGGATCGAGAGTGACCGCTACTGGTCGGACTTTGTGTCCGGATTGATCGATTATTTGGGCCTATGTGAAGGTTCTCACGAAAAGTGGCCGTGTGCGATGTGAGCATTACTTAACCTTACACTTAACCGTCGACGATTTCCTCGACCCTTATTTTGGGATACTGCTATAGACGTTTGACACGTCTTCTGGTAGGAGGGAAGGTCAAATACAGCACGTGCATGTCTTCCAGGGTGACAATCCTGCTCGATGACTCGGGCAAATATCACAGCCTCACTCGGTCTCGTGGTACAAGTCCTCCCAAGAACGACGAACTTTGCTGGCCTTTAACACGGGGAACCCCGTGAAGTATATTCCCCAGGCCTGTGAAGATTGGCGGTTCGGCCAAACCATACTCGTAAGACTTTGATAGTCGGGTGTAATATCACCTGCCGCTTTGACCTTGCAACAACACACGAAGGTGACATCAAAAACCTCTATATCATTGTCAAAACGGAATTTTTATGAAATAAAAAATACAATGTTTATAATTTGAACAGGAATACAGATGTTGTTTTTACACCTAGTAACAATTTCGTGGCTAAAAATAATAACGCTTAAATCATGAGAACCAGCAAAATAATTTGACCGTTTGAGCGGAAAACGTACAAAAAACTAATGTTTAAACTAAACACTCACAAAAATTTATAAAATATTTGAAAATTTTCTAAACTTTTTTTGTTCTCTTAGGGCAAGAAGCTTAAAAAAATTGCACCTAGTCCTATAAGGACCTTTGCGCTGCTTCCGGAGGGACAGGATATTTTGGATGGGTAAGGTTGGGAGTAGGGGCCGCCTCCAGTCAAGATTCGTGAGGAAAGGTTTTAGGGCACTAATCTTAAGTCATGTTCTCTCGGAAGAATAGAAGCCAGCTTTGAAACAGCCTCTACCGTCAAAGCAGGCAGGGGGTTGCACACGCCTATGTATAGGCTTGCAAGAACCTTTGACTCTTAGGGAACAAACCCCACAAACTCCAACAGTCATCTCCCGCAGTAGACTAGACCTATCGAATTACCCCAGAATCTCGACAATTGCGGTTAGTGATGTGCCACTCCTGGACATTCATAAGGTTGTGGAAGTGACACATCGGTTTTTGCTGTACCCACTGTGGGTTCAACTTGAAGGTATAAACCAGCCAGAAGTGAACCCTCCTGGATTATTTATAACTTATACGCAATTTACATAACTAAATATTATTAAGCCCAGTTTTATTCTCTCTATCTCCATTGAGGTTGAATTTTACCCTGAATTGTAAATTAATATATAAGGTAAACAGTTTACTGTCAGTATGTAAAGGCTAGTCCTATGCTTACCTAATACACACACTCATATACGTATATTTTCTAAAACCTTTATAGACATCAGAATGTTACAAACAATGTTATTGCAATATAACGTTTTCAGCAAAATATTATTTCATTTCCGTTTGTGCTAAATTATTTTCAGGCATGTACCTGTATATTATCAGATCTTAGCGGAAGTATTGGCTACGGCGTATTACGAACTAATTTAATCTACACAATTCCTATAGAGCAGTGTTTAGGGAAGCTTGTTCTTCTAGGGGCAGTAATAAATGTATCCAGACTTTTCAAAAAAAGATTATTATGGTTGCAAAATAGTATTTATGGAAAGTCGTGCAGACCAGCTTTAAGATGATTCCAATATTTTTCTCTACCAAGTCTCTAGGACTTGAAACAATTTTGTTCTGTGTGTTCAAAATATCCTTGACCGCAGGTGGGAATATAAACACATAATATACTAGATGCAGAAATACCTACGTGACTGGATGGCACTACTTTATGAACTGACTTCTTCAGGCAGGTGTTCATTCGCCAATAATCTGCCTAATTCAATAATAAATGTACCAAGGCGTTAAAAACTTCCCTGAGTTGTTGAAATTTTACTGCGAGACGAATAATTTATAAGATTAATTCCTGTGCTGCAACTGGGCAGGATTGGGCAAATAATGAATGAGGATTGGTGAAAGTATTATTGTACGTCTGAATGTTGCTTGTGTTGTATGAATCTCCAAATGTTATATTTAACCTTGATGTTTGCCAAGGAATGCATGTTGTTCGTACAAATAAAATATTTTATTTTATATGACACGAGCCGAATAAAGGGTGGGGGGGGGAATTACCAAGTTCTACCGGCGTTAATTTAATGAAGGAACAGTTTTGATTAACCTAGATTAATTTATTTTTCTTAAGGACTCTCGTGTGTCATATTCCCAAAATGGGATGTAGTTAGTTTACGTAGACATAGCTGAGATTTATTCCCAAGAAACCGCCATAATGTAGGTGAACGTCAGAGCCCAGCGCGTGCCGAGGCCTTCCAAGGCTCTTGATTAGTGTTGACACTGTGGCTGAATAGCTGATGAGTCATCCTCTGCCTGTTCTGGCTTGAATCAGATCGTTTGTTATTTAGTGCACAGCTATGTTATTCGGTTATATAACACGTGTATGGCCGCTGCAAACCACCAACACACACGTTTTCCTATTCGTACCACGTCAAAACATTAAAACACAATACACTTTTGAAATTTGCGTCGTCGTTACGGAGAACCATCTTCAGTAAACAGATTTTAAACCAAAACTGCCAATAATATACATCCGGTTATACAGATGAGTTGGAGACGGCGCGGCGGAGCTACATTATGATTGGCCAAAGCTTAACCAATGAACAAACCAACATTAAGTAACTGCGATCAGTATGGCTTCTTTATCGCAGACCGTTAGTGTTTTTGATCATTTGAAAACTGTCTTCTATTCGGCAAAACAAATCATCGACCGCATAAGCCCACAAACTAAAATCAACACGATGCAATCTTGAGGAGGGCGTAGGCTTAGCGCAACATCTGCCCCAAGCACTTTCAAAAAATTAGAGCCAAACAAGAGAAAATAGTTTTGCACTATAAAATGTACATAACTTTGCAATTACATCTATAAAAACTGCAGAGTTTTATACGTTCTATATCATTACTAATTTTAATCTATTCCCTCCATTTTTAGGCAAGAGACGTTAAACTGAAACACTGACGAGCAATGCTTGTCTATTTGGAGAGAGACCTTACCTCATATTCAGGGCCGTACTCAGGTTTGACGGTCCGGGGAAAACATATGTGGCTGGGCGGGCCCCAGTTAAATTGTTCAAAAAGTCCGGTCTGAGTACGGGCTTGTACCCGGTTTAAGCATAAAAACTGAGACGGTCAGCGTTTTATGTACTCGAAATTTAATTCCTTGAATTGACAATTTTAAGGTTACTTCACAGTATAATGTCTTTTATTTCTGCAATCTAAATTCAAAGGCGGATAGGAATGTTCACTGTTGAACGCAACCTTACATTTTGTACTTTATTTTTGAAACTGAATTATTCGTCACATAATTATTGCAAGTGCATATTTGCACGCTAGATACACGTGTGTGACCATGCCCATTGTTTTCTTCTTCTTCAGTTATATGCGCTAGTTATGTACCAAACCGAAAGGGAGCGTCATTGGTAGGTCAAGGGTTTTGAATGTTCCCAGGCTTAATACTATTAAACTTCAAGTATCACTTATCACAGCTGTCACAAATTTAGGTGGTGGGGGGGGGGGGGGGTGGGGGGGGGGGGGGGTGGGGGGGGGGGGGGGTGGGGGGGGGGGGGGGTGGGGGGGGGGGGGGGTGGGGGGGGGGGGGGGTAAAACATTTAAAGCTACACCTGCTTAATTTTGAATTACCTATTAACGATAAAGTACAAATTATCAAAAACAATACAGGGAATGATGGATTGTTTTTGTGAACATGAGTACAAATTACCGTTATTGTAACCGGTCGTATCCGTGTGATAAGCGACTGTTAGTCATCCAGTATTAACAAGGCTACTTACATGGTGATCTTCTATTCTCTATTAACCTTGTTACATGTGTCCGTACGTTGGGATGTTTGTGCTGAATCTCATGATGCCATTTTGTACATACGTCGATGATTATATTATACACTGGCAAAGTTAGCTTTATCTACTCTAAAATCAAACACTAGAGAATATTATTTTGTGGCAGCATTTAGAGCGTTCAGTTGTTACATGTAAGTGTAGAGTTATTGTTAGGTTGTTATATGTCAAGTACTTAGCATTAGGCTTCTAGGCAGCTCATTATACAATACTCGCCACACTTAATTAAGTGCAATCTCATTATGAATCTATTAACGTTAAGATGAGAGAAAATTGTTACTGTCAGAGAAAAACTTTTTTGTTATAATTTAATTTTTAAATGTTGATTTTGTCTATTTCTATACCAGTTTATTATGCTTATTTTATTGATTATTATGATTGAATAGTTGCCACGATTATTGAGAAGCAACTATGTTTCTTGGCTATATTAGAGTTTATGTAGTTTTTCTGGAAAAAAACTTATTGTTGTTTTTAAATCACATACTTTGTGAAATTTAGTTTATTTTTATTTTTAAATATTGATATTTTTGTTCAAGTAGTTATTTGTTTATGATTTCCGTCCCTATTACACATGGCAACTGCATCTTTTCAAATTGTTAACTCATTTTAAAAACTAACACTTAAAATTAGGGTTTGTTGAGAAGTACCCAGAATGGGGGTGAGTTTTGGTTACAGGACGTGTTGACAGTTTGTTATGTCACGTCAGTAATATCATCACAAGCTTACGTACAAATAATGCAACTTTGCTGGATTAGCAATATTGTTGGTCTTTTAGGCTAAGTCTGTTTAATTATCAAGGTCAGTAATCAAGAGATATTTATCGCAACCGTTAGTGTTATCACAAATGAAAGTGTTTTAATTTTTATGTTGTTACGAATGAAAATAAAAAGTTATCTAATTTTGTCTGTTAAATGTACAGAAAATCCACATCTATAATAATGTACTAAATGTATACCTTTCTGAAAATTGTTGGCATTTCAAGATGGTTAGTCAAATTCTTACATGAAAATAAAAAAATAAAAACCAGTCAAAGAAGTAGTACTGTACCAATATTATATACACATTTATTTAAATTAGACCATCCATTTTTTTGTATTAACCCATTGGCCTTTGACCCATTGGCCATTTGAGGCCTTATGTATATCAATTATAAAATGAGAAAATTACTTCATTGTATAAGACATTTTTCTAACTTGACTTGAGTGATGTAGTTTACTTTATTTTTAAAGTTGAATTCTACACAAATTACAGTACGGTAATAATATTGTTTAGAAAAATTATATATAAAGTAAAAAACATATATATGTAGATGTTATATAAATAGGTTTTTTACTTTGTTTTATATATATATATGTGTGAGTATAGATGTGTGTATATACATATATATATATATATATATATATATATATATATATATATATATATATATATATAAAACAAAGAAGCAACTTATCTCATATATAAAACAAAAGGTTTTAAAATAATGCAACTATTATATCATTAAAAAAATGTTTTTTTTTAAGCAAATAACACTTTTAAATAATACATTTATTTTATCAGTAAAATCAATTAAAAACCAAAAATCCAAACTGTAGAGTAGTAAACCAAATACAATGTGTTAATTATATTTTTGAATATAGAAATATAAATCAATTAAACAATTAAAATAAATAGAATATAAATATGTGAGTGTGTGTATATATCACCCTGTATATACATAGGGTAAATGGAAAAAAATATTAATTTTTAAATAGATTTAAATGGTAACGGAATATAATGTAAATATTTAACTAACATTGAATTATAATTGGCCAAGCGTTAGCAAAACCTACCATAATTGTAACATTCTTGTGTAATGTAGGCCTATATAGTTCACTTAAAACCATGGAGAACACGGTACCAAGCTCTGTCTATATACATTACTGAGTGTTTGGCTGTTTTCACCCAATTTTATGCTGACAACTACCACATAAGTTTGGTACATCAAAAAAATCTTTAATTAAGTTGTGTGAAATTTGTTAGATACAGGAACATTAGTTCCATAGAGGGATTAGTTTCCTTAAGCTAAAAATGGGATGTGCTACATCCAAACTGAATGGTTCCATCAATCAAGGCCAGTGGGTTAACACATACACCTCAAGCACCAGTAGTCTGTACAATTCATTACAGCAAATTCTTTATTGCTTATCACGATCATGCAGTAGTGAAATTGTTATCAAGTGAATGTAAATAAAACACACGTAAAAACTTGAAACACTTTTTCTGCACATTATTAATAAAATTAGTACATTTCATGTTAAACTGCTGTTATAACCCATTAAAACAACCTTAATGTTGGGTTGTCAGAAACAACCTTTCTTTGAGTACACATATGAAGATAATTAGGTTAAGTTTTTTAATTTGTTAAGGACACCTCTAATAAGTATATTATAAATATACAAAATAACTTAATTTTTGTATTTACAGGGACTTAGATATAAATATTTCAGAACATAAACATCTTAAAAAAAATTAGAACTTTAGTTTAAAATTTATTTTTGGCAGAAATTACACTCCTATAAGTGTGAGGAACACGAAATTGGTTTTGTAAAGAATAAAGTTGTGGAAATACTGTGTATTTAAGCTATAGAGTTGATATAGGGTACTGTGTGCAATGAGATACGGTGCTAGGTTGTTTGGAGTGTCTGCGCGTGCGTATGTGCGTGTGTCTGCGTGTGTGTGAGTGGTGCTTCACCGTATACCTACGCTCTCTAATAGTTGTTACTTATTCTTCAGAGTTTACATCAGATTTTATTGTAGAGATTATTTTTTAGTTAAATATTGGTACATTTATTTGTTAGTTTATATTTGTAATGTTTATTTAGTTTTTGATATACATTATTTCGATGTTGTCATTATAGTTGTGAAACGGAGTAGAAAAGTTATTTTTGTCTTAGGCTTATGTGGGTCACAGCCTCCTAGATCAGTTTAGTTGTGTTGTTCCTTATTAGTAATATTTCAAAAGGAGTTAAGAGAATAAATACTATTGTAGAAATATGCCATAGGTAATTTATAAGTGTTATTTTATTAGTAAATCATACGTATTAAATGACATTAAGCAAGAAATAAATATTTTAATTTTGACATTTGAGACAGAAAATGTAAGGAAGGATTCAATTTTATATGGTCAAGACCATTCAAAACTAAATTAAAATCATACATTTTTTTTATTTATCTTGATAAAAAGTAAATATATCAAATGTGATCATTCTATAATGGAATAGTTTTATTTGTAATATCAATTCAATGATAATCTGATATCTTTTTAACATCACTAATATATCAAAGATTTTGTTAGCATCATTATGTTCCTTATAAAAAAAAACTAATTCGTGAATTTGAAATAGGGGCAGGTTTAAAAAAACAGTGGCTCTAAAAAATATATTTTTATGAATTATCTTGAAAATAAATAAGAACAATATTGAGCCTTGGATATTGCCTTCACCTTAGGTACGGGGTTGTATGTTAAGTTTGTGTAGGATGAGGGGGTTGTGACTCTGTGCTGCTTACAAGCTAGTGTGACGTGCCATTGCGATTCGTTATCACCACCCTGTGGTCTGTACATACTCAGCAAACTTACAAGCAGATTATGTTTTCAATAAATATTTACCAATCTTACTTGTGTGTTTTATTCACCTAAACTTTCTGTTAGATTTGTTAGTTATCAATGTGTTGTGCATTTCACATGGCAATTGCTGCATCCTAACTGCATAGCAAACTCGCCTAGAGTAAACCGCACGAAAATAGTTCCATGTTGGGGTTGTTGAAAACCTGAATCCTCTTTCTATAGAGGGGTGCACCTGTGTCCAACTTTCTGTTGCGAGATTTACATGTATGGAAATTTACTGATCCGTCTCAACATCTGTTGCAATCAACAAACATCACCAGCTGTTGCCATTAACAGCAGGTATACTTGCATTTCATTTCATTCATCTGTTTGCAGACAGTATGTAAATCAAGCAGGCAGTATGTTGTGAACATAGGCATGTTACAGTGTGAACAGCTGGTGACCAACAGTGATATAGCATCACATCTCAAATGTCATCGGACTATTTTTGTGCAGTTTACAATAGTCTAAACAGTCCAATGGGGCTATGCATAATTGTAAATTGACACTTCAGTTTGGTGGTGAAAATCCAAATCTAGTCAATTCAGAGTTAAAATGAAAAAGTGAAAATGAAAAGTGAAACTTGGCACAAGTTAACTCAATCCTTTTTCACGACAAACTCCCTATTGTAATATCAAGTGGAAGTCAATGAACCGAAGTGGCATTGTGAATTGTTGAGAAGGACCACCTAATTTTGTAACCAACTTTTTCAATATACAGCCTGTTATGTTATTGAATAGAAGTTAATGAACTGAAGTGGCACAGTGCACATCATTGACAGTCAACATCAATGCTTTTAAATTAAATCAAAATCAAGGATAGTGGATAGGACATGAGAATATAACTAAATTTGAAACTTTGGTTCTAATCAAATTGTCAAAGCATGGTCATTAGTGTCCCAAACCCGGTTTTCAAATTTGGTGATGTAGGAGAGTAATCTTTTACCCCTATAATTAACGAAATACTTGCAGCTAGTGTTTTGCACAAAAGGATTTTCCTTACACATTTTAAATTTAGTAACTTATGATGTAATACATTTGACTATATCAGTAAATCCAGAAAGACATTATGAATATTTTCATACAAACCAATGTAGTTTTGCATACTAATATAACTGAATAATAATATCATATAAGTTTAGAAAAATATTATCACCTGACGTAACATATAAATTACTGGGAAAATTTCATGTAGTATTCTATTTTCCAGATACATTATTTAGTTGAGTATATCTGTGTACTGTAACTTGTGTAAAATCAGGGTCAAGTGCCGAATTCAGATTTTGAAGAAAACAACAAGAACTGAGCAAGAACCTGTAAACAACAAAGTATGCAGAAAATTTTAGTAATCATCTTAAATCATCTCGTAGGTTAAAAATAGCCAAGAAAAACTAAGACCAAATTAAGTTAAATAACTTGAGTCTGCACTATGACAATGTGATAAGATAAGAGCATTCCAGACATTTCCCAGGAGCAGGTGAGTCACAGTTATTGGAATAAGGCTTACTTGTAATAATAAGAGTTGGTGGTTTACTTAAGCCACATCTAGTCTTACACTGATGAGTTCATTCATGAATAGTTACAATAGTTGGGAATATAATTTTTTTTTTCTGAAATTCTTTCTAGATTTTTTTTCTGATAATTAATAAAATGTATTATTATTATCTTATTAGATAATTTTACTGGTTATTGTTAGATAATTATACTTTTACCAAATAGAAATTAAGTACTTTTTTATTTTAGTATCCAGTATTTTACTTTTAGGCAAGAAAGCTTAAAAATTATGTTTTTTCAAACCCAACCATGACCAATCACCTAACAATATGCCAAATAAAAAAAAAATCAAGTCATTTATATTGATTATTTGGCCTAAGGGAAAATGCTATCTGCTTCCTATCTACTTCTGGTACTAGGGGGAAATCCTTATTAAGTTTAACATTTCAACAGCTGTTCAGTGTCAGTTGAATTTGAATTATGAAACACTAGCGGGCCCGGCGCGCTTTGCTGCGCATTTCAATAATTTTTTGCAAAAGTTGCCCGCGGCTTCGCACGCAATTTCCCGTTGAAAACAGTACACTATATTCACTTATTCTTTTTCTATCACATTCTAAACATTGCTGAGATAATTGATAGTCGTTCCATCGTGAGCCTCTTGGGCGTATTATGAAGGTATGTACCATATTCCTGCCTCTATCTAGCTGTTACCCACGGCTTCGCACGCAAATCATAAGAACCGAAGTCCTTATATTACTTAGTAAATTTTTTTTTTTACTATAATAAATTTTAGATTAAATTAGTTATATCTCCGATGCCACGATTGAGCTTGCTTTGTTGTCTCGATCGAGAGAATATGTACACACGGAGTTTTGAGAACCATACTTCTGTCAAAAAAAACAACTAAGGTTGATTTTATAACATTCTTTATATTTGTAGCCAACGTAAGATAGTAATTATGATATCTGCATTGCTCTTCTGATCAAGCATGAGCATGGTTTATATTAAATAAATATTGCAGTTAAAGGTGAATTTTTACGTCAAATTTGAATTGTATTATCTGGATAGTAAAGTCTATGTTTAACAGTGATTGCAAAAACAGTTTAAACAAAATTTGTCGTTTCTCTTAAGCTTACTCTATGCTTTAAAACTATAAGTGTAATATATGTTTACAAAGAACAGCTGATTAAAAATTTGAAAAGACGTTAACATATGTTTGCTGCAATGCATTTCTTATGGGTATTTCTGTAACCAGTGGGGCGGAATCCTGAATCGGGAAAGGGATGGGCATAGCTTATAAACCTTCTCCGTGGAAAAATACATATACGTACAAATTTTCATCATGATCGGTCCAATAGTTCACGATTCCATAAAGGACAAACATACAAACATTCATTTTTATGTATATAGATTAACCCTTTGAGTGCCAAGTATTTATTGAGTGGGTATACTGAAAAGTGCCAGGTATTTTTCTAGTGGGTGTACCTAAAAGTGCCAGCCCTTTTTCAGGCATTTTGCAAGGTTTTAGTAAAAACTTCACAGTTCGATTATTTAATAAGCTATCAACATGATTCTTTTTTATTTTTCTCTGAAAACTCTGTTTAATTAACACAAAATAACAAAGTTACCATAACACTAAATTTAGGAATACCAAAAATGGACACATTGTTTCTGGTAGCTATGGCAACCAAAAATGTTTATATGTGAGTTTCATAATTTAAAGTTTGATCGGAAGTGTACTATAACAATTTATTTTGAAAAGAACGATTCTTCACAAACATTTCAATGTGATATTATTTACAAATATTAAAGGTTACAATTTTTTAGTGACTTTTTCCCGAACGTCTGGTAAAATCGGACATTGGCACTTTTCGGCCAACTTTTGTCGTCCGGTAAAATCGGACGTTGGCACTCAAGGGGTTAATACTATAATTTTTTTCTTCATTCTAAAATATTATCGGTAACTTTTCTAATCCTTCTCTTCATTTTGACCTTCCTCGGATTTCAATGAATAGTTTACAAAAAGAATTAGCTGAATAGGTCCAGTGGTCTCAAGATTAGCGCTTGGCAACAAATTTTCTAATTCACTTTTATTTATAAGATTCTATCTTCATGATAATATATTGAAATTATATAAATCTTTTCTTGTATCTTTCACAGTATTAATTCATAAATGTTACAATCTTTTCTATGATCGAAGATATTATTTCGCATTGTAGAATTTTTATAAAAAAGTTCATTCTTGAATAATGTTTTTCAGATCATGTTTTTCTTAGATTAACAAACCAAAGATTGAAAGGCCAACAAAACAATTTTTTTGAAAACTTTTTTAGTTCAATGATGATCCTTATAGATTTGTATGTGGTGAATCCAAATCTGACCTCAGTTTTTTGTATCACCCCAAGCTTTTGAACATTCTGATTTTTATTATATAGTATAAAATCCCTATAAATGGTATATGGTGAATTTAATGAAACACATATGCGCATATTCCAGATATCACAATAATAATGTTATCAATGGATTGAAAAGTTTGTAAACTTTAAGTTTTGATTAGGTACACTTAATTGGTAGTATGTGTTGTATTTTTGTATATAAATAAATATTTAAATAATATATCAAGCAAAAGAAAGAAATCGGGTATTAAGGACTATCTTGTTACAGACCTTAACTTAAAACTGTTAGAAATGTGCTTTAGATGCTTTGTCAGGAGTTGACAATGAAAAATCTTTAATGCATCAATTAATTATCAGTGGCTAGGTGAAGGTCATGCATGTTATGTATGTTGATACCGTATACATTAGTGAATAATTCACACCAAAAAAAACTAGCTGAAAACTCCACATTACTGGCACATTGCACATTGTAGATTATAATAAGCTCAACAATCCCTCAAAAATTGTTTCCAAAAAAGTTAAAAAACAGAAAATATTGCCAATTATCACTAGGGAACAATGGTGAAAAAATGGATAGAGTGGTTTATTTATAACATATCCAATCAATATGAAATTGAAATTGTAAACAATAAGAGAGGAAAATGCAAAACTCCTGCCCATTGCTAAATACAACCAATATATGAATGGATTTATCCAACATGGCGAGTTACTAAACAATTAAACTGTTCTATCCAGAAAAATCGAGGGGTAGTATGAGAAATTGTTCATACACATTTAAAATTTGGATATGTATATATCTTAATTTTTTTGTATAATACCAATAATATAGATGCAAATATGACACTATTAGAATTCAGGATGGAGGTTCTTGATGGTTTTTTGACTCAACTAAAAACTTATAGTGATAAACAGCATCTTCCTCCTAAATTAAAAATCTATGAAAAAGACTGTTCTCCGTGATGGTGCTATGTTGTTTGTATTGGCACTGGAACAAGAAAGTTACAAACTCTGCAGAGCATTTGTGTGCTATTAACTGAATAAAAGTGTGTTGTAAAATAATGTTATTTTTAGAACTTGACTATTAACTGAACCATCAAAATTGGTAATTAAAAATATTTATAAGAAAGAAGTCATCACATTTTTTATAAAAAATACAAATAGAATGCCTATTTGCATTATTAATATTTTTGTATAAAAAATCGTTAAAATTATACTAAATAACAAAGACATTTAATGTGAAATACAACAATCAAATAAAAATGACTCAAAATAACAATTTTTTTATTGCATTAAAAATCATAAATATTACTGACATTGTCACATTTACAGCTACAGCCAAGTCTGTCTTTATTTGAAAAGGCTAGCAAAAAATTTAGCTTAAACATATGTCAAACGCATATTCAGTGGGTAGAATTACGATCTCTAAAAAAAAAATACAGATTCATGACAGTTTGAAATTTTTAAGTTTTAAAAAGAGGTGTAAATGTTCTAAACTATGTGTTTCAATAATTATTCATTTGGCCTTTTTTGAGAATAAGTGTATTATTAATCTTGCTTGTGTTTCTTCATACAATCAGCCCATAGGTATGGGTGGACGGAAAACAGACAAAATAAGCAGTTTTACATACTTATCCTTGACACGTTGATTAACTCACAGAAGAATAAATATTAAGAGGGTTCCTGACAGTTGTGTCACACACGTACATGATTGTCCTAGCTGAGACTGAAAAGAGTAGGTCATTAATACATATGAAAAACAGCAGTGGCCCAAGTATGTACCCCTGTGGTACTTTATGTTTCCCTGCTGTCTCACCAGGCCATATACCATCAACATTCATTTTTTGTTTTTTACTATTTGATTAAGATTTTAAAAATGAAATTGATCTATGGCCAAAACCGTAAAGAGAGAATTTTGTAATGAGATCGTCTACATCCACACAGTCAAAAGCCCTGCTCAGTTGGCATTAGTGACATTTTTATCATTCTTAAAATGCTGACTACCAAGGACTGCTTCATGGAAGGATCAGAAGATAATTTGAGAAAGGACCTGGTCAAGGCTGCAAGGATTGTGAAAGACAAACATTATTGGGGAAACTCATGAACACAATTTATAGTGAACTGTTTAATTTCAGATAGAGAAAATCATTGAATACTTGTTTATAAATTAGAAACTTGTTAAAAAGAAAATAAATAGTGCCACAGTATAGCAGAAATTGTATCTCTTTATATAATAAAAATGGTATTTTCAACCAATTCAGAGCTGTGGAAGCTCTTCATGGAAAGTTTATTTATACATTTATATACAAAATAAAAACAAACAAAAAATTATAATTTAGTGAGTAATTTTAGTTTTAGAAAAAATAGATGTAGTTTATGCAGTTTTAATTGTATAATGGGACTAACAATAATAAGTCAATTAAATTCTTCAAATTATTTTTATTAATATTTAGACAAAAATATATTTGGGTAAAAAAATCATAATATATAAGTGGGTTATAGACCTAAGACTCTCTGGAAATATTTACAATTTATTTTTACATTCTAACTTTAATCCAACAATTAATTTTGTACTGTTTCAAATGCATTTCCAAAATATAAATCCTTTATAACTTTTGATTAACAATTAATAGTGAGACACAGTTAACCCTGCCTTTTTAAGCTTCAAATGGACTATAAACAATTCTAATTTAATTAAAACCATTTAAGCGATATTTTAGAAAATTTTAATTGTTTAGCCAATTATTTTTAAATATTTAAATGTTCAAAGAATTCATAATCGTATCTGGTGACATTAATTATACCCCAATACCAAATTTGGTCAAAGTCTATTTAATTATACACTCACAAAAAATGGGCATTTCTCAAGGCCCAAAACTTAAATTGCAATTTGGAACTAAAATTTGAGTTTTTTATAATTACAATGCTCTCTACAGTACGGAGTGTCTCGAAACACTACCAGCAGGTAATATGGTAATGCACTAACAAATAATATATGATAATGTGTGTCCTATCTAGCTTGGTTTTGAAGTTGTCTTTCTGTATGTGTGTTTTTGAATGACATTATCGTCTCCTGAACAGTTTAAGGTAAATTCATGAAACTCAGAAGAGACCTTTATCATACTGAGTTACACAATCATTTGTCTTAAACTGTTCATTAGATATATGTTTTTAAAAAACACACATACAGACAGACAACTTCTAAACTAAGCTAGATAGGACGTATGTTATACCTGCTAAACAACGTGGTTAAGTTTGATGAAATGGTTGTGAGACACCTTGTATACAAAATTAACAATGTGAAATTGTGACCCAGTTAAATTTGTATGTCAACTTTCCTTACTAATTCCTGATTGATGATGCTGTTCTCCATTTTTCTCTTCATGGATATTTGTTTTAACCTTCATTAAGTTTCTACAACCAGTGTAGCTACTACATCACTCATCACATTATCACCAAATCTGTTATATTATTAAACAATGTAAACAGCCATAGGGCCTACACTGCAACTACGTGGAATTGTAGTCTCACTCTGCTTTAAAAAGAATTTTTGTCAGACATGCTTCTTACAAACTAAACATTTACTGTACGTACACAGAATTAGAAAAATGCGAGTCCTTCAGTGCCTAAGCGCCATGCTGTGTACAGTCCAGCACTTCCGGGAGTGTTGCAAATCTCTTGTTCTCTTCCAGACACTCGAGTACAGGTCGGCCAGTCGCACTCGCAGTGGCCAGTGCTCGTTTGACCCCGTCGCTACTGCAGGTGGTCAGCTCGTATGCCACCCCCAGTGCCGCCCACACGCGGATCAGAGCAGTGGACAGCCCGGTGCCGTAGCCGCCATACTCCCCACTCTTGTAGTCCCAAGACAGCAGATAGTGGTACTGCGGCCATAGGGACTTCTCAAAGAAGAATACCAGGATGGTGTCTCCTGATTTCCTGTGGAGTTTTGGCATTCATTATCTCCAGAAATTATTAAAACATTTATACACTTGAATCATGCACATAGTCTGCCAGAGTTCTAATAGCTCTAAAATGCCATTATACGAGAATACCTGTCCCACTCTCTTAAAAAAAACGTATTACCAAAGCTATATTACAGTGTATTGTATGTAGAATGAATGTAAATGGCTTGTGTTGTCCTATTGCTCAGTACAGTCAACAGTGTTGCATTGAAGAAAAGAAAAGTTGACTCATAATTAATTGTACTGCATCCAGAGAAACTGAAGGTTGTTCTGAACTGCTTGGGTTCCAAACCCCTCAGATAATAAAATTGCTATGATTAAAAGCCAGTTGATAATTTCACAAATTTGACCGCAGTCCTTTCACTTACTGAGGTCCTAGTCTAATAACACCCTTTAGCCACACCAAACTTATCCAGTTATATCCACCTGAAATAGTCAGCTAGGCAGTGGTACCATGACAATATCACCACTGAGGTAAAACCTTTCACCTGTAATATCCAGCCTGCACTCTTAAAAAAAGCACTCTCTTCATCACAAGTATAGCAATAATATTAACATAAGAAATTCAACTTTGATGTACCCAACAATCAAATATTAATTCAATGAATTTAATATTAATTACACAGGAATTATTTTGACACAGGATTAAATGTGTCAACAATTACACACTTAATTACTTTTTTTGAATTTACAAAGTGGCATATTATGAACACTGGGATGGAGTAAATGACTCGGAGCAAAATAGGAGCCGTTGGAAGAGGGAGTTGCTAAGAAAGCTATTCAAGTCTAAAACAAACTGTTTAAAAGCTGTAATTATTTTAGTTACAGAATATATCTTGTTCAAGTTAAACAATACAAAATTCGTGAGGTTTAAAAATACTACTACAGTAACACATACACTATGTTTTTGTGTATTAATAATCACCTGTCTAAGGGATCCAGGCCCCAGAGTATGTTGGCAGAATTAACCAACCAGGCAGCATGCCAGAGTACAGACAGTCTCAGGAACCCCACCAAAGACAAAGACACTAGCACAGTCTCTCCCCAGTACTCTACTGGAGCGTTAATAGGCAGCAACAGACCCACTATTGGCATGACTAGCCAATATAATCTGGAAACAGGGCACAGTATCCAAAATAAATCATCACAGACTCTCCCTAGTATTCTGCTGAAATGTTGAGGGTAGTACCAAACCCACTATTGGCATGACTAGCCAATATAATCTGGAAACAAGGCGCAGTATCCAAAATACATCAGCACAGACTCTCCCTAGTATTCTGCTGGAATGTTGAGGGTAGTACCAAACCCACTATTGGCATGACTAGCCAATATAATCTGGAAACAAGGCACAGTATCCCAAAATACATCAGCACAGACTCTCCCTACTATTCTGCTGGAATGTTGAGGGTAGTTAGTACCAAACCCACTATTGGCATGACTAGCCAATATAATCTGGAAACAGGGCACAGTATCCAAAATACATCAGCACAGACTCTCCCTACTATTCTGCTGGAATGTTGAGGGTAGTAGTACCAAACCCACTATTGGCATGACTAGCCAATATAATCTGGAAGAAACAAGGCACAGTATCCAAAATACATCAGCACAGACTCTCCCTACTATTCTGCTGGAATGTCGAGGGTAGTACCAAACCCACTATTGGCATGACTAGCCAATATAATCTGGAAACAAGGCACAGTATCCAAAATACATCAGCACAGACTCTCCCTACTATTCTGCTGGAATGTTGAGGGTAGTACCAAACCCACTATTGGCATGACTAGCCAATATAATCTGGAAACAAGGCACAGTATCCAAAATACATCAGCACAGACTCTCCCTAGTATTCTGCTGGAATGTTGAGGGTAGTACCAAACCCACTATTGGCATGGACTAGCCAATATAATCTGGAAACAAGGCACAGTATCCAAAATACATCAGCACAGACTCTCCCTACTATTCTGCTGGAATGTTGAGTGTAGTACCAAACCCACTATTGGCATGACTAGCCAATATAATCTGGAAACAGGGCACAGTATCCAAAATACATCAGCACAGACTCTCCCTACTATTCTGCTGGAAATGTTGAGGGTAGTACCAAACCCACTATTGGCATGACTAGCCAATATAATCTGGAAACAAGGCACAGTATCCAAAAATACATCAGCACAGACTCTCCCTAGTATTCTGCTGGAATGTTGAGGGTAGTACCAAACCCACTATTGGCATGACTAGCCAATATAATCTGGAAACAAGGCACAGTATCCAAAATACATCAGCACAGACTCTCCCTACTATTCTGCTGGAATGTTGAGGGTAGTACCATACCACTATTGGCATGACTAGCCAATATAATCTGGAAACAGGGCACAGTATCCAAAATACATCAGCACAGACTCTCCCTACTATTCTGCTGGAATGTTGAGGGTAGTACCAAACCCACTATTGGCATGACTAGCCAATATAATCTGGAAACAAGGCACAGTATCCAAAATACATCAGCACAGACTCTCCCTAGTATTCTGCTGGAATGTTGAGGGTAGTACCAAACCCACTATTGGCATGACTAGCCAATATAATCTGGAAAACAAGGCACAGTATCCAAAATACAATCAGCACAGACTCTCCCTAACTATTCTGCTGGAATGTTGAGGGTAGTACCAAACCCACTATTGGCATGACTAGCCAATATAATCTGGGAAACAAGGCACAGTATCCAAAATACATCAGCACAGACTCTCCCTACTATTCTGCTGGAATGTTGAGGGTAGTACCAAACCCACTATTGGCATGACTAGCCAATATAATCTGGAAACAAGGCACAGTATCCAAAATACATCAGCACAGACTCTCCCTAGTATTCTGCTGGAATGTTGAGGGTAGTACCAAACCCACTATTGGCATGACTAGCCAATATTAATCTGGAAACAAGGCACAGTATCCAAAATACATCAGCACAGACTCTCCCTCGTATTCTGCTGGAATGTTGAGGGTAGTACCAAACCCACTATTGGCATGACTAGCCAATATAATCTGGAAACAAGGCACAGTATCCCAAAATACATCAGCACAGACTCTCCCTACTATTCTGCTGGAATGTTGAGGGTAGTACCAAACCCACTATTGGCATGACTAGCCAATATAATCTGGAAATAGGGCACAGTATCCAAAATAAATCAGCACAGACTCTTTCTAGTTTCTGCTGGAATGTTGAGGGTAGTACCAAACCCACTATTGGCATGACTAGCCAATATAATCTGGAAACAGGGCACAGTATCCAAATACATCAGCACAGACTCTCCCTACCTATTCTGCTGGAATGTTGAGGGTAGTACCAAACCCACTATTGGCATGGACTAGCCAATATAATCTGGAAAACAAGGCACAGTATCCAAAATACATCAGCACAGACTCTCCCTAGTATTCTGCTGGAATGTTGAGGGTAGTACCAAACCCACTATTGGCATGACTAGCCAATATAATCTGGAAACAAGGCACAGTATCCAAAATACATCAGCACAGACTCTCCCTACTATTCTGCTGGAATGTTGAGGGGTAGTACCAAAACCCACTATTGGCATGACTAGCCAATATAATCTGGAAACAAGGCACAGTATCCAAAATACATCAGCACAGACTCTCCCTAGTATTCTGCTGGGAATGTTGAGGGTAGTACCAAAACCCACTATTGGCATGACTAGCCAATATAATCTGGAAACAAGGCACAGTATCCAAAAATACATCAGCACAGACTCTCCCTACTATTCTGCTGGAATGTTGAGGGTTAGTAACCAAACCCACTATTGGCATGACTAGCCAATATAATCTGGAAATAGGGCACAGTATCCAAAATAAAATCAGCACAGGACTCTTTCTAGTATTCTGCTGGAATGTTGAGGGTAGTACCAAACCCACTATTGGCATGACTAGCAATATAATCTGGAAACAGGGCACAGTATCCAAAATACATCAGCACAGACTCTCCCTACTATTCTGCTGGAATGTTGAGGGTAGTACCAAACCCACTATTGGCATGACTAAGCCAATATAATCTGGAAACAAGGCACAGTATCCAAAAATACATCAGCACAGACTCTCCTAGTATTCTGCTGGAATGTTGAGGGTAGTACCAAAACCCACTATTGGCATGACTAGCCAATATAATCTGGAAACAAGGCACAGTATCCAAAATACATCAGCACAGACTCTCCCTACTATTCTGCTGGAATGTTGAGGGTAGTACCATACCCACTATTGGCATGACTAGCCAATATAATCTGGAAACAGGGGCACAGTATCCAAAATACATCAGCACAGACTCTCCTAACTATTCTGCTGGAATGTTGAGGGTAGTACCAAACCCACTATTGGCATGACTAGCCAATATAATCTGGAAACAAGGCACAGTATCCAAAAATACATCAGCACAGACTCTCCCTAGTATTCTGCTGGAATGTTGAGGGTAGTACCAAACCCACTATTGCATGACTAGCCAATATAATCTGGAAACAAGGCACAGTATCCAAAATACATCAGCACAGACTCTCCCTACTATTCTGCTGGAATGTTGAGGGTAGTACCAAACCCACTATTGGCATGACTAGCCAATATAATCTGGAAACAAGGCACAGTGTATCCAAAATACATCAGCACAGACTCTCCCTAGTATTCTGCTGTGGAATGTTGAGGGTAGTACCAAAAACCCACTATTGGCATGACTAGCCAATATAATCTGGAAAACAAGGCACAGTATCCAAAATACATCAGCACAGACTCTCCCTAGTATTCTGCTGGAATGTTGAGGGTAGTACCAAACCCACTATTGGCATGACTAGCCAATATAATCTGGAAACAAGGCACAGTATCCAAAATACATCAGCACAGACTCTCCCTACTATTCTGCTGGAATGTTGAGGGTAGTACCAAACCCACTATTGGGCATGACTAGCCAATATAATCTGGAAATAGGGCACAGTATCCAAAATAAATCAGCACAGACTCTTTCTAGTATTCTGCTGGAATGTTGAGGGTAGTACCAAACCCACTATTGGCATGACTAGCCAATTATAATCTGGAAACAGGGCACAGTATCCAAAATACATCAGCACACAGACTCTCCTACTATTCTGCTGGAATGTTGAGGGTAGTACCAAATCCCACTATTGGCATACTCTCCCTAGTATTCTGCTGGAATGTTGAGGGTAGCATCAAATCCACTATTAGCATGGCTAGCCAATATAATCTGGAAACAGGGCACAGTATCCAAAATACATCAGCACAGACTCTCCCTACTATTCTGCTGGAATGTTGAGGGTAGTACCGAACCCACTATTGGCATGACTAGCCAATATAATCTGAAAACAGGGCACAGTATCCAAAATACATCATCACAGACTCTCCCTAGTATTCTGCTGGAATGTTGAGGGTAGTACCGAAACCCACTATTGGCATGGCTAGCCAATATAATCTGGAAACAGGGCACAGTATCCAAAATACATCATCACAGACTCTCCCTAGTATTCTGCTGGAATGTTGAGGGTAGTACTATTGGCATGGCTAGCCAATATTGTCTGAAAACAGAGTAATATCCATGATACACCAACATAGAATTATAAAATCCTGTCAATGGTACGATCAATACTGTGATAATGTTTATTTTTGAGTTCACATATTTTAGTATGACTATAACTTTCTTCAAACTTAGTTTGATCAGGACTGAATAGAAAGATTGTTCTATCATTTCAGTTCTATCAAACTTTTTGTCAGCTTCTAAAATTGCTTCAATTAGTGCAGATTTATGGTTTCTTCATAAATTCATTTTCTTTATAACATTTGTAAGAAAATAAATCTATTTCCTTTACACACTGCTTTCTATT
Source organism: Homalodisca vitripennis (assembly GCF_021130785.1). NCBI lineage: Eukaryota > Metazoa > Arthropoda > Insecta > Hemiptera > Cicadellidae > Homalodisca > Homalodisca vitripennis. The sequence continues at coordinate 142,737,687 of NC_060211.1, read as the reverse complement.
TGGTTCCAATCACAACATGATATTTTTTGTCAATTCCTTCAGTACCATGATTAATATCTCTTAACCTGGTAAATACGTTTTCATTAATAGAAAAACATTGTATGTTTTCAAATGGTCTAAATGAAATAAAACAAAACAGAATACTATCTATATATATAAAAATGAATGTTTGTATGTTTGTCCTTTATGGAATCGTGAACTATTGGACCGATCATGATGAAAATTTGTACGTATATGTATTTTTCCACGGAGAAGGTTTATAAGCTATGCCCATCCCTTTCCCGATTCAGGATTCCGCCCCACTGGTTACAGAAAAACCCATAAGAAATGCATTGCAGCAAACATATGTTAACGTCTTTTCAAATTTTTAATCAGCTGTTCTTTGTAAACATATATTACACTTATAGTTTTAAAGCATAGAGTAAGCTTAAGAGAAACGACAAATTTTGTTTAAACTGTTTTTGCAATCACTGTTAAACATAGACTTTACTATCCAGATAATACAATTCAAATTTGACGTAAAAATTCACCTTTAACTGCAATATTTATTTAATATAAACCATGCTCATGCTTGATCAGAAGAGTAATGCAGATATCATAATTACTATCTTACGTTGGCTACAAATATAAAGAATGTTATAAAATCAACCTTAGTTGTTTTTTTTGACAGAAGTATGGTTCTCAAAACTCCGTGTGTACATATTCTCTCGATCGAGACAACAAAGCAAGCTCAATCGTGGCATCGGAGATATAACTAATTTAATCTAAAATTTATTATAGTAAAAAAAAAAAAATTTACTAAGTAATATAAGGACTTCGGTTCTTAAGATTTGCGTGCGAAGCCGTGGGTAACAGCTAGATAGAGGCAGGAATATGGTACATACCTTCATAATACGCCCAAGAGGCTCACGATGGAACGACTATCAATTATCTCAGCAATGTTTAGAATGTGATAGAAAAAGAATAAGTGAATATAGTGTACTGTTTTCAACGGGAAATTGCGTGCGAAGCCGCGGGCAACTTTTGCAAAAAATTATTGAAATGCGCAGCAAAGCGCGCCGGGCCCGCTAGTACTTTATAAAACATCACCATCAAATAGTTACATGAGTGGTAGTGAGGGAGTGCTAAGGTAAACTGCAATATTTACATATTTATTAATTTCTGCTGTGTAGTTTTTAACAATGTTATACTGTTTAAGTTTGGTTTCAAAGTTACAAAAAGAGTGTTGGTTTTTATCATTTAACATTAATATTAAATTAACATTGAAATTTTAGTTAAACAAGATGTCAACAAATAAAAAGTTGTAATCACTGAAATACACCATCCAAATACACAAGACAGTAATGATTTTTTAATTCTTTTGCTTATGTCAGTACGTTTTATTACTTGGAAAGTATATAAAAATGTGCTATAGTTAAACAATTAACTATGCACAATTAATTAAGATATAATTATTTTTATTCTGATTTCATTTCAAACTATACAATCATTCATAAGAACTCAGAGAAATATTAAAGCAGTGGATTGTGCCACAGAGATAGCAGTTGTTTATTTGCATTAGTGGTTGATTGACAGCACAAAGATAACAGTCACACCTCCAGTAGATCTCTGCAGCACTACAGCTGGTGGCACTACAGACCTCAACAGAAAATAACTACTGCAGTCAATTACAGATCTTTACACTACCAGTATTCTTGAAATTAAAACTAGCAATCTATCTGCAACACCAACTTACTGAAGTTCTCAATTTGTATTCAAGATAATTTTATTGCCGTTAATTTCTTTTTAGCCTCAGCTCTTAGGCTATGATGGCTTGTTTAATCACTGTGGCTATTATTCCTATCATGATTGGACTTCCCCGGGATTTGAACCCATGATCTCTCAGTTAGAGAGCCGTGACTGTATCCACTAGTCTATGGAGTTCCTTTAGGAAATTTACCAATTTTATTGTGTAAGAAAACATGTGATTATACAAACTGAAAACATGGTTAACTGTTTATTTATATTGATTTGGATTATTTTACTAAAGAAAATGGAATTAAGTCATCTGTACAATCTAAATACTTACCGTATCCTTATTTACAATATTTACTAAACTATAATAAAAGTTATTTACACTTTTTTAAATTTAAACTGTTTATAGAAAACGAAATATACAATGCAAACTTACTCTAACTTTGCAACTGTCAACTCTAACTTTGCATCTGTCACCTATGTATATCTTGTCAAACATACAAGACTTGCTGTGTGGAGTGTTACTCACTTCTTCTGCCACATGACAATGCTGTCCTGCTCCAAGTCTGACATGTCAACTTTCTCCTCTTCCCTTTCTATCCTGGGGTCAGTGTTGATGCAATGGGACACAATGTGCGCAAACATGAAGCCCTTGCGGTAGTCGAACTTGTCAAAGTCTGTGTTCCGCAGCTTGTGGTGTGCCCGGTGTTCCCGCACCCAGTCATACACTGGACCCTACACAAGCCCACGTCATGTAAGTGTTTTCAACTTTATTAACCTTCCACAGAGTAACTGCTGAGTTATACAGTGTGTTAAAAATACGCAAACCAAAGTAACTTTCAACTGGTGTTCCTTTATTAGAGAAAGGAATGCTACTAAAATCTACTGGATTAAGTTCAGAAATTCTTCATTCCCACAATAGGCAGTCTATGAAGACCTCAAAATTAGATTAAGGTGCAATAATGAATGCAACAAAAAATTAAAAATCACCACTGGGCAAAAAATTTAAGTTTAATGACATATGATGGCCATTACATGTGCCTTACACTAACTAAACCGTACTTAATTAAATATTCAGTAATTTAATACTCTGTACTGAAAAATTGTGGAAACAGACTAAGCTAGAAACTAGCTACTAAATAAAATACTTAAGATGAACACAAGATTGCAATGAAAAGTGCAAAAACAAACCACTTCAAAGCTCCATTGCACATTGAGTAAAGCCCGTGAGTTCAAGATACATAAACCCAGGTATATGTAAAATTTACCCTTATTTCTAGCTGAAATATTACGTGTTGACTCCATATTGGGTATGAAAGTTTAACAATAATGGCCGAATTGGGAAAAATGTTTTATTAGGATAACTATCCAAGAGGTTATCTGTTCCAGTGATTTGTGGTCCTCCGGACAATTACCACAACTTTGCAATTTTTCATAATCTAAACCAAACATAATCTGTTCACTCATTGCATAAATCCTTTTATCTCTTGTACTACTCTGGCAACAAGTACTTAACAAAACATAAAATTGCATGTACTAATTGTTTCACCTTTCTTCAAAACATATTTTAGAATGTTATTTTACTTACATGACAACACATAGTGTGCAATGTGACCAGTAAGAGTCGGAGAGGCCAGACAGCCTTGTATGTGTTGTGAGCCCAGAGTCTGTGGCAGCCTGTTGTGATACTGATGGTTCCCAACATTGTCAGTATCAAGGCTGCAATAATACAAGTCTTATACATTACCTGCTAATTGAGGTAATAATCAATTATAATTGCTTTAAAGTTGTATAAACTACAAGTAATAAGGATATGACAAAATATAACAAAATCGTTATCGTACAGACAGAGGGATGGAGTGAGCTTTACCCTTTTGTCCCCAAAATCAATAGGATTCTTTCTTGGACCAGGAGAAACCTATGGACCAAAATACTATTAATTCACCTAATTTTGAATGTATTGATACAACATTATGTTGTGACGTATTTTATCAATACACCTAAGAGGTAAATCCATTTTTGTTTTAGGTATCAGTTTTATGCTACATCTAAATTGTATGTAACCATTATGAGTGATCATCTATGTAGGTCACAAGGTAGTATTAATTTAATGAAATAAAGAAGCTGATCACTCATTTCTAAAATGATTTGAATGTTTTTTATTGATATAATGCTTAAAACTATAATCATTATCATGAGATATTAACTCACATCAATGAATACCATTATTCCACTGCACAGAATGATTCAGTGTGGTAGGCTTGCCCATGATTGGTTCTAATTGAGTTTGATGTACTTAGGCATATAAAGCTTATGAGAATAGTGGTTAGACTCCAATACACTGACTTAAATTTGAGCACTTTATTCCCTTGTTATTTAGAATTCCAGTCTTTCCTAGGTCTTGCAAGATCATGAGATTTCTCCAGGTTTTAATTCATAGGAGATAATGAACATGATATTATCTGAGAATTTGTATTGTTAGTGTACATCTAGAATCAAAAGCCTTGTCTATTGGATACAGTTGTTATTATGAGATAACTGTGTCAGCAACAAGCTTGACTGTGTGACTGCTAAGTGATTCTGTCCTTGCATAAGCCCCTCTACCCAGATATTGTTTGAAGTCACAATTAACACCTGGTCCACTACATATAGAAAGCAAAATGGGTAGAGCTCTGAGGATCATTAAGACAATGCTGTAGATGAACTGTCCCTTTATTGGAGATTTCACATATAACTAAAAGCCTTACAATAGTTAATTTCTTCTAAAGTAATTCACAGAATTTCCTCTTATAATAGCCAGAAAATCAGGGATCCTCTATCCATGAATGTATGATTAATTAATTAAATTTTAATCTCTAATATGTTTACACTGTGATTCTCTTAGCTAGTTCACATCCTAACATTAGTAAGATAAATATATAATCAAAGTTTATCAGAGTAGGCCTTGGGCGTCTTTATTTCACTGCGTGAATATATTTTATTCTCTTGTTTTAATGAAAGTTATGAACTAAAAAAAAACCAACTTTTGTATTCAAACTATACTCATATATTTTGTTGTTGGTATGCATTAGCATTATCGTCTGGAGTCCAAAAGGCCAAAAAAATCAAAATCTGGGTTATATATATCCTGCATTTACACTCTTCCATAGATTTCATTGGGTTCCATTCGTTGAGGAAAACACACAACACACATTATACTGTCTTAAGATGGAATTTTCATTTATTAACTTTTTAATACACAAGACCAGTGCCAAATTTAGTGTTGCGCTGGGATCTCCCATTGCTGAGGATTCCCTCCTCCCCCCCATATATAGGGGATATGTTGTGGTTTTTCATGTACTATTAAACATGTTATTTAAAATTAATACAACTAGTAATTACACAGTTTTCAAATGTGAATATTTTTATTTGTGGAGTTGTCTGAAGATGAAATAGATGATTTCAAAATACAAATTCACATTGGAAAATTGTGTGATTATTACTAGTTTATTGAAATATAATTTTTCTAATTGCTTCAAGAATCTTATAGTTATTAAAGTTAATTTTTTAGAGAAAACAGTTGTCCACAATACTTATACTTTCAGTACTAAAAAAGGGGTTGAAAATATAAATGTATAATCAATAAGTCCCTTATTTACTGAACTATCGAAACTTCTAAATCAACAAGCAGGATCAAAATAATCCTCAATATGTAAAATAATAAACCAGCTTCATCACAAAACTGGTTATAAATTGATAAAAAGGTAAATTGTGTGTGACGTTAATTCATAGAATTAGTATTTCATATGTCTCAAATGTGGTAGTTAAATAGTTAAGTATCGAGTTAAATAGTTCAAAAAACTAATATTAACAGGATTTTTTCACCCAAAACAAAATTCCAAGATGATTTCTAAGCAGTAGACTCACTGAATATTGTGGTGTATACACGGGCCTCGGTGACTATTAGTACCAGACCGTACAGGGCAGACATGTGCAGGTAGATGTAGAACAACACTAGGGGCCAGTTTGTTTCTCTCCGTACAGGTCTGGGAGGCTTGGACGTAGCCGGCTCACTCTCGGACAGCAGCTCTCCACTCATCTCTGTCAACCAATAACATAAGCTCAGCTCATCAGGGTTAGTTATCTATTCACAATTCTTCTTTCAGTGCGGGTGGATCATACAGTGTGTAATCCAGCAACTCTCAAATATTGTTAGTGAATTCTCTTAGAGATGCGAGCTGTTACTGTTGCCATCTAGGATTGCATTGTATTACACCAAATATTTGGGAGTGGCATGTAAGAAACTAAACTTCAGCCTCATTTTATGTTCACAAATCAACATGTATCCTAAACAATCCTGGATGAGTTTATTAACTTTAAAAATTCAGGTATAAGAAGGATGTTTCAGAATATTTAATACAAATTAAAATTTTAGTGATATTTTTATGTAAGCTAATTTGTTTTAGCAGTTTTATGAGAAAATATACATACTTTTAAAACAGTGTCTTTCCACCTTAATTAGTTCTTGAGGAAAGAGAAAATAATTTTAAATAGATAAAAAATGCAGCAGTCTCCATAATGCTGCTGGTTGCAAAGATTCTCTGAACAACTTATCCTTATGCACAGTCCAACAAAACCTGAGTGTGGTGTCTGAGAGTTTATTCTGGTCCCAGAATTTATAACTTGTGAGACATATGGTGTTCGGCATGAGTTAGTGAAGTGGTGTTTAATTTAAATGTATCAAAATAATTTAAATAAAAATACATTAACGTTTCTGGCAGTAAAGTTTTAAATGTTCTAAGAACTGCTAAAACATCAAGATTAGTAAAGGTTTTCCTTTCCTTCCCACAATCGATTGTGCAAATTTGGCCTTCTAGCTCTGGTAATAAACTAGGAATTTTATTTCATACTGATTATAATTAAAATAAATAGTGTATTATTTCAATGTAGTACTTTAAAGGAGATTTATCGGTGCATGATCATGTTCAACACGAAGGCAAAGCTATTTGTGAAGTTTTATCACACATAAAAAAAATGTTGTTGATAAAAATTGTTATACCATATGCCTTGTCCAAAACATGTACTGTACAATGGAAAAGCCTCCTCGATGTGTGGTATATTCCATTTTTATCCCAGCACTTTTTACATTGTGTAAGTATACTTTTAAGGGTTTGTGCTGTATCACACAGTGTTCCGCCAGCACAGGAACATAATTATGCTGTAATATATTTTAGAGTGTCACATTCAAATGGTTCACGCATTGACTCACATGAAATGAGACCAAAAGGAGCAGAATACTTAATACTCTCTGACAGCCAGGCTGCACTAAAGGCACGTGATGCCTGTTCCTTTAGTGCAGTTCCTTTATTGCTTGAGTTTAAAGCAGTTTGGGAATGCAAGAATGCTCTGGTAGAACTGGCAAAGAATAATAGAGTTACACTCAGTTTGGTGCCATGAGGGCTTTCATGGTAATGAAAAAGCATATACCCTTGCCAAAACAGGAACAGAGTCCTTTATTATAGGGCCAGAGCCAGGCTGTGGAGTAGCTTTCTCCTACAGCAAAGCTCTTGTAAAAGATTGGGGAAAAGAGGATTAGATCCATTAACTGGAGTAGTGCCTCAGGATTAAGACAATTAAAAATGTTTATCTCTCCTTATTCAAAAGGGTCGGCATCTCTCCTAGGTCAAAGTAAGGTGGATATAAGAATGATAGAAGGGATGGACAGGACATGGCCCCCTTCAAAAACATCTTATGAAGATGGGTCTTATTTAGACTGATAAATGCAGAGTCTGTGGAGAAGCAGAAGAATCAGCGGGACACATATGGCTAAGTTGTCCTGCCATATCTACACCTAGGAAAAAAAATCCTAGGGTCATATTTTCTCAGCCCTGAGGACATCAGAGAAAATTTGATTGGCTTCTGTAAGTCTCAGATTCTGAGGGCAAAAACATGAATAAGGAAGGCGCAAAGGTCCTTTTAGGGCTAAGTGTGGAAACAACCGTCTCTTTGCCTCTGGAAAAAAATGTCACAGTACCTTACATGGCACTGGTGAAACATTGACAGGTGTCAGATAATATAGTGATGTTATATTAAACCAGCATGTTGCAGTATTTTGTTACCATTCTCTGTTATAGAAGTTTGAATGTTGTACGGTGGCCAACCCATGAGGTCCGTAGAATAACTATGGAGATTACGGAAAAGGTGACAACTGTCTAACCATCTGAGTGGCCTCAACCCTAACACAGCTAGCTTTAATAATTGGTTAATTTATAAAAATAACGAATTAAATAATGTTAATTTGTTTCAATGTAGACTCCGTCATTTACTTTGCATGAACTTTCCAGAAGTGATTAAATTACAGTTTTACAGTAAATACATCTCTAGACATAATTCACCACATCGCCCAGCCCTGCGACACCTCTCTTGCTCACCCTAATAATAATTTACATCATATTTATAATAATCAGCTGCCCTAAATAATTGTAATGTTATGCTAGTACTAACAGCCCTGAAGTGACACAGGTCTAGCCCAACCACTGACTGCAGTGTGGTTCGTGCCGGGTGTGGATAGGCCACCGCAACCTAATATTCCGTTTCTGGTGGTCACCGAGGCAATATAGTCTTGAAAGATTTATGACGGACCGCGGTTACAATAAGACCGTGACTATCCATGTTGGATGAGCGGTGCAGTTGTTAACTACAATTAAATAAGAGTAATTATAACAGGGTATTTTATGGGGAGGCAAATAAAAAATGTATTTACTTTAATACTGAATTTTTGTTTCAGATAAATAATAATGATTGAATATAGTGACATATTTATCACATTACTGTTTAAAATGTACTATAAATGCCTGAAACTATTTTAGATCAATGTAGAGCAACTCCAAAGTCAAAGTTCATAGTTTTCTTAGTGAAAGCACTTGTGGTGTAATACGATACGGTCCTGTGATATTTTAAAACCGGAATTAGTCATATATTGTGTACCAGGTAGGTATCCATTTTCATTGTGAGTAATTCTTATTTCAGGTTTTGCACTTCTAGCTCAAATTAACTATACTCCCAACGCAAATTTGGGGATTGCTATATATAATTTTGTAACGTGGTTGGATTCAAATCAGTATAGTTTTCTAAATCACACGGATATAGGTATAGGATATAGGTTTTATTGAACATTAAAAACTAAAATCAATATCAATAATATTAATACATTTCAATACTTACAATATGGCAGTTGTCATCCATATGTAAAGATAATAAATGATACAGTAAAATTTTTGCTTCCCAATCCATGTTCACTAAATCATACTATTTCCTCGGTCCAGTCTAGGAATTATATCAGTATTTATACACCTAATCAGTATACATAGTATACGTCATCAGTGAGAAATGGATGCAATGTTCCCTTGACGATTATTTGTCATAAAAATTGAGTTTACCAAAGATGTTGAAATAAGAAGTGTTGTTACTTTTATTATGCTTTCAATCTATACATGTAAATGCTTCACTTCTTCGCCACTCGTCACCGCTTACCACCTACACCAAGCTGTTCCTTTATACCTCAATCATATGGCCATCCACCACCTACGCTGGCCCTATGTGGTACAAACAGCTGGCCGCTACCCCCAGTAAACAGCTTGAATCATTCCAACACAGGGCTGTTTGCTTCCTATCTGGAACCCCTTGGTTTGTTCGGCATCTTTTTGACTCGGCTGATTTCTTGGAGTGGGATCACATCAGGGCCTGGTCTTCCCGTGAGGGCCCTGCTCCACTGCACAACCTGAGACGCCCTAGGGTATTGATGGAAGGTCGTCACCTCATCTAGACCTGCCGTCCATCCTCAAACTCCGCTCCATCTTCTTCATTGTTCATCTACTTGTTATCGACTTGACCCCATTAACTACACTTCAGCATTGTATCATTCTCCCCCAAACACTAAAGTGTATGCTGAAATACACTGATGCTTTTATCCAGCAGCCATTGGGACATTTGTTTCAGAAGCTGCTCTGAGGGGAATCAGTCTGTCTTCCACAGTTCAGTTCTATAAACGTAAACAAATTGAAAATATTGGTTAAAATAATCAAAAATATGGTCGTGCTGTAATAATACAATGTTTACATGTAACAGTTTAGTACATTTAACTGCCTCTTTGAATTCTCATTACACAACTTTAGACACTAAGAAGGGATTTTTTGCTGATTTAACAACCAGTGGGGTGTAGCCCGGAAGGGTTTACCAAATAAGAATAGGCCTGTATTCATCCTAGGGATGTCCATGTAAAATTTCAGTATAATCGGTTGAATAGTTTATACATGAAAGCAAACCAAACAAACTAAGGCACTTTCACATTTATAATATTATTAGGATGAGATACCTTCAATAAAACTAAGATTAAAAATTAGGGTTAAAAAGTGTTCAAGGCATAATATTGTCTAAAAAGCCATAGTACACGGCTCTTAAGCAAAAAAATACTGAATGTGATTTATTGCTTGTTAACAGAGAACAAATATAGATAATCCATATATAGGCCTATAAAGTTTATATCATAAAAAATTGTTTAAGTGGTAAAAACGTTGACGTGTCAAAGTTTAAAAATGTGATGTATTCTAGGTCTACTTGGCAGTCACCCACGGTTTTGCATGCAATTTCGTAGGCTTTGTACATGTATTAGCATTTTTGGTTCAAATGAATTATATCTCTGACACCAGTATTGAGTTTGCCTTGATGCCATGATCAAGAAAATATGTCAAAAAGTGTGTATTTATGGCCATTGCAATTTATTACTTAGTATTTTTTTTATGCCATAGTTGATTTTGCCTTGTTTTCCCAATCAAAAAATATATATACACAGTTCTAAGAAGCCTACTTGTGTCAAAAGAAAACTAAAATATAACGGTCTTTAAATTTATGGTAAAAGTTGGATAGTAACTTTGTATTATTTGATATCAGCACTGACCAAGCACTGCATACTTAATATTTCCCAAAATGTACAGTTAAAATATATTTACTACAACTTTTTTTCTTACTCTGGGCAGTGTTGTTACTATAAAGCTTACTCTATGCTTTCACACTATGAATGTATACAAATTGAAAACTGTGGTTATTTTAACCATACATGGTTGTGTTATCATAAAACAATATTCACACAGAATAGTTGGTTGCATTTAACATAATATTTGTTTGCTGTAACGCAGCTCTAGAGACCAAGATGGGATTTTTCACAATTTCAGAGACCAGTGGGGGAAGGAATTTTTGAAATAAGAACAGACCAACTAGAATTTTAACCAGGGTCCATCTAAAATTTCAGAACCGGTCCATTCATTTTTAGTGAAAGCGTAACAAACAAATTCACTTTCACATAGAATAGAATATATTTTATTGCGTTGACAATATATATTACATTGTATTGCAATAGTCAATAATACCAATTTTTTTACAGTATTTATCTTAAAAACTAAATCCATTCACTCGACTTTCCATACAGTTGCACGCAGGCACACACATTCATACACATACAAAAAAACAAAATTCATAATTCGTGGGATCAACCCCCAGGATTGCAACACCGCCGCGAATATCAATCCCAAGTGTGCTCCATAAACTCGCCAACTGAGTAAAAAGCACAAGACACCAGGTCTTGTATAGTATTCATCTATACATGTCATGTATCTTCATGTATACATCTATAGTATTAGTTAGGATGTACTAATGTATTCTTAACAAAATTCTTGTGATATATTTAAACGAAACAACACTTATTTCCAGCTCATCTAACTCCCACTAAACACCATTCGTCTTGCAGCTCAAAACAGTGATATATTTTACTCATATCACGTCAAGGGTGAAAAATTGACAATTGATCCAATTCGTTGTTTTAACATAATATTTGACTCTATTTTTATAGAGGTTATTATAATACTTGCAACAGTGTACAAATAAATTGTATTAAAAACTTGATTTCAAGCTATATTTATGTATTCATTTTAAATATTTACTATTGTAATTGTTAGGAAACATATAATTTCCGTTATCAGTTTGATACCTTGCAAAATGGCTGATAAAATCATACAATAATTTCTCTTGCTTCAATAACAATTATCTTACTGTGGAAATTGTTTATGCAGTGAGGAAAATTCCAGTGCTTATAGACTGAAGGTATATATCAATCAAGAACAACCTGACTTCAAGAAGCTGTAATAGTCTCTAACCTCTTCGGAACATTGTAATAGTCTATAATCACTTCAGTTTGGGCAACACAGTATTCATAATAAAAAAATCTAACATTTACCATTAATGAGTAAAATCATTGTCAAAACACCTAGGTACAGTAAGTAGTCTCTCAAGACATTTTTAGATGCTAAAATGGTTTTGTACTATTTTAAATGCCACTTTGAATTAATGAGTAATTAAATTGTTTGTCTGGTTCTATCCTATGCTATGTGGTAATGAATAAACATCAGCTCATGACTTGCTAATTCAGCCCGTTGCTTTATTGTAGTCAATGAAACATTGCCTTGCAGTATTGTGTAGCTTTTATTAATGACTTCCTGAACACACTTTACTAGAGTTTACTATTCGCTTTAATACGCAGTAAATGTTAATTTTATAAGTTTTTTATATAATTTATTTAATAAAATATTAAAAATTGCATTGCACATGACTGAAGTATTTTATTAAAGATGAATATTGCGTTAACAATGCTTATGTTTTAATATCTTTATTTTAAATCCATTTATTTTACTGCACAAAAGTTCTAATTAAATATTAAATAATAATAAAAACAATAAAGAGTAAACAGATTATTTTTCTTTGGAAATTTATTGCAGTATCTGAAGGAATACCTTTTCATTTTGCTCTTAGTAAATAAAGAATACATTTGACTAATTCCTATTTTTGCTATGTACTAATTGTTAGTATGTGATTTATGAATTTTTTAAACTGTTAAATGCTCTGAATATAAAAAAATGTAAATCTTTTAAATGAGTTTTTGTTTATTTCATATCTATACAAGTAAAATATTAGATAATCTGACTCCATTTCGAATAGGAACCTTCCCAAATGCATTTAATGTATATTATGGGAAATTTTAGTTGAGCTACAAAATTCGTATTATTGTGTAACCCATTTAGATGGGGTTTTCATCTCAAACGCAAGCTGGGTGAGCAGATAATGATTTTGTTAAATTTGATTTTTAAAGTTTAACAGTAGAAATACGATTTGAACTCAGAGTACAGATGTTTGTTATGTTTTTAAAAATACGTAGAAACCTTACATGCTGACAATTAATTTAGAATTAATGTTTTTCGTCATACATTTGTTTTTGAACTCTTCTATCTCACGGATAATTGACAAATTAATAGTAACTATAGTAAATAGTAGCTTGTTCTGGAGTTCCAAAGCACTATGAACAGACTGTGTATTATTGGGCTCGACCTAATAGTTTAGTTGCCTTGGGGAACCCATAAGACTCATGTATATGTCTAAAACATGCGCGGATTCTGATGAGGCGGAATGTAATCTAGACCTACGTAATCTAGAGCACAAAAAAATAAAAGAAAACAGTGGCATGTAGGTAGGCAGTGGCCTTTCTACATTCAAAACTACCAAAAGAGGTATAATGAGGAACTGCTGATTTAATTTTACTTTCATACTGCATTTTTTTGTAAACGTTTTAAACAGTAACATCAAATTTAATAATGCCACAGAATTTTACAATTGTATTGAAAGCAACAGTTATTTTAAATGTTTGTTTCAACATAAAAAATGGTTTAAAACACAATATTTTATGAATTAAAAAAGACATGCTACTCATTACTGTACCTTTTATTAATGTATTAAAAAACTGTATTATGAAATAATAAAAAGGACGGAGAGTAACTAATGAATAGTACCTGTAGTGTAACAGCTCGTTCTGGTGTTCCAAAGCACTATGGGTAGACTATGTGTACTATGGGGCTGAGCCTAATCGGACTTTCAAATGAACAAAGGTCAGTCCCCCATGACTTGACTCTTTGCACTTAACTTGCTTGACAGACATAGAATTCCTAGTACTAGAATGACTCCATTTAAAAACTAATTACAAAAGATAAACAAGCACTGCTAGATAATGTTAACAAATCCAGTTATTGTATTTTTCAGGAGAGCAATCGCACAAAGAGTTTTGTAAATCTGTAGTTTCCTAAGGAAAACCTTGCCAATATTGGCATGTGTGTAGACTTCACAAACAAAACTTGCATACTTCATTTACAGATTCATACTAAAAACTTGGAATTTATCCTGAATCCTAAAAATGAAAGGTTTTAAAAGTGGGAAAATGTGTTCAAGTTGAATCTGAAACTCTTTAAATTTTGATAACAAGTGGTCATAAATGCCCAAAATGCATGAGTTTCCCTAAAATTATTGAAAAATTAAAATGTGTTGAGACACGATTAAATTGGGTATTTATAACACTTATTTTTTATGGTTTAATATCGAAATACTCAGATTTGAGCAATTCAATTATATAATTTTATTACAGAATAACAGTTTTAACAATATTTATAAATCTTTATTCACATATTCATTAAGGACTGAGATGAGTCAGTCAGTTAAACCTAAATATTTCTTTTATCTAGCCATGAGATAACATAATGTAGAAAATGTAATTTCCATAAAATTACTTCCACAAAATTTAAAAATCATAGTAGCCATGTACAAATTCAACGTGGCAGCAAAGAATGTGGATTGTCTTTTTCTGAAGTATCAAAGCTCTATGAAGTATCATTTGAGGAGCTTCCCCAAGCAGTGAGAAGCATCTTAAATGTGATTTGAACAAAGCATGGTAGGCTAATTTAACCGTGTACTCACCTGCTTAAGCCTTCTCAAGATATATAGAGAGGGGCTTAGTTCTTTACAAACGTGGTCAACATGAAGGTTCCAGCCATCTATCAGTGCTCCAAGATATTTTGTCTGGTACACTCTAGTCCAGAGGTTCTCAAAGTGTGGGGTGCGGCCCCCAAGGGGGCGCAATGAAGTTTGAAGGGGGGCCCCCTTATTTTTCAAATTACAACAAGTTTACGAATAACTTTTAGTCATCGTCGTAATAGTGCAGAATATTTTATTTTTCTTAGTTTATCGGCAGTAAAATACTGTGATTGTACACCGACATGTTTTCAGTAGAGCGCTATAGATGATTCGCGGTAGCACCTGGTTTTTGTGGTTTCCCAATGACTTGTGAAGTACCACTGTGACCAATCGGCCCCAGACTTTCCTGGAATCCTCATTAATCCTACCCCTACCGCCAATGCAAAACATCTAGTGCAGTTACATGTTTTGAACATAGCACCTCTCCATATTTTGTGGTTATTTTCATAGATACTTTGGTTTCGCATAAGCTTTGGAGTACAAATGTATATATTTTCTTCGAAATGAAAAGATTTCTTGTAACTGTAACAAGTGGTGGAAGTGGAGACGCATCAGTGAAGGCAAGTACGAAAAGTGTCATCAGTGACAGTCAGGGAAAAATGAAGACCCGGGAGTCATGACAAGTGTAACCAATCGTTCTCCAAGTCCAAGTGGACAACATAGACAAAGTGCGCAAGTTTGGCAACAGTTATTTATCACTCGGTTTTACAAAAAATCATAAATGGCCAAAAACGGCCCCATTGTGTAATCTGTCTAGCCGTGCTGGCCTCTGACAGCATGAAACCTAACAAAATAAACATACATTTTAACACTAAACATGGAAATATCGCAAACAAACCTAAAGAGTTTTTTTAACAAAAATTTAAAAGTGTTAAATCTACAAAAAATGCTTTTTCCAACATCTAAAGTGTACCTTCAAAGGCTTTGTTGGCATCTTATTAGATTTCTCACAGAATCGCTCAGAAGAAAAAACCACACAATATCGGATAATACCTGATAGTGCCAGCAGCAATTGATATGGTTTCAACTATGTTTGGAGAATCCATGGGTCAACAGTTGAAGGCCACACCGATGTCAAATGATACGGTATCAAGAAGTATAGCCATATAGACGTATGGGATTTTGGAAGATCTTCACGCGCAATTGATGGAGAAGGTGAAAAATTCTCATTTTGTCATACAAGTTGATGAAACTACCGATCTTTCGTCGATGGTGATGTGGTGCAAGAAGAGTTGCTTTTTGTGAGACGTTTTCAGCCGATACCACTGGTGAAATCATTATCCGAATGATTGATACATTTTTGCAGGATATTGACACATACTGAATAAAATATACAAGAATTTGCACAGATGGAGCCTGGGCTATGTAAGGAAAGTACACTAGACTTCGAGGGTTGATTAAAAATGTTTGCTCCAAAAGCTAGATGGACACACTGCATAATTCATTCTGAAAAGTTACAATGTTGAGCTATTTCCTAATCTTAAAATTATGATTAAAAGAAATGGATTTCAAAATTATTCCAACGAATCCAAAGAAATGTTTTCTTAAACACAGAAATCCTCAGATCTCGTTAAAAAAAATATTTTGATGACGACTTGGATGATTTGGTATAGATTCAAAACCCGTTCAAACCATCCGTAGTTGAGTGCTCCTTCATGATGATAGAAACTAACTTCATTGACCTTCAGGGTGACACTGAGCTTGTAAGTAAGTTTAAAGAATCTTCTCTCACACCCTTCTGGAGTGGTGTACAAAATGAACAACCAATTTTGAGTGAAAATGCATTGAAAATACCCATTCAATTCACCACTACTTATTATTGTGAAACTGGGGTTTCTGCTCTAGCTGTCATAAATATTGCTTAAGACTGGATTTTACTAAGAAACTGAGTAGCATTATCAGAACTGACAGCGTGCTTTGAAAAACTATGCTTAAAGAGAAAACAAGCAAATACTTCACATTGAAGCCCTTTTATTATTATTACTTTGAGTTACAAATAGCATTTATGTACTGTAGTAGCTGAAATAAATAAATAATAAATTATAATTATTTGTATAGAATTTGTTGTTTGATTATGATTTAACCTATTGCCCCATTAGGCTCTAATGTAGTACTTATGCATAAAATGTGCAAAACTAAGCAAATAAAAGTTTACTGTAAAATTTCAAAAGCGACTCACTTATATAGTACGCTACATGTAGGGGGGCCCGGCTACCATCTGGATTATACAGGGGGGCTCAAAGTAAAAAGTTTGAGAACCGTGCAAGGATCTTATCAAATAGAATAGGGAGGAAAGTCAGTGCAGTACATTACAGTCCAAGGAAGTCTGAAATTTAGTCTGTGACGCCATTAGCTTTCCAATTCATATTTAGGGATGGCCTGAGATACTAAATATTGATTTGAAACTACTTTCCTGGAGTAAGCTGAAATTTTAAATAGATCGTGAACAATAAAATCTGAAATTTAATCTTTTACGGACAGACTAATCAGCAAAATATATAAAGTTTTTAATGCTTGGGGCAACATTTTTTCATAAAAACACATTTTTCAGATACACTGTGATGTAAACTAAGTGTGCGATAGAAAATTTGCATCAAATTATTTTGGCGGTTTTATGGCAAAAAAAGCATGCTGGTTTATCCAACTGTAGTTTGCTAATGCACAAAACAAATTTCTCTCAAAATATAATAATTAAATTCGTGTTTAGAGAGTTTTTATTTTTGTAAATTACCTAGAATCAATACAGTTTTAAAACATTTTACAACAAAAGATTGGTATGGTTTTGACCTAATTTTGGAGATATATCCACATAACATTTACTACAAACACAGTCTTTATCGGATACATCTGAATCCGCTTGCAACCGGTTAATCATTTCAATTACCAAAATCTCAATAAAAAGAATTTGATAGGGCCATTAAATAAATTTTTAAAGTCTTTAATTGTGAACACAGTTTAATTGTTTAATACACGACATACAGACAACTACAATGGTATATGGTCTTTAGCAGAAACAGAAAGCTAGCAAATTATAACAATAATCTACAGGTACGTACTAACTAAAATATAAAAATATAGATTTATATATTAACTATAAATTCATTTCATTATGTTTCAAAATAGAAGAAACAAAAATGAGTGTCTGCATTCTACTACCCTGCGTCATAAAATAAAACAACTTTGTGTTGGTAACTTCATATATAAAAATATGTATAAGATACTTTATTATCTACAGTAAAGATATCAGAAAATTTTGCTTAAATCTAGATTGTGTGTGTGGTAATAATAATTTGTGGAATTTCTTTCATTTGGTAAGTATTCAAAAATAAAACTAGTTTTTAAAATTAATTACAAGTACAATTTGGCGTGTTATCTAGTAATTGAATTAATTTTACATAATTAATGATATAATTTACCAACCCTCTATCTACTGTCATTTGAATATTTATCTAGTATACTTTTAGTATACTAAACTTATTTTCAAAAAGATACAATCATTGATTTTACCTGTCAAAAACTGATCAGATTATTGTATTATGTGAGATATATAGAGTACAGAACTGTAATAAAATATACATCCCTTTAATTTTTAAGTCTTTTAAGTATATATACATATAGTCAGCTGATTTAGCCTTAAATCTGTTGTTTACTTGTTCACTGTTATTATTTCTTTCTTTGCAATAAGATTTTTGTAATTAATAATATTGTAAATATACACATATTTTAATCGCAAAATGCTTACTTTTAGAAAAAGCCTGCCAAATTCATTATGCATAAAAACATATTAAAATAATAATGCATTATAATAACAATTTGGAAACAAAATAAGTATACCTTTCTTTTTAATTTTAAAAGTATTTTTTACAAATTATCTTTCTTTTTCTTTTTATGTTTGTATGGTATAATTGATTGTAGGCTATAGGAGACTGTATTTTAATGAAAAGGTTAAAAAACCAATAACTTACTTTTATAAATAACTAATAATGTTACAGTATTTTTCCAGACCACTGCTAAAATGTAAATTTCGACAAGGCTCTTCTTGTATAATCAGAACAAATGTCTGGCACTGAAAGGGTTAACATTGCAACTGTTGAGACAACGCTATTTGAGACACTTTCTGAATGGTTGTGGTTGTAGTATAGTCTACAATGAGATGTAGAAATTTATGACCTTTGTAATACAACTAATATTAGGGAATGTTTGCCATTATAACATTTTTATCTTTTCAACAATAATTTATCAGATAGAGGATTGGTAATATTGACAACATTAGTGCTATGCTTCAGCACTAGGAAATTAATGCAATCAACATTAAAATATTGCTGAATTTACCACTGCTTGTAGAAATACATATCGCTATTTTTGTAATATGCATGAATAATGCCTCAAAGCATTGAAAAGAATAATTTACTGAAACACAGGTATATAAAACTAGTGTAAAATTTACTGCCATTATTTAATTTCATGCCTTAATGATATAACTAATTTAAATCATAATGAAAACATAAATCCCACAGGTAAATTCAGTATTAAAGCAATACTTAAAAATAGAAAATTATTAATAGACTCAATTGTAAAAATAATTGACGTAATGAAGTAGGAACATACAAAAGTACAATTTACTATTTAAAGTATACAAAACAGTACAGCATTTTATAATATATTATGATATAAAAAGATTTCATATTATACAGTCTTGAATTGAAAATTGGAAATGAGGTAATGTTAAAATCAAATATGAAAATAATAACGTATTATGTTATAAAATATATATTCAAAAATAAAATAACAAAAATAAAACAATGAAATACTAAAACTATCTTGTGAAACAGTAAATTGTAAAAAGTTCTCTTATAAATAATTTTAAACAGGGTAGTAAATATTGTTATTTTGAGTTATGTGACTATATAAAATAATCAAAGAAATTAAGATTATTAATTATATTTCAGATCAAAATTTTATCAGATGTGATTTTTTTATACACAACATAAAACTAGAACTTACTTTAAAAACAATATTTGAATAACTTCTTTATTTGTAAAACATTTTAAACTTCAATACATTTTAAATTAAGAAGTTACTTTTTAGAAATTAAAAAATACCTTTTTGAATACTTTAAGGTAAATTATTTCCTTGCTGAAATGATAAAAATAATCTGCCAATAGTAATCACTTTAGATATTTTGTAGCAAACATTTTCTACAATACAGAAGTTAGACAATAGATTTTTAATTCAAATTAGTTAAAATTTACATTGATGAATACTTTAAATATACAAGGGTTTTTTTTTTAAGTAAGAACCATTTTATGATCCAACACTTTATGAACACAACTTTACTTTAATAAGAAATAAAAATATTAATATTTAAATTTTTCATTGTCAAAACCTTTAACAATACCTAAAGATTCGGCACAGCATTTAAAAGCTGATATTCAAAAACCTATGTCCTTTGGCCTTTTAAAGAGATAGAAGGATAATATTTTACAACATTATCCAAATGCTTTACACAAAGAAACTCCAAGTGTTTGGGAGAAAGGTGATGGTGTGAGGACACTACATCATAATTGTAAAATGAAATGGTCTAGTAATTTTTATAGAAACTCTCCAGCTGCATTGTTGTACTTGCAGCAATGTTAGAAAGTCCAACATTGTCGTGTTGCAGAATAACATCTCTTGAGAGCGTCCTCTTTGGAAATTTTGAATGATTTTGAATTTTGAACAATGTTTTAATAAGGAGTCTGAATACAATACAGCTTTCATTTATTGTTATTTACTAGACCTTCCCCAAACATTTTTTTTCTCTTAGGACAAAAATCTGAGATATTGCACTTAGTCCTAAAAGGACCTTTGCATTGCTTCTGGAGTAACAGGTTATTCTGGACGGGTAAGACTGGGGGTAGGGGCCGCCTCCTGCTGAGATCCGAGAAGGATTTTGGGCATTAATCTCAGTTATGTCTCTTCGGAAAAAGGGGAAGCCAGCTCTGTACTAGCCTCAGTAATCAAAACAGACGGGGGAAGGGGGGTAAGGTAAACACCCTTGTTTAGGCTAGAAACAAGAAACAGCCCTTAACACTTAGGGAGCTTCACCAACTCTAACAGTCATCTCCCGCAGTAGACTAGACCTATCGAGTATCTCGACATTTGCAGTTAGTGATGTGGCCCTTCTGACATCCATAGAGTTGCCCAGATTTAAGTAACACATTGGTTTTCACTGTACCCAAGGTACCAGCCAGAAATGAACCTTCCTGGGGTACATTTCAATTACTTGGTGATAAATTTCAGCAATATATCTTGTGCGTTTAAAAACAAAATTTCATTGTGAACTTCACTGTTGGTGATGGTTTTATTAATTAGCGTGATAGCAAACAATACAGTGTATAACCAAACAACGATCAAAGACAGAAGGTTGTAGGGCTGAACTTGAGTTGGTGTTACCTGAAACAAAATTGTGTGACCAGTTCTTACTTAAAAAAAAATACCCTTGTATCATATTTATGTGATTAGCATAGTTCAGAATTCTAGGATCTTAAATCGTAAATATTATTTTCAAAACTAAAAAATCTTCTAAGCTCCATACATAAAATATGAATTAATGTGAGCGTAATAGACTAGTGATTACTGATTTCTGGCTAAATAACTTGCATGGTTAGTAGTGCCACATTATATATTGTACAATAGAATTAATAAAATTAAAGTTATCTTCTATTAAAAGTGAACTACATTATTACTAGCAGACAGCGAAAGCTGGGATACCACTTGCTCTAAAGAAAGATAGGTTAGGTTAAGGGTATGTATCCAGGGGTGCAATATCACATTTTTTGTGTCAACATTGATAATACCAACTTTAAGTCACTTATTTTAAATTAAGTAATTGTTGAAAATACATATAAAATACAAATGAAAGGGTGTTTCACAGAAAAATACATACTTTATGTAATGATTAGGAAAGTAAGAATTAAATTTATATAAACCGATTTTAACACTTTTCTTTAATGAGGGACAATTAAAATGTCACCTTGATTTTACCTCCATTAGTAATATGGCATTCATAGTTCTCCTGTTGAATGTTTAAACAATAATACGAAACACTTCGTTTCATTTTTTGAAACTTATATACAAAATTTTTAAATCTTGAAAAATTTACAAAAGATTAATTCTGAAGAAACAATCTAAACTGAAAGAAACATGCTAAAACACAATAAATATATAAATTCAAAACAATTTTGACAGCATGTTAAAGATTAGACATGTTACAGACATTGCTGATGTCATAAAACAATCCTTCCTTAAATTCTAAGCCATCTAAAACTTGTATGACAAATTAGATTCAACAAGTACATTTTAATAATGAATCAAATTAAATTTAAAACTAAAAGAATTATTTATTACAGTATAAATACCTATTTCTTTTTACATTTAAATAAGTTTACAATACTTTTTAGGTTTTTGGAATAGCTGTGTATCAATCAATTTATTGGTCACTTCCAAAACGCACACGACTCTTTAATCACAGTGAAATTTCCACTACTAGTAAGAATAATATTCGAAATAATAAATATTGTATTTTATTTATTATAAATCATACATTAAATTTCTAAAGTGTGTATTTTTCTTCATGAAATACCCTTTGATAGCATATAATATAAAAATATAATCGAAAAATGTCAATAAAACCATTATACGCTAATTTGTGAAAAATGTAAACAAACATAAAAATGTTGTATATAGTTTAATTGAACACATTATAGGAATCAAAAATAATTTGTTGCTAATAATGAAACACTTTTAATGGAATGGTTTCCATTATAATAGACTAATTATGTGCAACCACACTCCATTCCCAATATCGGGAGATAGTTGGGTGAAGATTTCACTAAAACAACGTAACAAACTGTGTCAGCAAGTGCATAAAGTTGTATAACTTTAACAAAACCGCCAAACAAAATTATCACCCGTGAGTTTTATCAGTAACTACAATACAATATTGCTCTATAACATTAACAGTTACTACAATAAATATACAACTCTAATACGATAATAGAGTGCGTTTTCTTTGCCTCTTGGCAAAAAAAGGGCTACAAGTTAAGAGTGAAAACTTAAAACAAGTTCCAGATGAGAGTAAATGGACAGTGCGGACCCAAGAGGCAAAGACAAACTATACTAATTTGTTCCCAGTATGAGGTGGTATCCCTGTAAGTACATTACGAGTAAGTTATCATCAAGAATACACATTTTGCATAAAAATAGTCGAACACTATTACGACATTACTTTGGTTCATCACATAAACAAGGCAACGCATGGACATCAAGTTTTCCTACAGCCAACAGCTTCACATGTTGAGAAACTAATTTTGCTAGAGCCAACAGCTTCACACATTGAGAAACTAGCTTTTTTAGAGCCAACAGCTTCACACGTTGAGAAACTAGTTTTGCTAGAGCCAACAGCTTCACACATTGAGAAACTAGTTTTGCTAGCGCTAACAACTTCAAATATTGAGAAACTAATTTTGCTAGAGCCAACAGCTTCACATGTTGAGAAACTAATTTTGCTAGAGCTAACAGCTTCACATGTTAAGAAACTAGTTTTGTATAAATAATCTATTTGAAGATTCCAGCTGGATAAATGGACCTACGTTGGTTGATTTCGAACGAATTGATAATACTGCCTAAGAATGTGGAGATGGTGGACAATACAATCCAACAAGTGAAGTATAAAAATCTGCAAATTGTTTAGGATTGAATATAGAGAACGTTTATTGTGAGAGAACATATTACTCTAGAATCGAAAACTAAACAGTTTCCCCACAAAATCAGTACTTGAGAAAAGAATTTTCAAGAATTGTTAAGAGATGTTTGTCAAAAAGTCAATGATGTGTTTTAATAATCGTTTTGCAAGCCGAACACTTTTGTAAAAACAAAACTGAATAATTCTTTAATTTTAAAATGGTGGTGTAGACATTGTGAAAAGTAAGGTTTTTTATTTAAAAGATAAAAAAATATTCATGTTTTTTTTTTAGTAAATACAAGTAAAGATGTGTTTTTGTGAATTGCTAATTATTACTCCATTTTTATTAATCACTCGGCTCTGAACATTAGATACTATCTCGTAGTTCTACCTTGAATTCTTAACTATACTTTAAAAATATTTTAAATATCTTTTAAGGATTAAAGCCACAATTAAAGTGCAAACTATTACAATTTTGATGTTATTAATTGTTGAAACATTTTTTGAATAATCACTTTCACATTCTTAAATGGTTTGTTCTACATTTGGCAGCACAAGAGATCGTATAACGGAAATAATAAAACTCTGCTAGGAATTTAAATGAAAATGTTACAACTTAAAGAGTTGTATTATTACCAAACTCCCAGTTAAACCCTTTCCCTTAACATTACTAAAAAAGTCTGAAATTGTTTTATTAGTGGTCCCTTAGTTTTCCCGTTGAAAACAGTTGATAAACTTAACAGTGGTTCATTACCAGAGTGAAATAGAACCGGCGACTGTTGGTGAAGCTGTTTGGCGAAGCCTAAAGCAATCACTTGATACAAACATTGATCTATACACTATATCAATATACAACACACTCGTACAATTATACAAATAATAGGGAAACCTAAAATATATTAAAAAGTAGTTAAGTGAATATTAAAACAAAATTTAAGAAAACTTTATAGTATAACAATTGGTGTACAAATGTCAAATAGTATTAACTATGTGCCAGCTTTGCCACAATGTTTGATAAATATTCAAGGGAGTGTATTTCCTTCTAAAATAAAATTGTCAAGTGATCCTTACCGTGCCTTTAACCACATCAAGTCCTATGGATGTAAGCCAGGTTCATCATAAACTATAAAATAGACAAGGAGCTTACTAAATGTTTCTTCTACTTTGCCTGTTATATCAATGCCACTGATGATAGGTCTATTTTACGAAGAAAAGTATGTAGACGTTGGTACAGTGGCAAATTATAGTTTAATCTGTAAAATCAGTTGAATGTTAATTTAAAATATCTGATATTAATAATTCTTTCAAGCAAAATGGGATTTATAAACTAATGTATTTAAAATAATTAAGGAACTACGGGTCCCATTTTTTCATGCCATGCCTTTAGAAGAGAGGTCAAAAATGGATTGTGCTGACATTCATAATGCAATAAGAATAATGAAGAAATTTAACAAATTTTAAAATAAAAAATGTTTAAGTTAATTTTAAAATTTATTGGAAGCAACAAAACTATGCCAAAACAATGTAATCATGACATGTCTTTCACTTAGCAAGTTTGAACCTGATACGTTCAGGTGTTGCAGGCATATTTAATTATTAACTGCACACAAAAATCATGAATTAGGAGTACGTAACAAAAAAATCCATTAATATCACAATAGTGCATAAAACACATTATATATATATATATATATATATATATATATATATATATATATCATATGTTTAACTTAGAATTGAAAAATAAAAATAAGCGAATAATTGTATAATAGAACTTTTTAAGATAAAGCCAATCTCATTTCTAATATTATTCTGCCTAATTTTTCTTTGTCCAATAGTCTGTATGAGGATACCATAAAACAAAATATGGGCAAGAGTTGGTAACTGAAAAAGAACTGCAGTTACAAACAGGATTTAATCTTCTGGTATATTATGGTATTAATGGTATAAGTTCTGGCCAGATTTTTATTTTATATCCTTAGAAAAGAGCCTAAATTAAAACAAAACCAGAAATGTCTATAATGGATATGAATTAAACAATTAATTTTTCAGGTTCCAAACAATTAAAAAAAAACAACAAAAAGTTATACAAATTTTTCAACTCATTTGACGTTGATCCAGTTTTGACAGTATAAGGCACTCAAGTTTAAATTTAAAAAAAAAGAGAAGAGCAATAAATAGCGTTGTAGGTTTCCCTATTACAAGGTACAAATTAAATCAATAGTCTTACATATAGTATGAAATAGATGGTTATAGAAAAAATAAAGCTCTTTTTGTTATTTTGGTAGAAATTAGTCGATCTGTTGGCAGTAATGGGGACCCCATGTCAGGGGGCAACACAAGTAACAACTAGCAGACAGCTTGTACTGAATACCACTTACAAAATCTACTTATTAATTAAAACAATTATATAAAACTATAAAGTTTACAAAACAGTTTGTATATTTACTAAACTATATACAAACAGCATCAAATGTTTCTTACACATAAGGCCAGCATTTAAATTTATTACAAGCTACACTATTATCAATTCCTTAAGTAAACTAAAGCCCATGAAAGCTCATTATAGTGAAACGTAAACAGACGGAAACCAGAAGTGCTTTCTAAAGAACAGCGCCCACTCTTAGTAAGTGACGTAACACAGAGTTAAGATACAATCATACCGACTTATTCCCCAACTGAACAATATATAAACTCTATAATATACAGATATATAAAACGGACAGATTTAATAGTAATAGAGAACGATTTGATATAATTCTTTTCTCAAATACAGAATCTTTACTAGGTTCTATTGTCCTGTTAACTACTAAATAAATACATCTCCATATAAAACTTATATAAAACATAACATTGTCTTCACTTTATGTTCAATAAATAAATTCAAAAACCTTGTTTGTTCAACTCAACACTCTTTAACAATAATATGGTTTCAAGATTAGGATTATTAAATACAATAAGAGTTATTGGACAATGATAAGATCGCTAAAAGAGCTACAAACAATCTCACAGAATGTAACAGTCTTTTTAAGTGACACCAATTTTACGTACGTATTGCCCATGGTTATGAGGGTATGTTCTCACAAATTAAATTTACGTTGTATCAAGAATCATATTTCATATATTATAATCTGAGTTTATAAGAGTGAAATATTTGTTCGTGATGGCTTCATCATTTATACAATATACTTTTATCACAATTATTTTGCATACTAAGACATCTATGGCCCTTACATAACGTTTATCATTAAGTTAGAAACAAAACTAGTAATGGGAAAGTTAAATACAGCCACTATTGTGTTTATAGAGCTATAATATAAAAATCAGATTAATGATCTACCAATCACAACATTGACAATAGCATTTTACTGATTTAATACTATTTGTTAAAGCAGTTATTCTGTTTCAGCTCTTATCTTAGTATAACATGAATTATTAGTATTCAGTACTATCATAATCTCTGCTTTGGATGATCTTATAAATAAATCTTTGAGTAACAATATATTTAAAATTCTTGTGAAATACATTGTCTACTCAGTCCACAAATCTGTATGTCTTTGATATACACAACTTCAAAGACAGATCTCATTGTGCTGGAGAGAAATTGCACTTATTTGACAAGAATCTTCTCATTTTTTAACTAAAAGATTAGTTCAAATTATTTGCCCATTTTAGAATATGCAGCTATCTCAAATAAAACATTCAGAGTATTCTGCTTCTGAAAAGAGTTCCAAAACTCACAACTGACTGTTGTAGTCATGTTTAACATGTCTTTGATGTTATATTAATTTAAATTTAACTAATTTACCCAAAATTATTATTAGTTCAAAGCAGATCTAAGTTTACATCAGTATTGACTGAAATATATGAAAATGATTTCAAACTAATAATACATTAGGGAAGATAATCACAGTTTAATGAATCTACAAAATAATGTTTTAAATCATTCCTAGAGGGACAAATAATTTTGTTTAAGCGCAACTTTTGTTTACAACTCGGATAGAGTTGCTTCCACTAGAGTGGGCTCAAGGTAATATTTAGGATCGAAACTGACTGTGACCTGGAATATTTACAGATCAACATTAAAAAGAAACAAAATATTTTTGAATGAGTGGGACAAATCCTCACATTAACCCTTTGAGTCCTAAATTTGTGTAACATAACTGAACAAAATACCGAGTTTTGTATCTTTAAGCTCTGCACAATGAAAACAATGTTTTTCACTATACACTAGTACTGTATGTTTGATGCATATTTGTATCATTTTAATGATGAAATAAAATACAATGATATATCAATTTTGTTATTCGACCTTTTGGAGATTGATTCCGATATCTGCAAAGTTTGTAGTTGTAGCAAATACAGTGAATTTGCGACATATCAGAAGTTACACAGTAAATGGTTTTTAATTATTCTAGAGTATATTAAGATGTTTATGAAAAACTGTACATCATGATGAAAGTAATTAAATACTGATGTTTTGCAAATACCTGACTTGAAGTACATACAACTCATATTTTGTTACAAAATAAAATGTTTGATTCTGATCTATGTCCCTGTGCATCACTGGGCTTCTGCTGTATCTATTGATTAGACACAAACTGATTTTCTTTTAATACTTGATATCATGAAGAGGGATGGTTTGAAATTTACGTTTAAATATATTTAAGTTTACAAAACACACAATAAGTATTACATTATGGTAATACATAATACCATATTGCCAGTAAAAAAAAAACATAATAAAAATATATACCTATATTTTTTCGAGTACAAGACATATATTCTGGAACACCATTTTTTATCTGGTGAAGAAAATGACATGATTGTACTGTAGTACTTCAAATATAGTAATTTCCTTGAAATTCTGCAAATCCCATTAAAATGGTTTTTGGATCCCTTTTTGTGTTCAAAGCTATCTCCAAAGGATTAAGCTATGTATGACTACTAGAATAGAATAGTGAATAAATGTACATATCCAAATACATTCTCAAATCCATTCTAAACCCAAATTTCCATATATGGACGCAGCCAATTTACTGTAATTCAACTATAAGTAATAGGGTAGAGTAATTCATTTAATACTGTTACTAATGTAAAACTTTTCATCACATATCTAATTACTGTAGAAGTTTTCTGCAGTGGACGATTAAAATTTATAATAATAATTTTTTAACATCTTTTAAAAAAAGTTTTAGTAGAAAGACGTGAACTCTTTAATGACTATTATTACTGTGATTAATTAAAATTTACTAATGCTGACAAAATAACAAATCAAAGGACTCAAAGGGCTAATAATACTAATTTGAAGCTGTTTTCTATTCGATTCTCCGATACATTCTAGTTGGCCAACTACCGGTGAGTTTCCAATTCGCAACGGTCCGCTGCATCCATGTCGCGGTCGCCGTAGCCCCACACACTGCCATCTCCGCTCCTTTGTGCACGCCGCCGCACCATACCTTCGCTCACCGTCTTGCAATCGTAAGCCCAGCCGAGACGTGCAAAGGTGTCGATGAAAGCTGTCGTCCAGTTGAACCCGTACTGCCCAAGCTCTGATGTCTTGTAGTCCCAGGGGAAGACGTGATGGTAATTGTGCCAACCCTCCCCCAGAGCCCCTAGGCTCACAGCCAGATTCTCTACTGGGCTGATGTTTCTGTAGGGCACATATCCTTCTTTGTAATAAATGCAGTAAACAGTTTTAATGTACCTTTCATTGCCATGTGATTTGTTTACTCTATGTTACCGTACTGGCAAGTAACTTACCAGTCTTTATGATTAAGGTAGTTTGATACAACTCATGTAATTGTTATTTATGATTATATACAGTTAGGATTATATTTTTTGTATTAAAAATAGTAATAAAATGTAGTGAATACACCATAATTTTAAAAATATTATTTTTCTTTTAGTTTAGTAAAAAAATGATTGGCGGCAAAGGATAAATAAGATTAAAAGAAAACAAATTAAAGACTCAACCCAATTCAATATTTCTTCCCAATTCATTATTTGAACAATACATTTTAGAACCAATAAAATAAACATGAAGATATCTTTATAAATAATGTTTTTTGAGGGTTTTTTAAAAATTTTTTTGTGCACTAATGAAAATTCTTTACTTTGTAAATACACATATGGAATCACATATTCATAACTTAAATTACTATAATACCTCAGTTACTAAAATAACTATCTACTTACAGTGTTCAATTCCAAAACATTCCAAATTACAAAATGGATTTTGATCTTTATTTAATTTTTGTTTGGTAATTTGATGTTCTGTTTAATACAACAATATGTTTTTTATATTATTTTGCTAACAAAAAACTTTTAACTTTAAATTAAAAAAAAAATGCATAATCTTATATTGTTGGAACAGAATTTTTTAACCCTTTCAGTGCCAGACATTATCCCTAGAGTATGATCAAGAAATGCCAGGTTTAGCTCCATACCCAGCCCACCCAAGGAGGTTGTGGAGGTTGTATGTGGAGCTCCATGTGTAGATGCAAGAAGTGCCAAGCAATAATTGGCTTTTTTTAGCTGTTCACAAAAAAGATCATAGATTCATTATTTATTGATGAAAAATGGTTACTTTTTGTTTTGTTTTGCTCATAAATAATCACTGTAAATATAAACACCTATAATAAATTTACTGAACATGTATAACAAAAAAAAAAAAAATAAAGAAAAACATACTTACATAAAATTTTTCATGAATTTTTCAGTTTAGTGTAAAAATATAATATGTGAAAAATTCCTCACTCTGTAAGTAGTGTTATTTTTTAAACTTCCACATAGTTTTAAACATATATACACAAATTTAAACTGGTATCTTCAAAAATAAAGTTTTTAGGATCGGTTTTAGAAATATTTCGAATCTTGATTTTAGCTCATTTCACTAAAACTTGTGTTGCACTTTATAAAAGAAGTGTATTTATACATAAAACTGCAAACAAAACTGTATCTGTAACTGCTCTTAAGTCCAATTACACAATGAAAAACACTTAGCCTAGTCCTATATATACAGTTATTAGAAAACTAGCTTGAAGATATAAAAACTAACACTTGTGAAATGATAAACAATATGGGTGAAGTCGCTTCTTACATGTTTTACAAGAAAAGGTAGCCTTCTTCCTTTTTCCTCCTGCCTGAGTACTTTTTTTGCTGCATACAGAGCAATTCAGTTCTTTTTTATTTGGCAGTTTATCTAAAAACATTGTCCAATCGCCATCACCACCACCGTTACTGGCTTCATTTCTCTGCCGGTCATTTCCAGGTAAATTGTATAGCACAGGCCTCCTTTCCTGGAGAGCCTCCTCCTTTCCACTCGGTAAACAGTTCTTCTATAAGTGCCACAGTATATTCTAGCCTAGCAAGAGGTTGGATGATTCCTGTAGGCCTACATTACTTGGTCGACCTCTAGGCCATGTTTGTAGGTTAGGCCTAGGTCGTGTTTCAAACCCAAGTTCTACGTCTGGGGCATCATCATCAGATGAACAACAATAATTTTGTAAAGGTCTAAAAGACAAGTGATTTAGTCTAGACCTATTAGTTTGCGATGTTGAGGGCAAATTAGGATCGTAATCCGGATCGCTGTCTGTATTGTCAAAACCTACACTAGGAGACTCATCACTTTCACTCAAACTACTCACAGAATAATCACTTTCATCTTCCAACACTCTCTGTGATAAAAAAACTTTTTACCAATTGTTTTTATTAAGGATTGGTCCTTTATAAATAAATATATATAACAAAATTACATGCGTTAAACCACGTTTAGTATTTTATTGAATTTTTTTTCTACAGGTCCGTGTAGTCGGACGTTGGCTCTTCTTGCACATTTCGTCGACGTCCTTCTAGTCGGACGTTGGCACTGAAAGGGTTAAGTATGACCAAACTTATTAATACATACTTATTATTAATAACTCTGCTACTAAAAGAATTATTAACTTACAGTGTTCAATTCTAAAATATTATACTTTTTCAAAGTATAAAATGGATTTTGATCTTTATTTCATTTTTGTTTGGTAATTCGGTATGTTACTTTTTATTTAAGTCTGGCAGTAACTTTTAATGGATTCTCTATTAGACATTGAACCATAGCAAAAACAAAATCAAAAAGAGGTTAATAACGGATAGTAACATTTATTTGTATTATGTATTTCATTTTTTATTATGAATATTTCAGTTGCCATCTAGTGATCAATGGAATTTTACTTGCACACATCCACTGGCGTTTCATTATTCCAATACTGTATACTATTACATTTTAGAAATACAAGGTGTGTTAGAAAAGTAACAGGAATTTTTAAATTTCACTGGTTTGGAGAGTCCGATTGTGAAGATTATTATTAAGTTGGTACTCATGCTCCTAAGGTATAATAAAATTTCCAGCTGTTTAATTTTCAGTGATAGCTGCTAAGGTTAGACATGGTTTGTGAACTCTAGCAGGATTGGAAGAAGTGCTGGCACAAGTGCATAATATCTAATGGGGACTATTTTGAAGGTGACAACATTAATGTAGAGAATAAATAAATATTTTTTCAAAAATTGAAACTTTTTGAACATGAATTCCAAAAAAAAACACCACTGACTAATTTACGTTATTAACCCATTGATCTAGTGATTTACCACTTTAAACACTAACAAAGGTTAAAAAAAATTACATGTAAAATCGTTTTATTAACATTAGATGCTAAACAATAGTTATGAAAATTCAGCCAAAAATAGATTAGAGCAAATGTAATAATCAGAGTGATTAATGTGATAATCATGTTATTGGGCTGCTGAATTACATGTATATCTGTATGTGATACACCTATTGACAATAGATACCAAAAAATCAGAGAAATAAGTTACAGAATCAAAACAAATCTTGAAAGAATTGTTTACATAACTGACAATTCCAGTTATGACACGAAATGGAAAGCTACTGATTTTGAAATCTACATATACCTTCAGAAAACATAATCCAAGGGGTTCCAAATAAGATAATAACTAAAAGATTTCTAGTTATCAGAATCAATGTTTTTTCCAAAACACAAAAAACTTCATGAATTTTCTGTTTTGTAGTACACTATAATTTTATAGCAATTAATTAATTATTTAAATTTATATTAATTTTAGAATTGAATTTTTACTCATGTGTTACAACAATATTAGTCTATGCACTAGTCCACAACCACTATAAATAACTCTATTTGAATGGTGAATGTTTGCGATCCAGGCACTGTTGTTGTGTTTGTTTACAATCCGGGCACTGTTGCGTTAGTTTACAAACAACACAAAGCAGAGGACAATCAGCTGTGCCAAACAATGATATCAGATGTTATGCCTTATCTGGTTGGTCAGACATCGCAATATAAAGGAAGGTTGTATAAAGCTACTCATCACAAGTTACAAAATTCAACCTAAGAAAAAATAAAAAATATTACAACATACAAAGTTAGTCCAAAATTGACTAATATATCATTATAATATATTTACTTTAACCCTAGTAATGGTAGTCATTTCAGTTGTTAATGGCAGACTGTTTTTGTGTGTTGCGTAAGGTATTTTTCTTTATTAAAAAAATTCATATATAACAGCAATTATGGTGTACTGTATTATAAATTGCTTTTTTCAGAAAAGAGTGGAGAATAACATTCTGTTCACATAACTTGAATTTATAATAGGTGTATTTTTGTTATATATATAATTTACCTTAATTTTTTAATTTTTTTTACATTAATTGCGTGGGACCATTGTTTGAAAATATTTTTATTCCTAAAACTTTGAAACTTCAAGATAGCCAAAAGTTGTCAAATATTATGTAGGTTTTGAAATTATATAGGTTTTTAGGAATATATACAAATAAACTAAAAATGTGTGAAAATTTGTAAATGTGCCTAAACCCAACTGAATAAAACAGTAAAACCAAAAACATAATTGTTTTGAACTATAGTAAAAAGAAACTTATTAAAAAGAAAGAATAAAGTAACAAAATTATATTTACAGTGAGAAAATAAATCAATAATTAGTTTGTTTATTGTTTGTGATGGTTTTATTTCTGACTTGGGCTAAAACAAAACTATGATATGCATTTAAATTTGGTAAACAAATATATAACGGTTAATATTATTTACTAAAACTACTCATATAAAAACATTACAGGATCATAATAAACACGTTTTATGCAATAATCAATAAATATTTATAGTTAACAAATATACAGTGTCATCGAAAAATAATGCCTAGATTTAATAAAATTATAACATCAAAACCTTTCATGTTAAATGAGTAATTCTTTCACTGGACGATAACTGGTGAACGCAAGTTTTGTTTTTAGTTCGTCTGATTGTGTTTCCCTGTCTTTGTGATGCGCAGACAAGCTGCGCAATTGTCAAGGTCAGCCGGCCACAGACGCGCCGCCGCTCAGTACGATGTTGACCGTGCAACAAAAAGCACAGTGCGTGATTTGGTACGCGGAGTCAAAGTCAATTGTCAGTGTACAGCGGCTCTTTCGGAGAACATATCCGGGTCAAACAGCACCTGATAACAAAGCTATCGTTCGATGGTTTAACCAGTTTAGGGAAACAGGGACCGTCGGCAAAAAATCTAGACCAGGCCGACCAAGAACATCAGAAGAGAATGTTGAGCGTATCCGGCAATCTTGTGTTAGGAGCCCAAAAAATCCATTGCTCGACGAAGTCTTCAACTAAAAATTCCAAAAACAACAATACAAAATGTACTACACAAACGGCTAAGACTTCATGCGTATAAAATTCAGATAAAACAGCAAATAAAAACCTACCGACCGCCCTAAACGAACTGAATTTGCAAGTTTTATGTGAAATGAAATTGATGATAATCCAAATTTTTCTACAGAGAGTGTTGTTTAGTGATGAAGCTACGTTTCACATAAATGGATGTGTAAATCGTCACAATTGCCGTGTATGGGGATCGCAACAGCCAAACGAAATCCACGAGTATGTGCGTGATTCTCCCAAACTCAATGTGTGGTGCGCGTTATTTCATGACAAAGTTATTGGACCTTTCTTTTTTGTAGAAAAAACCATTACAGGCCTAGTTTACCTGGACATGCTTGAAACTGTTTGTGTTCCCCCAATTAGACGATATCGAACAACAGACTGGACAGCGAATCATTTTTATGCAAGATGGGGCTCCACCTCACTACCATCGCGAGGTACGCGCTGCACTAAACGCACGCTTCCCAAACGGTTGGATTGGTAGAGCAGCCCCCATTTTATGGCCTCCTAGAAGTCCTGATCTTACCCCTTTGGATTTCTTTTTCTGGGGGTACATAAAAATTATAGTTTACGCAGAAAAGATTCGGGATTTGGACCATCTTCGGGAGCGAATTTCTTCCGCAATCTTAACTGTTACGCCAGATATGATTGGACGCACGTGGCAGGAAGTTGACTACAGACTTGATATCTGCAGGGCAACGAACGGTGCTCACATTGAAACATACTAAGGTATGAAAAAAAAAAATTTATTTTTTTCCGCACATTTTAAGACTACAACCTTTAAATTACCTTTAATAGTTTTTTTATGACAGTTATTTAAAATCTAGGCATTATTTTTCGATGACCCTGTATTACAGTAATAAATTAACAAAATAACCAATACAGTTAACAACTGTGCCGGGCTATAGCAAGACTTGAAAATAAATTCCACTCTATAAACAGCTGATTGCATCATCCATCCACTCATCACTACTGAAAAAAAACTGTCTGTAGACTGGACAGATTCTGATGTTTGCAATGGTGCCCATTGATACGAGTTTACATACTATAATAACTGAAATAGTGACGCCATGACTAGTCGTCAATTGCCAACCACGGGCACTGTAATTGTCATGGAACGGTTCTGTGACAAAACTTTAGAGCCCAATCTAGCTGTTGGAACCATTCCACAATACGAGGCCAATGGGTTAAACCTAATTAATAATAGTATTAATTTTTTAAATTGTTATTTTCGTTTAGCATTTTAGCATTTGTAACATTTGTAGTGTTTATGTATATAAACATTATATTTAAAATAAGATTTGTAACAAAGTTATTCAAAAGTATGAAATTAAAGTCACTTATGCTAGGCCTACCCACTTACAGCTGATTTGTTCTCTTGCTATTTTGATATCAAATAGTCAACATAGCTAACTATACTATGAAAATATACTTTGACATTAAAAATAGCAACATCTTTAAATCTTACGTAATAAGGGCTGAATCATAGCAGAAAAAGTGCAAGCTACAAAAGATGTTATCCAATGAGATGACACTGTGTACATATTCTCTAGTACAAATGGAGCTGCATGGCTGTATTTTGAATGGTTTTAAATGGTTAAATAATAGTAATAAATACAGTATGTTAGAAACTTACTTGTCATATGGTCGAGCACCATACATGTGGGCGAAACTGTTTACAGCAAAAGCCATATTAAGTGTGAAAGAGAAGCGGAAGTTGA
This sequence comes from Homalodisca vitripennis, assembly GCF_021130785.1. NCBI lineage: Eukaryota > Metazoa > Arthropoda > Insecta > Hemiptera > Cicadellidae > Homalodisca > Homalodisca vitripennis. Next base: position 142,701,880 of record NC_060211.1, on the reverse strand, counting down.
AGTTGACAAAGAATGAAATCCACAGATCCTCGTTCCAGTAGTACCATGGGGTGAGGACTGGCAGGCCAATGCATAGAATGGCAAACAGTGGGATGTATAACCTACAAGCAAAACATGAAACTATGAAAATACGAGTATAATACAATATAAAAATACATAGAATGGCAAGTGATATATATACAGCCTGTAAGCATAACAATGGAGAATAAAAAAGAGAGATATTACTATTTTCATACATACATACATACAGTCAATATCTTTTTAAAATGTAAAGGAAATTTAATTTAACTTTGTTCCAAACTGAAAAACTAAGTAGAAGCTGTTTTATCCACAATATTGCCCTGTTGGTTATAAGGATTCTTTTTTACTTTGATGTTTTTAAAACAAATTAAATAAAACAAATTGTACTGTGGGTACACTTTTTTATTTGTTATAATGTTATAAATGTGAGAAAAAAATTATTGTAACATTTTTTAGGAATACAGTAGTTACATAACATTTTTTTATATGATGTACATAATAAAAAAAAAGCATTTTGCAGTAGGCCTACTGGTGGTCTACAACAAAGTCAGTGAACAACATATTATGTACTCACATTTCTCTTGTTTCATATCTTCTACATGTAGACTTCATACTTATTTGGATTTTTCCAAAAAGTATATACATTATACAGGGTGTCCCACAAATAACCTGAAAAACTTCTCAGGTGGTTTCCTCTCAAGAAAATAATGAAAAAAAGTTCATATAAACAAATGCTTTGTTAGCAAGCTACGGCTAACAAAAAACGAAAATAAAGTGAATCTGATTTTTATGGTATAAAAATAGTTGTTACATTTATTGGATTTTATGTAAAATGAACTGAAAAAATTGAATAAATTGGTCCCAGACCAGTAAGACCACCCATTTCTGAGATATCAGACAAAATATGCAAAATTACGGTTTCGAAAAAACATGTTTGGTTTAGACCTTTTTACCCAAAACTTTGTTTGGAAATTGGGGGGGGGGGGGGGGGTGAGGGGGGGGGGGGGTGGGGGGTGGGGGGGGTGGGGGGGGGGGGGGGGTGAAGGGTTGGGGTAAAGGGGGGGGGGGGGGGGGGGGGGGTGGAACGTCTGAGATTGAAAATAAATCTGATACAATAGTTTTGAGCACGTTTCCTCAAACGTTTTTCAAAAATATTCCTGGTCTGAGTGAAATGCGTTCACAGAAAGTCGTTTAATTTTCTAAACTCTGGTCAGTAATGTGGATGGTTCACCATAGTGGCATTACATCTCACCCTTAAGTTCTTAACAGGATTTTTCCTTCCCTGACGCATTATCACTTATGTTAGTTTAATAAATCTTTCAAGTTATTTCAGGTTTTAATAATCTTGTTAAATTTGTTGACTTGGCTGCAGGCTCTCCTGCAGGTGGGCATTTCTAAATTGATTTAAATGCAGCTGACCTTACATATATTTCCAACTTTGCTGTCTGTTGCATAGGCTCGTCTTGTACATCATTTGTAAAAATCGTTTGGGTGTTTGTCTTTAGTTTGCTTGACTGAAGCAGCTAAGGTGTCTTTTAAAATCTGGATATCAGCCTTATCTTCAACAGCCTGCCTCTCCATTAAATGTAGTTTACATTCAATGGCATTGAATGTAATAATCAAGTTTGAGATTCAGGCTTCTTGTCATTAAACAAGCAATTAATTATTTGCTGATGGCATCTGCTATGATTGTAATCAGTTCTCTGTACAATGAACTTGTTTTTGAAAGCACTTAGATATATTTTGGCTTCAAATTTGTTATATCTCCATTTTGGCTTCAAATTTGTTATATCTCCCTCCATTTCTTTTACAGTTTTTTCATGATTAATTATATCCTTTAGATGTTTTATATTGTTTTTCAATCAAGTAATTTTTTCATTTTTGTTCTTTCAGTTATTATCTTGTCCAGCATCTCTTTTACTCAGTGACTGCCTATAGATTCTTCTAGTGTATGGTTCCAAAATTCACTTCCTAGCGTTAGTTCCTCTACTAGTGTTCATATTTGATCACCTTAGAATTCATTTTGAAACTACCTCCCTTTAGGCCTAATTGTTTGTTTTGTTGTGTGCTGATCCAATCCTTGCTGCTACTCTTAGTGTGCCTTCATCAGACTTTGCTGTTCCCCCATGGTACGTTTCTTAAAAGCTTATTCCTAATTTTAATTTCTCCAAGGTCATTCGTGACAATATTTTGTACTGGATTATGTATTTTGTACCTGTTGACTTTATCTATTTTCAAAGCTGGTTTTTCAATAGGATCACAATGAGAACAAAACCAGTTACTAAAATGGCCTAATTTTATTCATAATGGTCGAGAGGCACGCTTTTACAATCACAGTAATTACCAGGTGCTGAATGTGGCCATTACAAAAGAACTGTCTTTTCATGATCATAAACAGTATTGTCACGTAAAGGACGTAAAACTACTAAAGGTTGGTTGGCGGTTATTAGACATGGTGCTTAGCATAGCATTAGACCTCTTAATGTCAAACTTTGTACGATTTCTGATGATCACTGTTGACAATATCAATTTGCTGGGTATGTCTTACCTCTGTCCTGATCAAAATAGTCATAGTGTTCCTGTGTCAAGTCTATTGTTTCACTAATTTTGTAGTCCATCATTGGTTTTCATTAATTTTAAGTAGTTTCATCTTCAAACATGTATCTGCGGTTTTCCTGTGTGAATTAAAATATTATAAAACCGTGTAAGGTCTAGGAACTGAAGACCAGTACCATCGATAAACAGTGTGTAAAAATTAATTACAGCAAATTCTCTTTTTTTTTAATAACTTTCTTCCCTTTGAAATAAGCTAAAAGATATTATGTTTTTCTGGTTCGAAATGACTAATAGAACATATTGAACCAGATTTACTATAGTGCACTAAAATCAGGTTAACAATAAGTTTGATTTATAAAGTAATAACTAATTTAACCCGTATTGTGAAACATGTTATTTGTACTTGCAGGTTTTGTAATAAATGTAAACTGTGTGTTTAGGCTATCCACAGAATTATTGAAAAACAATGGGTTTTGTTATTGTAAAATCAAGAACGGTGCGCGTATATCTCAGCAACAAGTGGAGCAGTTTTATGAAGAACATAAGAATAAATTCTTCTACAATCGCTTGATAACTTCTATGACCAGGTAAGTCTAAGATGTAAGTAGCTTACATTAGTGTTTTGGTAGAAACTTGGCAGATAACGAAAGAATGTCTAATTAACCCTAGAAGCACTGCAAGTCGTGATAACGATGCATTATTGAGAATCATTATGGCGCTATTATTATAGAATCAATTAATATGTTCAGCATACCAAATTAAAGATTAGATGTTTTAAATATTCTATAAGAATATCATTAAAAACTTTTGTTCCTAAACTTTTTTATGTCGGCAATCTTGTAAACTCATAAAACATGTAGGTACAATCAGAAAAAATCATTTAGAAATACTGTATTATATATTTTTTATAATTTTTGTTTTAAAGAAATTTAACTGTTGTATGTAATATTCACGTCTTCTAGTAAAATTTTCTAAGTTTCTTTCACTTTCAGGTGTATAGACCCACTACATGTCATTTGTCTTATTTGAACAGTCAATGTTTAGAAAAGAATTGTAAGCTAATTTAAAAGTTTTACCATAAAAATTACTTTAAAACAGCTGCTTGATAGGTTTTCAGCACTTACCATTCAGTATAAAACAAAGAGAATGTTTGAAAATAACTGCTATGTTTAGTGGTCAGTGATGCTGGCCTTAACAAGATATGGAACGAAATATATCTTGGCTAGGTACAGCTGGAAATACGAGCTGAGATAACATTACGGCATAAATATAATTAATAATAATCCAACGCATCTGATCAAAATGGTGGCGGCCAGTAGAGCTGGCCATACAAAGCTCTAAGGACAAATTATAAATTACTATCTAGAAGAAGGAAAAAGAAACCTTATTACTCCAAAATAAGTTTACTCAATTTACACCAGCATTATCAACAATAATGTTTTAACAATAATATTAACTACATTAATATTAAACATAATGAAAAAACAACTATTGAGAGTCCTCGTGATGCACGGAAGCGCTTGATCTGATACTTTGCTACACACTATTTTCACTAATGTCCATTCCTTGGCTACAGTTATTTATTTAACCTATCCAGGACCGTAACACACTCATCACACATATTTCCTGATAGTATTAAAAGTTATAACCACATTTAGGAGAAACAAAGAAAACCTCCAAGTGCATTGCCTGTTTGAAGTTGAAGACATATTTATTGTAAAACAATTTCCTGAATAAAAACGGCTTTTTCAAAACATGTTAACATAATTAGAATACAGACAAGGGAATTTATACAATTTAAATACACTTTTACGATATAATTTAGATGTAAATCTCCGCGTATTGTTGGAATCCCTTTTCCTACAGATTACCACAAATTACATACTACAAATTAAAGTTGAGACATTAAATCTGAACGGTTGGGAGCCATTCCCTTAATTATTTCGAATGGAACTTGATTTTATTTTTACATCGCATGCAGTTCAAAACAAATTAAAAAATGAAATGAGGCAACTCGTTATTAAAACAATTACATTCCACTCACTCTCACAATCTCACACATACATACACTGAATGGTGGATACAACATATCTATATATAATTTACATATAAGTACTGTTTACACAATACTAAATAACAAAATAACAATATAATATCAAGTAAATAACAAAACGATAAAATAACAAGTAATAACAAAACATAACAATAACAAGTAATAACCAAAACCTAATTAATAACACAACAAACAACAAACGTAACAGTAGCAAGCAATAACAAACATAGTTTAATAACAATTATCTTTCCTTTACTCGTTAAACTTAGAACAGCATATTTTTCTATTAAAAAAAGCCAATCCTTCATGGTATTTTTGAGAAAACTTTGATTGGAATATTGATTCCTTAACGTTCGACAGGCACAATACAATTGAAATCGTGATTCGTCTGGTGCCAGATAAAAAAAAACATTTTTGGTAATAAAGGTATTTGATGGCTTTGGCCCAAGGTAATTCTTCTGAATTTCTGTAATCTCAATTTATATTCATTCGTGTAGCTTGTAAATTTTTAACTTCTCATAAAGAATATTTTCAGTACCTTAAAAGCGTACAATATACCTTCAATGGCCAAAGATTATGTAGTAGTGTTTAAACAAGGGATAGCTTGACTCAGCTCTATTTCGCTTTTATAAAATCATTCCTTATGAATGTGCTTTCTGAGGTGAGGTAATGATGGTTTTTCAGTATTTGAAATGTATGTTCCCCCCCCCCAGCACGATAATGCATAACTCCGAATTCTACTGTTTTAATTAAAGAAAAAATATAACAATTTAAAAAAAAATCTTTGTCACAAATATTTCTTAAAAAATAAAGAAAATTATCTAAAGTCATTTATTCATTTTTTTGTTTTTAATCTTGTGATATGGTGTTATCCCAGTTAATTCTTTATCTAACCACAACCCCAAAATATTTTAAAGATTACCCACTCTACTAACCAGCCCACATTCTTAAATCTTGCACTTAATCGTTTAATACATTCCAAACATTTGTAAGTTAATATCGTTTTTTGTAACAGTATAATTTTCCTTCTTAAGGAAAAGTTTATGTATTTAGCTGTTTTTCCGGGACTTAATAAAATATTATTATTTTTGTATAACCACCATCTGAGTGCCTGTAAGGTCTAGATTCATCTTAATCTCAAACATCTTCCCACCGAATTCTCAACGTAGCAATAGAAGCTGTATCATCAGCAAACGAAGCTCACATTGCCATAAAAATTTCCATTGCAATAAGTTCATTTAATATATATTAACGAATATGCGTTAGCTCCTTTAAAACTGGACCCTTGGGGTACTCCATACTTTATCTCACCAAAATAACTAAACAATTTCATTGATATTTGAACACATTGCTTCCTATTAAGATAAATAAGCTCTTAAACCAGTTATTCCATACAAACTCCTCTAATCCCAACAATCATATAATTTTTATCAAGAAGAATTTTGTGATTGAACTGTATCGAATGCTTTCGTAATGTCCTAAAAATTATACACAGAAACCTTTTTTTTCCATCATTACAATTCCCATTAGCTTACTCCCGTCACATTAAATCAAAGACAGAGCTGTCTTCTCCGTACCCAATTCCCATTCCCCCTGTCTAAATCCATATTGCTATGTTGCTAAAGAAAACATGTAGAATTCAAGTGAATACTTCAGTAATTTTTTTGTTTCATAATTTTTTCAAATATATTGCGAAAGACGGATAACAGAGATTATTGGCCTGTAAATTACTACAAAAACGCTTTAGAATCTTTTTTATGTATCTCGGATATAAAGACCAGCCTCTTTCAATTTGTGTCCTGGAAATTCTCCCGATAGTGAAACTAAGGATTTATAATAGTATAGTAAGACATTCGGTATATTTTACTATAATATTTCCTTAATAAATACTGAGCCTTATTCCATCAAAGACCATGGTGAAGTTACCTGATTTTAGTGACGTTAATTTGCCAATATAAGGTCGACTATAGCGTTTGCCGGTGACCAAAAACATTAGAATTTGTACTACACTGACGGTTTTTTTAAAAAAACAGTTTTTGAATTCCATACTTTCAAATATTAAATTGGTTTATTTATTTTATTCACACAGTTCTTCCAGCAATAGATAAAAAAGTAATTATTAAAATTCCATTTTGCAACTATTTTCAGGATTCATTTTACCATTGGCATCAACAACTTCTAGATGTATTACACTATCATTGAATTTTTTTTTCTGTCCAGTTATATCCTTAATAATATTTTCCAGGTTTATTATTAGAATTAATCCTTGCAATTTTTTAAAAAGTTCCGTATAAGTAATTATTCTTGGTTAGCTCTAATATCTCTTTGAAGTTTATTATCTGTACTCTTTTAAATTGGTCGACCTTCTTTTTGTTATTAGGATTTTTTCTTTATAGGATTTTAATAAATTATTTCTAAATTTAATTCGTTATACATATATTCTTAAAATCAATCCACGGTTTTTTAAGATGGTTTAACTATTCCTATCTTTTTTATGCTTTATTTCTTTTCTACACTTTGAAAATTTATAGAACCCAATATCTCATAACACATGTTAAAAAGCACAAGATGCGTTTGTTTGGCATTAATAACCATAACTCCAGTCTGCTATCTCTAGAGCACAAATCAGCTGTTCTTTGTTAATGTTATATGCGATATATGCCTCCCTGACCTTCTTCGAGTGCATTGGGTTAATATATCCAACTGTATTGATTTATTTGCATTGGAATGTAGGAAGGTAAGATTGCATGGTGTTATTTTAATATTTAATGAAAATATTTTCCATAGAGCATAGATTGAAAAATATAGAGTGGAAAATTTATATTAAAAGTTAGTTCCAAATTATGATCACGCACTCCCGCCTTGTAGTACACTCAGTAGGTCACCAGAAACAGAAATGAAATGGAAAAAATAATAGAAAGTAATTATTTTAAGACAGAGATAGGTCTGTTTCAGCCCTCTCTTCCAACACACTGTCTTAGTTTCCATCATCTATCACATGGCATTAAATTCAGATTCATGTATATTATATTGTTTACTCTGGTTGCTAGACATTACTGTTTTTATAATTTATATCAGTCTTAGCAATCATTAAATATACTGCTGTGACATTTTGATCACCTCTAGGCGGTCAAATGGTTAATCATTTACAATCATTATTGGTTTTAAAACTTATATACATGATCAACAATAATGGCATCTAATACCTGATGTTCTAGTGGCGATTGTGAAGTGTATGTCCTGGCAAAGGACAACGCTATCCAGGACTGGCGGAAGTTGATGGGTCCAACCAAAGTGTTCCAGGCTATCTTCTCTCACCCTGACAGTCTGCGAGGCATGTACGGTCTTACCGACACCAGGAACGCCACACATGGCTCAGGTAAATGAGGTCTCCTCCTCCGTTAATTTTGATTTTTATTATGAGGAAAAGACAGGATTAACAAGATCCTTCCCTTTAATCCATCTATTAGATGATACACATAACTTAAATTACAACAATCAAGCGATTACGGTAAAGTTTTTAATTGATTAAATTTTGTAATTTTAATGGCACTGTGTGTTTTTTTTGTTCAGTTTATTATTATGAACAGATACTCATAGTCCTGACATTAAAAATCTTTAAGTTAGAAGTGCAAGCTAAGTTTTTAACTAGCTTTCACCATATTCCTCATCTTTATATAAATAATACAAATAGTTTACTTCTACAGCCTACAATATCAGACTGTAGTAACATTAACACATTGGGTGCGGCACGGTCACCGGGGACCGCACTCTCTACCGCTTGTTTACTGTTTCAGTGTGGTGTAGCCACTTGCTAGAGCGGGGTAAAACTACGCCGCAGTCAATGTGTTAACCACTGCATCACTTGTAAGCATAAGTATTAAAAATGAAGTAAAATTTAGTGATACGCTTAAAAATGCAGATTATACAGTATTCACTTAATTATCAAACAACATAAAGTTAAAATGTTTTAAGACAAAATTTGAATATTTTGTGGTTGAGGGTCCCTAAACTTTTTTTTTTAAGGTGTTATACACAATTTCACCACAACAACAATAATTATTACTATCACTGTCAAGCATGGTTGATATGCTTGAAGTTTCCAAAAAAATAATGAGAACAGCTTATGGACATTTAGCCAGCATGAGAATGGCTTTACACATAAGCATAAAAATGAATGAAGAATTCTGAATTGAATTAAATTTAATGCCAGTTAGATGAAATTGACCTACCCTTTATACAAGATATTTTAAAATAAGAGCAATTTTTAAAAAATCCAGACAATTTTGTTCATTTTAATGAGAAGGTAACATTGTACAAAAATAAAGCGTCCAGAATTTTTAAAATGTGTTTTTTTTAAACCAGTTTTTGTTTTTTTGAATGTCTTTTGAGTAATAAAAAAAATATGGATTCAATTTTTAAACCAAACCTAATTAAATTGATAAGTTGTTCATATTTACATTTTGCTATTGTACTCCAGATTCTATGGAATCAGCAGCTCGTGAGATATCAATTTTCTTCCCAGACTTCAGCGTTTCCCAGTGGCTGAAAGAGAATGAAGAAAGTTTCCGAAAAGAAGTGATACTCTCAGATCAAACCTCTTATATCCATTCAGCAGAGGCTGATAAGTTTCAACAATCTACCAGTAGATAACGTCACTGCAAGCATAGTGCTAACATTGTAAGCATCTAGAAGTTGTTCCTCACAAAGTAGTACTTACCCATAATAAGTATTAGTAATAGTCAATACATTGTGGAAAGAATTATGTATACCATACATACATGTAATAATAAGTTTTAGCTCTATACCACCATTTGTAATGTAGTTGCATTTCGTCTTTATGTGAACTAAAAAAAATTATTGAATGTTCCTGTCAGATTTCTAATGTTACAAACCGGTTGATTGTGTTGGTATTGTTACTGTTGCACTCACTTTAATATTTAACCCCTTGACTGTCTTGATCCAACTTTGCGTTCAACTGCCACGCCCGTGTTATCACGTTCCAAACAGCTGTTTCGCTACACAATGCTTGACATCTATAAGGTAATGCATATTGGCCCATAGTACTATTTATTTGAACTACTGCAGTTCCACAGTAGTGCTGTTAAATGGCTACTACACTGACGGTCAACTAAAGAATTATTACCTATCCTCATGGTGAAGTGTACATGGACGTTCAAAACAGAAGGCAATTGTTTTCTATATTTTTAATTGGGTTTTTGAAGTTGCTATTGCAAGTTTGTTTTATTTTCTTTCTTCATTGTGGTTCAGTTGGCATGGCAGAAATTAGTTATTAAAATAATTTGTCCGGATGCGTTGTAGTAAATTACCTTGCATTCAGCAGCATACCTTTCTGAGAATGATGGCGATCAGAATGTGGACTCATTATCAACCACAACCTGACATGACAAATCTGGAGATTCTTTCAGCAGTTTGCTAAATGAAGATATCACTAAAGTAGATTATGGTAGGTGAGAAACATGCTACATTTGCGCTAACTGTGGCAGATAAACCCACAGCTTTGTGCACGGCAAATAAACTCAGCAGTAGCCTATACCAACACCGTTGTAAACTCAGCATTTAAGGGGTTAACATTTCCAGCATGTAATAACTTATTTTTGGATGATGAAAAATTTAGCCGTCTTATAAATATAAACTTACATCTAATATTTTTATTTAACTTACTTTCAGAAGAAATTTATGATCTAGGCATTTCCCTGGATGAAAACTTAGATATGTACAAGTTTAGTGAGATGGTGTTGGGCACCTAATAAAATTTATTACATTAAAGTTTTTTTAAATGTTTACTTGCCAATTTTTGTTAAGTTGTTAAGCATAGTGTAAACAAAATGGTTTACTAATTGTAGTACTCGTGTTACTAATAAAATACTGTAATTAAAGTTTTATAATTTATACTATTATATGAATTTTCAACAAATGTTATGCTTGAACGGCTAAGAAAGCAATCTCAATACTTGATTTTGAATAAATAAGGTTACATACCTTTCCATTGTCAATCCAACTTTTTATTTTGATTATTAGTTTTGGAAGCACTCTCTCATTGTAAAAATTATGCACCCAATTGTTAAAAACTGAACATGTTTTCAAATAAATCAAATTATATATAACATGAATAAATAAACAAACACTCAACACAGCAAAGGAAATACAAAGTATATTTTTATGTATGGCTGGATTAAAATGAATGTATATATTTTCACTACAGTGGAACTTGGATAATTCGAATCTCAAGGGACCAATAAAAAAATTCGAATTATCCAAAAATTCAAATTAAAAAAGTTAAGAATTAAAGGCTTAAAATAATGACACTTCACATCTTTGCTGAAAACCTTTATTGAAAATAACATGAGTGGTTGTAAATGTATGTTTTTCTGTGCATTTCTACTAAGCAAAATATGGTAAAACAGTTCAAAATTGAATCATGAATTATCTAAAAAATACACAATTACAGTATATTTTTATCAATAAAAGAAAATAAGTTGAATGGTGATAAGGAACATTATACAGTACTATATTATTTTTTCAAAATAAGTTGGAAATCTTCACTTGTTTTCTAAAGTTTCTGCCATATTCAATTAATTGAAAATATACTCATTTACGTCATTTTTACTTTAAAAAAAACGTCTAAGTGCCATGATGTGCTGCTGCGGCCTCACTCGGAACGTTTATTTCCGCCCCAACTGATGACTCGCCTTCTTCGTCACCCGATGCCATGTTGCCATCTTGTTTATTGTTGAGCACTTCAGCGATGATCTCCGCGTCTGTTATCTCACCACATACTGCAAAATCTTCATCCACGTTGACAAAATCTTCAAACGAGATGGCAGGGTCAGTAATGACGTCCTCCCAGCCGTCAACTGAAGGTACCGCTTCCGCTATAATGTTGTTGGCTTTTTCAGCGTCCTCCTTTTTTACAAAACCAGCTTTTATAAAGCAATGTTTGATCGTTTCGGGCGCTACTTTTTCCCAAGCTTTCTTGCACATGCGAGAGGGTTGAAGAATGTCTAACTTGATTTTTAGGGCGTCACAATCTTCAGTCAGTATGTACTCAACCAATAAACGTCTGTAAAACTGTTTTAGATTTTTTATGATCCCCTGTTCTATAGGCTGGACGACCGAAGTCATATTGGCAGGGAAAAAAAAATCACTTTAACATTTTCCATTACTGGAATCGTGTTGTGCGCAGTACAGTTGTCTATAAACAAGATAACCTTTGGTTTTTTTTATGAACTTTTTGTCTAAGTTCAACAACCATTTCTCAAAAAGGTGACTGGTCATCCCAGCTCTTGCGCTGTTCACATACTCCACTGATTTTGATTTGACGTTCTTCAAACAACGGGGACTAGCCGACTTGCCAATCATTAGTAAAGGCAGCTTTTCTGATCCATCCATGTTTGCACCAACCAGGAGAGTAATTCTCTCTTTACTCAGTTTTCCTCTGTGGCATTTTTCTTCTTTAAATGCAAATGTTTTGTCAGGGGTGCATTAAAAAAATCCCGTTTCATCAACATTGAAGATGTCCCTTTCGTCCTGATCCTGAATCATCTCCTCCAAATCTGTTTTCTATTGGTTGGCTTCTTGTTGATTAACGCTTCCACTTTCACCACAAATGGATTTAAACGAAATTTTGTTGCGATCTTTGAAGCCGTCAAGCCACCCTGAACTAGCCTTGGAATCTTGTTTCCCCAATTCAGTAGCAAATTGTTCAGCTTTGCTTCTTATGAGAGGGCCACTCACTGGAATCTTCTGATCCCTAGTTTGTTTGAACCACTTTAAAACACAATTGTCCAAATCTGGATTTTCTGGCTCCCTTAACCTTTTCCGGTCTTTAATGTTCTCACTTTCCCTCCCGAAAATTTTTTCTTTGTTCTTTAAGTAGGTGGACAATGTGTTAGGAGGAATTCCAGGAAGTCCTTGGCAATTCCAGATTTTTTCTTAACCCCCTTCTCTACTTCTTTGATTGCCGCTATTTTCTGAGCCAAAGACAGTTTTGTATGTTCGAGGATTACGAGGCGACGACATGGGAGTAGATTGGGTGGGGGTGGAGTGGTCCTGCAGGCAGCGCAACTTGTGCCAGTCGCGATGAGTCACGTCTACAAAACAATAGGCGCGGACGCATAGGGCCGAAGTCAAAGTCAAAATCTCTTTATTTACAATTTCATTGAGAAGTGTAATGGCGTCAAAAGTTACAATGGTTATGGATAAAGTAAAGGTACAATACATCATTCGTTTTGGTGTAGAAATTCTTCCAAGGTGTAGAAAGGTCTGGTCACCATCCATCTGTTCAGTGATGTCTTCAAATTCTTCCCCTTCTGAGCCTTGATGTCGACTGGTAGAGCATTGAACAGCTTTCGTCCCATGTAAGATGGCTTCTTTCCATACAGTGACAGATGGTGCGCTGGCAGGATGTAGTTACCAGCATGTCGAGTGTTATGGTGGTGTACATCTGTTCCTCGAGGGAGTTCATTCCTATCGGCGAAAAGGACCACTTCCTGTATGTATAGAGCCACAACCGTCATGATTCCAAGATCTTTGAAGCCCTCACGACAGCTGTCCCTGGACCCCAGACCCTTGAGAGCTCTTATAACTTTTTTCTGAGCAACAAGAACTCTTTGTAAGTTGGTAACAGTTGTGCCTCCCCATACAGCAATTCCGTATCTGAGGTGGGATTCGAAAAGGGCATAATAAGCTGTTTTTGCTGTGTTTATGTCGCTGATGTGGTGAATTCTTTTGGTGACAAAGAGGCCGGTGTTTAACTTCTTGCACAAGTTATCAACGTGGTGAGTCCATGAGAGAGTTTCATCTATTGTCAGTCCAAGGAATGTTGTGTGTGATTCTATGTCAATCTCTGGCAATGCTGCAACTTCATCCTTTCTTCTACCGAATGCCATTTGCTTAGTCTTGGTCATGTTGACCACTAAGTCATTTAAGTGACAGTATTGATAAGCTATGTTTAGTGCTGTGTAAGAGCTCATAGCTAGGTCATCTGTAGAATTTCCAGCAAGCAGAAGTGTTGTGTCGTCAGCATACATTAAAGTGGAGCAGTAGGTACTCAGATAATGTGGCAAGTCATTAGTAAATAATATAAACAGAACAGGGCCTAAGACTGATCCCTGAGGCACACCCATATCAACAGTTAGGGGCTGAGATCTGATGTTCTGTGTTAGTCCTTTGTCATTATGTCTTATTTCCACCACTTGGCTGCGTTCTTCCAGATAACTCTTAAACCATTTGTAGGCGAGGTCACTGATGCCTAGGTTTTTGAGTTTTTGCAAAACAAGGTCGTGCCCCAGACAGTCAAATGCCTTACTGAAGTCAAGCATTACACCAGTCACGAGTTTACCCACTTCCAGTTGGTCACGTATGAATTCTGCCAGTTCGGCAATTGCAGTTGTAGTGGATTTCCCTTTCACAAAACCATGCTGGCAGTCTGTCAACAGATTGTGCTGTTCAAGATAGCACATCAGTCTCTTGAGTACAACCTTTTCAATTACTTTAGAAAAGGTTGAAATCAAGGAAATTGGTCTGTAGTTACTAGGTGTCATTCGGCAGGAGTTTTTGTGTTTGGGGTACACCTTTGATGCTTTTAGAGCTGATGGGAACAGTCCTGACGATAGTGATCTGTTTATGACACTGACAAGGGGTGGTGTTAAAACATCACTACAGTGCTTTAGTAACTTTGATGATACATCATCCAGTCCTGCTGAGGTTTTGGCCTTCATACTTGCAATGATGTTTTGTACCTCTACTATTGTGGTAGTGTGCAGTTGACTGAGCCTACAATTAGGTGTGTGTAATGTAGGTTGTCTGCCTTTTTGGTATTGGTTGTTGGTGGCCGATGTTTGTTTAGCAACAGTAGTGAAATACTCATTGAGATTCTCAACAATGTCATGGGGGTCAGTCGTTTCTACTCCATTTATTTTCAGTTTCAGTTGTTCTTTTCCTGTTTCTGCGCTCTTCCTTTCATTGTTTATTATCTGCCATACTGCTTTAGATTTATTCTCAGCCATGTTTATATGGTTGGCTGTTCCTTGACGTTTTAAGAGTTTTAGCCTGAGATCATAGTTTTTCTTTGCTATGGCCGTGTCTGTTTTATGTTGGTCACTTCCTGTGGTCTGGTATCTCCTCAGACATTGAAGATATGTATCCTTTAGTTTAAGGGTTATGTCATCGTTAAAGTTAAGTTTTGTTTTTCTTTTAGGTCTTGTTTTCTTTTTTGGACAAGCTGCATCCATGGCTATTGTCAGGGTATTTAAAAAGATGTTGTATGCTTCTTCAGTACTTTGAGCGTTGTGCACATCAGCCCAGTCTTCCTCATACAAGAGCATCTTTAGAGAGTCAAGATTGTCTCTTTTCATCTGTCGTAGCATAAGACAGGATTTTTCTATCTTCTCAGCCCCTAGAGATATTTTACTAATTTGGCCTGTGTGGTCTGACAAGCCTGTATGTATTACACTGGCACTGATTTTTGATTTAGGTAGGTTTGAGCATACACAGTCTATGGAGGAGATGGAGCTGTGAGTGATTCGGGTAGGAGGTAGAGGTAGTCTTGTCATGTTGTGACTGGTAAGCATTTCTTCTAGTTTCCTAGCATCGTTATTTGGCACCAGTCTGTTCACATTAATGTCCCCCAAGATGACTAAGGGGTGGTTGTCAGCTTTTACCTCTTCAATGATGTTAGAAATAATATCTAGAGCTTCATCCAGTTTTTCACTTGGAGATCTGTATATGCCAAGGATGTAAAGATGTTCTTTGCCTGAAGTCACCTTGACCGCTGCCACTTCACATGTCAGTTCCTTGCAATGGTGAGACACATTTAGAGTCTCGGTTTTTGGTTGTAAAGAATCTTTTACGTATATAGCCACTCCTCCTTTTCTGCTTTTAATCCTGCAAAAGTGTGTTTTAAGAGAGTAGTGTTGAAATCTAGTATTTTCTAAGAGTTCAGTTTTTAAACCATGTTCACTTAAGATGGTAATGTCAGGTTGAATGTCTTGAAGTAGATGGGATAATCTGTCTGTTTTGTTTCTTACTTCCTGTATATTTTGGTGCAAGATTATCACTTCTTTGTTTAGTGCTGAGTTTTTAATTGAAGGGTGGCTATTTCCTTGGTTAGTGTTTGTGTCAAGCCTTGTTTCATATTGCATTTTTTTGGGAATATTTGATCTAAAAAAGACCCATGAGAGATATCCACCTGCACTGGAACCTGCTGACCAGGCTCAGGTGAAGATGGTGGCTGGGAGTAAGTAGGGGTCAGAGTATTTTCAATGGGTGTCGTAGACTTAATATAGTAGTCTATATGTTTTTTGTAGAACTCCTCTAGACTCTCATCTGTGGCCCGGGGTTTAGCATTCATTGGGGGCTTTCGTAGCGTTTCTCGAGCCGAGTTTGATTCTTTTGAGGTTGGGAGAGATGAAGGTTGCTGGGAGTCTAATACGGAGTTTGTCTGGTTTGTATTTCCATCTATTAATGTATTGTTTATTGTGTAGCCATTTTTAGGTTCCTGAAATCCTGTCTGAGCATTTTTGCTCTTTGCTATCTGAAGGGATACACTGCGATGATTGTTTCCTCTTTTGTGTACATTCTTATTGCCTTCATTTAAGCGTGAAATTTTGAGAAAAGTATGCCCTGGAGTAGTGGGGAGGCCCTGCTCTATGTAAGCATTCACCTTAGCTTGGTCATGTTTCTGAAATTGGTTTTGTAGTACCTTCATGGAGTGCTCCATGGAGTCTTGACGAGTCTTCAACTGATTTAATTCCAGTATAAGGGGTAGTTGCTGGTTGTTATGTTCATCTATTTCATAAAGCCTAGGGTCGGTTTGTGTTTGCATGTCTGCCATTTCTGAGGTATTATTTATTAGGTGAGACTTCAAAGTTTTGTTTTGTTTAAGTTTGCTGATATTATCTTTTAGCTGCTTAATTTCTTTTTCAAGGGAACATACTATTTTCTCTTTTTCCCTATCCTGTTCTTCAAAGCTCTGCATGAGTTCTGACCGTAGTTGTCTCTCTTTGGTGAGTTGGTGTTCTACTTCATTTAAAGTTTCAGTTAAAGGGCAGTTCCGATTTATTAGTGACACTGTTTCTGTTTCAAGCTCTTCAATTTTTATTTGGTATTGCATTTCACAAAAACTATTTTTATCTGTAGTTTGCTGTAACAGTTGAGCATTTTTAATTGATGCCTCGAACAGTTCCTGCTTAAGTTTCCTGTTCTCAGCTAACAGGGCATTTCCAACCTCAGCAGCTAAAGTTAGAGAAGTTTCTAGGTCATCAGGATCTTGAAAAGTCTGTACTTTCAAGTGGATGTCTTCTATACTGTTTTTTGACTGATGTGTAATGGTTTGTCCATTGTCAGTACATTTTGAGGGTGTGTGATAGTTTGAAGATATATTTGTGTGGTTCTTGCAGTTAATGCACTGCCAGGATTCAATATCTGTCTGGGATAGCTTGTTGAATTTTTTGTCTGGCCATTCAAGACATTTAGAATGAAACCATTGATTGCAGGTGCCAGTGCATAGGATTCCTTTATGTTTTACTCCTATTGCACAGACACCGCAGGGGTGTTTGGACATTTTATTTAGTTTTTGTGAGATTAGATTGCAGTTTAGTTCTTGTGTTACAGTTAGTTTCTTATAATTATCTTGAATTCTTGAGCCTAGTATTGTTACCTTTCACCATCCGTATCTTCTTCAATGTAATAAAGCCCACATGAATCCAATCTTTTACACTTCACATCTTCAACCACGGGACCATTTTTTGGTGACCTTTCACCATCCGTATCTTCTTCAATGTAATAAAGCCCACATGAATCCAATCTTTTACACTTCACATCTTCAACCACGGGACCATTTTTTGGTGACCTTTCACCATCCGTATCTTCTTCAATGTAATAAAGCCCACATGAATCCAATCTTTTACACTTCACATCTTCAACCTGGTGACCATACGGACCATCCTTTCACCATCCGTATCTTCTTCAATGTAATAAAGCCCACATGAATCCAATCTTTACACTTCACATCTTCAACCACGGACCATTTTTTGGTGACCTTTCACCATCCGTATCTTCTTCAATGTAATAAAGCCCACATGAATCCAATCTTTTACACTTCACATCTTCAACCACGGGACCATTTTTTGGTGACCTTTCACCATCCGTATCTTCTTCAATGTAATAAAGCCCACATGAATCCAATCTTTTACACTTCACATCTTCAACCACGGGACCATTTTTTGGTGACCTTTCACCATCCGTATCTTCTTCAATGTAATAAAGCCCACATGAATCCAATCTTTTACACTTCACATCTTCAACCACGGGACCATTTTTTGGTGACCTTTCACCATCCGTATCTTCTTCAATGTAATAAAGCCCACATGAATCCAATCCTTTACACTTCACATCTTCAACCACGGGACCATTTTTTGGTGACCTTTCACCATCCGTATCTTCTTCAATGTAATAAAGCCCACATGAATCCAATCTTTTACACTTCACATCTTCAACCACGGGACCATTTTTTTGGTGACCTTTCACCATCCGTATCTTCTTCAATGTAATAAAGCCCACATGAATCCAATCTTTTACACTTCACATCTTCAACCACGGGACCATTTTTTTGGTGACCTTTCACCATCCGTATCTTCTTCAATGTAATAAAGCCCACATGAATCCAATCTTTTACACTTCACATCTTCAACCACGGGACCATTTTTTGGTGACCTTTCACCCTTTAAGGACCAACCGTCTGATTTATCGCCGGTGGCGTACTATGCGAAAAGGACCAACCGTCTGGTTTATCGCCGGCGGCGTACTATGCGAAAAGGACCAGCCGTCTGATTTATCGCCGGCGGACTTTTCATATTTTTTAAGAGATATTTTAATCTTCTATATGGAATAAATATACTATTTTTCTATTCCCTGTATGTTTCTTACTATGATATCAAATTTTAAACGTCTTTGGAATCATCAGCTTGGTCAAAAAAATATTTTTCGGCCATGTTGTATCGTAATGTTGTCAGGGTACTTTGGGATTATACCGACTACACCCAGACATGAATCGTTATTTGACATTTTGCTTCTACTGATTACTAGATTAACGTAGAACAAATTTCGTCAATATAAAACAGGAATTGTCTTATCGCAAACCCCTCCCCATCCACAGACAGAGGTCAAAGTCGAACGGTCTAGTAGATAACGTGATTGCAGAGTCTCGCCGCCCGTTCAGCTGGTGCATCGATTTGTTGTACTTCCGTGTTTTACCCCTACATTTCTACAAACACAAAAACTAAACTCTTTATTGAAAAAAAACACACACAACTTGTTTTTATGTACCGTGCAAAAAACTTAAATAATCATGTGATGCCGCGCGGCCTGCCGTAATCGGGAATCTCGAGAAAGATAAGATAACAGCGACAACAATACCGATCACAATACCTGGAAACGCTTGTTGATTGATGGAATGTTAGTTCTGTTACTCAACTACATCGTTTTATAACGTTCTAAGTTCATTGAAAAAATTTTAAGCGTTGGGGGCATATAACGGAATCTGACCCCAATAACAATTATTGATAATCGTTTTAAGTGTGTAATTTTGTAATTAAAGATTTGTTTTTTCGTTCTATCATGTTTGTTTCTATAAATGTATATTTTTGTGTTCTTTATACTCGTGTGGTCGGTATAATCCCAAAGTACCGAATAATATCCTTAGGTTTTGTATATATAAAGGTTTTGTATGTTAGGCTAATGCTGAAAAGTGTGTTTTAACCAGTGTTACAGAAAAATTTAATCCATTTACAAACTTTTTATTTTTTATTCCAGGGCTTTCAAATTTTGTACAGTTATAGAGAGTTATATGTAGAACTAATAAATACCATTTCCCACAAATAGTTTATTCTTATTTTTGGTAGTTATTGAAGATCAAACTCAATTTTTTTAATTTTTTTTCTCTTTTTTTATTTCATAAACAGATAAATCAAATTGTTTTTTGCTATATAATGACTTAAATTTATTTTTTCACAATGAACAATTTAATTATAAACATTTTAAGCCTAAAAACAAATCTGTACAGTAATTAGTTCTGAAGATATGATTTTTCTCTCAAACACTTGAAAAATCGCACATTTTTAATGTGCACAGTTCTTGGAGCATGGCCAGAAAAACGCAAAAATTTTCTTTTCACATGTCAAATTTTGGTCTGGTCCTAAAAGGGTTAAACCATCCGTATCTTCTTCAATGTAATAAAGCCCACATGAATCCAATCTTTTACACTTCACATCTTCAACCACGGGACCATTTTTTGGTGACCTTTCACCATCCGTATCTTCTTCAATGTAATAAAGCCCACATGAATCCAATCTTTTACACTTCACATCTTCAACCACGGGACCATTTTTTGGTGACCTTTCACCATCCGTATCTTCTTCAATGTAATAAAGCCCACATGAATCCAATCTTTTACACTTCACATCTTCAACCACGGGACCATTTTTTGGTGACCTTTCACCATCCGTATCTTCTTCAATGTAATAAAGCCCACATGAATCCAATCCTTTACACTTCACATCTTCAACCACGGGACCATTTTTTGGTGACCTTTCACCATCCGTATCTTCTTCAATGTAATAAAGCCCACATGAATCCAATCTTTTACACTTCACATCTTCAACCACGGGACCATTTTTTGGTGACCTTTCACCATCCGTATCTTCTTCAATGTAATAAAGCCCACATGAATCCAATCCTTTACACTTCACATCTTCAACCACGGGACCATTTTTTGGTGACCTTTCACCATCCGTATCTTCTTCAATGTAATAAAGCCCACATGAATCCAATCTTTTACACTTCACATCTTCAACCACGGGACCATTTTTTGGTGACCTTTCACCATCCGTATCTTCTTCAATGTAATAAAGCCCACATGAATCCAATCTTTACACTTCACATCTTCAACCACGGGACCATTTTTTGGTGACCTTTCACCATCCGTATCTTCTTCAATGTAATAAAGCCCACATGAATCCAATCTTTTACACTTCACATCTTCAACCACGGGACCATTTTTTGGTGACCTTTCACCATCCGTATCTTCTTCAATGTAATAAAGCCCACATGAATCCAATCTTTTACACTTCACATCTTCAACCACGGGACCATTTTTTGGTGACCTTTCACCATCCGTATCTTCTTCAATGTAATAAAGCCCACATGAATCCAATCTTTTACACTTCACATCTTCAACCACGGGACCATTTTTTGGTGACCTTTCACCATCCGTATCTTCTTCAATGTAATAAAGCCCACATGAATCCAATCTTTTACACTTCACATCTTCAACCACGGGACCATTTTTTTGGTGACCTTTCACCATCCGTATCTTCTTCAATGTAATAAAGCCCACATGAATCCAATCTTTTACACTTCACATCTTCAACCACGGGACCATTTTTTGGTGACCTTTCACCATCCGTATCTTCTTCAATGTAATAAAGCCCACATGAATCCAATCTTTTACACTTCACATCTTCAACCACGGGACCATTTTTTGGTGACCTTTCACCATCCGTATCTTCTTCAATGTAATAAAGCCCACATGAATCCAATCCTTTACACTTCACATCTTCAACCACGGGACCATTTTTTGATGACCTGTTGAAAATAGCAATGTACAATAGTTTCTGTATTATTTAAATATATTGAGATATATTGCTAATAAATGATTACGTATCAAAATACTACTTACGACATAATTTTAGAGACCAGTGTAATTTACTAAAGAATTTTTAACGAACAAGTTTCTTCACAAACTACAATTTCAATTACAGAAAGCGGGGAAGCCCGAGCCGGCCAGCAGGGCAGGGCAGGAGGGTGGCTAGATCTGTGTCCAATGGCCTTGAAGCAAGTGCCTTGTGATTAGAAAGAGTGCAGCGTCTTTTCGTGAATCTTTCCACTTTAAAATCGGCATCGGGTTCGAATAAAAAGTTCGAACTATCCAAAATAAACTTCCAATTAACCACGATATTTTTGCATTATTTATATAGAAAATGCTAGGGACCAATATAAATATTCAAATTAAAGAAGATTTCGAATTATAGAAGTTCGAATTAGCCAGGTTCCACTGTAGTATTTTTTTGGATGATTAACCATTTTAAAGTCAACAGTCTTAATAGCTGTGATGGGCATAAACTGTTTTTAACTGACTAGTTTACTAGTTTTTTGAGTGCTACACAATTTTAGCGGCAGTTGAAACATAAAAATTTCATGAAATATCAGTTGGTGGTCAGTTACTTTGTTACCTTAACTTCTGTGTGTCCTTGCACCTAGAGGAAAGCAAGTTGTATTATTTCTCTGCACACTGTTGTGTCTGTTTTCATTATCTCACCATATAAAAGCATGTGAGAGGAGAATTGAATACTCTAAATGCACCTCAATTGTTGGACAAAAATAGTTAATAAGGCCTATCATGTTTCCTTTTGAGGTTGAGTTATGGGCATTTTTCGATGGCTTATAAATCTGTCTTAAAAACCATTTGTGATCCTCCTGATTGGACCAAACATGTCTGCTCCAGTTCCACCCAACTTTACCACCTAAAGCTCGTCAAGCAAATTAAATTCTCTTTTCATCCTTTTTGGTGCTCAATTGTACATAGTAATGTAAGGGTTTCAAATTCGTGATATATTTTTGTAGGCAATAAATTCTTAAGGTCATGATGAAAAGGGATGAGGAAATTCAAGTTTTCTTCAATACTGATATCTTCAATCTCCACCTTAAATTTATAGAAAAATACTTTCAGCAAACAAGTTTGGTTTAGCAAGAGCTTGCAGTCTTATTAGAAAGTAACTATGTATTAAAGACTACATAATATAAATTCCATACAGGAATATTTTGCTTGATTCAAGCTATAAAATCCACTAGAGGTCTTAATAGGCCAAAAGTAAAATTTTAGTGTAGTCCTTATTTAGTGTAGAATTAGAAGTTTTAAACTAACATCCATATTTGATTCAAAAGTAAGCAAATAGTATAAGTAAACTGTATAAGGAAGTTTGCATTTATTACTTGATATCCTTTTTTACGTTAAACGCAGAATTAAAATGTTAGAGATGTTATTTAAGCACTTTTATTGTCTGTTATGTTAAACAATAAAACAATGCTAGATGAAAATGTGTTACTATATTACGTATATATGTGTATAAATTGTCCATTTGCTTTGATAACTGTTTCAGTTATGTAATATTTTGAAACTAACTTTACCAAAATTGGTCTGTGATACATGTGAGTCTTAGCCAAAGCATTGAGCTTCAGTGACTTTTTACTAGTTTGTTAGATAAGAAATAAAAATTATTTCCACGCTACAAATATCTTGATTTATTGCATAATATGACCTCTTCTTCCTTCACAAAGTATTTATTTGATAATAATACTGTAGAATTAGTCATTTTGGTTTGTAAATAAAGAATTGTTCTTGTCAGCTCTTTTCCATCACGAAACATCTCCATTTCCAAAACAAGGAAACATTGATTTTAATGTTATATCCAAGTGGGTTCTTTCTAAAACAGCTTGCATTCTATGTAGCAGGTACCTAGTTGGAGATTACCAGACAAGCTATTAAAAGCTGATATAGGATTTAAATTGATCTTGTTAAAAGAGAGGAAACGAGAAAACAGTTAAAATTTGTACACAGAAAAAATTAATTGGGTAGTTCCATTTCTTTCCTTGCTGTATGATGGTAGCATATATCACCACAATTATGTACATTATACCCGTCTGTGGAATTTGGCTGAACATTAGCAAAGTGTAACACTTCAGGGATATCTCAAAACAAATTCAATTATAGAATTGGCTGAACATTAGCAAAGTGTAAATCTTAGGAGATATCTCAAAACAAATTCAGCTATAGAATTGAAATTTTGCTTGAAATTTCATTTCTACAAAGGCAAGGTCGAGGTTGCTTGATGATTTTGCATGTTCCTCCACAGATTTTGCTGAGCATTAGCAAAACCAACCATTTAGGTACTAGGCAAAATTTCTCATTTGGCTGTCTGTCTATAGGATACCTTGAAAACAAATTAAGCTTCAGTTTTGAAATATTGTATACAACTTCATCTCTACTTAAGTAAGATAAAGTCTGCTGATTATACAAGCCCTTATGAATGCCTGTTGTGATAAGTAATGAATTAAGAGCAAAAGTTTGAAAGTCATGATAAAAATGTCACTTTGATATTTAAAAAAAAGTAAGACACCAATAACAATATGCATTTAGTTATAACCACAATGATTAGGCATGGTCTCATACTACATATTATTTAAAAAATTACTTTATGGCTCAAACTTAACAGCTAATGGATGACTATTTACGATTTACTAGTTTCAAAAATTCACTTTTTCATAACAACTGTAATATCAGGTGTGCTTTTATTTTAGCTAAAAAGCCTATGGAGAAAATCTGCAGTTTAATTTACAGTCTCATAAGCCAATAATATTATATACAAAGTTGTTTGATATAAACTTCTCAGTATATGACAATTTTGTTCCCTGTTACATAAATTGTTCTCATTAATTTATATTTAGCTTTCTTTTCTCTTTGCTCTACTCATCTGTTTATTATATGTATATTTTTTACTGACATTACTTAGGCATGTAATATGTTTATAAGTGTAACATTCAGTGTACTCAGCAAAACAACGAATTTATATCTTAAAAGTGCTGAAATAAACTAATCTAATGTTAACTTGAATACTAGGGGCAAAATCTTTTTTGCACTATGTTACACACACTTTAAAGAACTTGTATTATCCAAACAATCCATGGTAATACTATATTTTTTCCTTAAATCAGTATTAGATAACTTTATTATGCATAAAACTAATGTATTAATGTTTTAAACTTTTTAACTGTATATAAAACTCAAAATAATTATTTCGCTTTTGTAGTACAAAAAGTATTTAAAAACAAAAATATACGTTAAAAATCCTTTTTTTATCAGTTGATTTACTTAAAATAATCTTTAAAAATGAAATGGCATAGGCAGTAGAATATTACACTATGTTATGTTCATAAAATAATTTGTATTTATTACAACTTTCATACAATAACCTCGATCACGTAATCTAAGTTCAGAGTCTGTGAACATCCATCTTCAGCCAGCAAATCTTAAATCAAACCAACCATATCTCAACATGTTAATTTTGATAAGCAATACTTAGACATGGTGTGAACTGGCTAAGTTAGATCAAGCTACCCACGTAAGCTTAAGAAATAAAATTACCCTATATCTATATTATATACAAAGTTTTATTTTGTTTAAAATAAGAAGCTACAGTTTATAGCTTGAAAAGTATATAATTATTTGAAAGGTAAAGTTATGTAATTGAAATATAAGAGTTGGTATAAACAAAAGACAAAGTACGAGAAAAAAATTGTATTATATACATTTGAAAGTGACCCTAAAATACTATTTTTCAACATTGTCACCATAAAAATTTAGGCACTTATTATAGCAGTGAACTAGTTTCAAAATTCTAGTGTTATAAAATTCTGCCGCTTGACTTCAACCAAGTAGTTACACCCTGTAGTCAGATCCACGTTGACATCAAAGAATTGCATCACAAGCTAGATCTTCATTGCTGGAAACAGGTGATAGTCAGGTGCAAGGTCAAGACTTTAAGGTGGATGTGGAGACACCTCCCACTTAAAAGCATCCTGGACTTCTTGAGTCCGATTTGCTATGTGTTGATTTTCGGTTCCCATCTTGCACAAAATTACGCAGAAGTTATTCTGCGTAATTGGCTTCAGAGAAAATTTTATCGGTCACAATGTTTGGCCTTCCACTTTGTTTGTCATCCTGCACATTATTTTGGCCATTTTTAAACCTAATGCCACCACTGACACACACCACCTCCAGTAATCACATCGTTCCCATAAACTTTGATGATTAATCTCAATTGGTTTATTGTGTTTAGCCCACAAAAACTGTATCACCGCACTTCACAACTTGTGGGATTTTCAATTGTGTCACACATTTTAAACTGCTATTGTAAAACAACAAGGAGTGACAGTAACCTCTCACTAGAATGGCTGGATAGCCACTGAATGGAGAAAAGCCCAGACATACAAATGGCCGTGATACAGAGTGAAACGTAATCATTTTTCTGGATAGCCCTCGTAAATGAATAAGAGTTCAGATAAATTTGGTATTGTCTTTTTATCAAAATTCAAAGTATTGTACCAGTTAAGTAGCTGTCAGAATGCAAACTACTAAGAATTTTGAGAAACTTTTGTGTAGTGGAAAGAATTATTTTGAATTATAAAACATATTTATGCAAGTTCCTCCTGAGCTTGAGCCTTGTTAAAAACCCAACAAAATAGTCCTTTCAGGTCAATCAAAAGAAGTAGGTGCATTTTGTGACAGCTGAAATATTAATTTATTCTCATGGGATTTTTATATGTACCCAATAACTCGAAAACCGTTAACAAAAATAAGAAATGTTATAAAAATTCTAGAACAGTTTTTTAATCTAGGTTTTAAAGTTTACACAACCACCATATTGAAAAGAAATGGTGTAACGAGCTGGGCAACAGATCTAACCAAGGATCAATTTTTGTAATAAGTTTAAATTTGTTTGGGACAGTTATCATTTTCACGAGTCATGTTATTTAACATATATATATATTACATATTCAGTGAAGTTATGCAGAAAATTTTGGTAAATGCTAACATGATTGCTATAGGGTGATTTTGTATACAAAATGTACCTAAAAGCAAGGGCTCCAATACTGATTTTCAGAGGCCACCTTAATTTTATTAACCGTAATCTTTACTCGAACAAGTAATTTTGCATTTCAATAGATAAAAAAATAAAATGATTATAAAGGCATTGACTTATGCTCAGAGTTTAGTCCATGGTTAAATTTATTTGTTATGGCTGCAATACAAGATTTATAAAATATTTTTCAAAATCTGAGTAGAGGATTTTTTCAAATCCGCCACTGCAAAAAAGTCTATATCAAAAGCCAGATATCAACAAGAATGCCTGAAAATTCTTTGTGAAATTATCAAACAAAATTTTTATTTCTATTCCTTCAGGGTAACTTAAAAGGTTGTAATTATGCAATTAAAATAAACTAAATCGAACAGATCCACTCTGAGATGTTCATAAGAGATGAGCAGAAGAAGGTTTCAACAAAAACATTGTTAATTTTAAATCTTGTACTAACAATAATTGACCATGCTTTAAATACGATATAAAGTGCTCAACACTTAAACATTTACTACCAATACGAAAATAAATACAATTTACAAAATATTATAAATACAAGACTATGTTACAGCAAGTGTCAGTTTCAGAGTGGGTCAAAAACTAGATTGTGGTGGGGTCAGGAGTCTGCCTTGACAAAAACTTTCTCTCGGGAGAATAGAGCGATGGCCGCCTCTATCTTATCCAGGTCTGCTTCTATCTGTTTCTTGCGTGTTCGTGTGTGCGCAACGTGTCTGTGCTCACTGGCAACTGGTTCAGCTGGGACACTAGCTCTGCGTAATCTGCAAGTAATCACAGAACAGTCATATTTATGCTTTGGCATAATTTTAAATTAAATTGCATTTTGGGGTTATTGGTAACAAAAATACAGAGTATCCAATGTATCAAACAGGAAAAAATCCTTTGTACGACTTAAATTAATAAAAGGCCTTATTCCTGCAAATCCAAATCCTCCTGAAAGAATACAGTAAGGTTCACAGAAAATAGTAAAAACCACATGCCATAATCACCAAAATAGAGTAATTCAGAAAACATGCAGAACATGCTAGACTGATGGCAAGGACAGAAAACACCCTACTTCTGTAACACATGCCCAGATAAACCTGGTTTGTCCATTGGCCAGTGTTTTGACTGGTTTCATCTCAGTTTGTAAGTAAAAAAACCGTATCTGGGTGGATTGTTGGGTTTACAGTGCGTTGTGTTTTATAAAAAAGTGTCCGTTTGAACATTGTGACGAGCAGATTGGTTGCCGGTGACCAGAATTTGTTTTTGCTACTTCCTGTGTACAATAAAAAAACCAATATTGCTTCTGCTAATCCATAGTGAAGAATTTATGATTTTACATTCCAATTTTTCAACATTGAAAAATTCTAGAAATGAAGTTCTTGTGCCACCACTGGTGACTGGCAACCAGCCACGTAAATTCTAGGTGAAGTGGACAAATCATGCCAGGATTATCATTTGGAGCGTCGCACCGGTCTTTCACATATATAAAGTAAGTTTTAACAAACAATTATTTTAGTTATTTGGGGTTGGTACGACCGATGTTGCACAGTCAATGTGTTAAAGAACATTGTCAAAAATATAATACAAAAAATTTTTAAATATGTGCACTGTACAGTATACAATACAAATAAATATTGTATCGATCCAACAATAGCTCTTTATATAATACCGTACCAACTGAAACTTCTAAGCACTACAGATCTGTACTTTTCTGCTTGATTATTCCCTCTACCAAGCCTGAGCAAGGTCTTTATGCAGAATCATTCTATTGATTGTTCCAATTGTTCTCAAGGGATAATCCTGATATCAAAACCATACTAACCACAACTTTTACTGAGTATAAATCTCTAAAACTGTCATTGTAACAAAGTTGTTTATAGGATAAATATAATTAGCAAAGAGTTGATCCTTTCTCAATTAGTTAGATGAATAACTTGCCCAGCTGTGAAAGGGCAGTAGCAATAAATCCAGTTTAGTACTCACTTTGCTTAAGGGTGTTGAGGTGCTTCAGTTTAACATCCTCTGGTAACATAATATGACCTTCTGGACACTCATCAGCCGCTTCCTTTGCCCTCACCATTCGCTCCTTCTCCTGCTCTTTCCTGTGTTCCCTTAGATACCTGATAAATGTCATCATCTTATAATAGCACATGACAGACAAAATAACAAAGCACAGTTTTGGTGAGGGAAATATTGCCAGACAGTAGCCTGAAGCGAACATGATAAATTTTCTACATAAGTTAAATGACAATTTTTTAAGTAAATGATAGGTTTACACTAGAAAATTTAAAGCCACCACAATAATACAGAATAAAAGCAGAGTGTTATTACCTGGGCACAACTCCACGTTGGTAGGTGGGGGGAGCTCTGGTAGGGTCCATCTTACTTGAGTCTGCTGTCTTCATCCTATACGGCTCTGGTATAGTTGCATTTATCTTTACAAAATCCTTGGCTCCTCCCTAAAAATACCACAACCACTTTAAAAATAACAGTTTAAAATTTCAGATACTCCATAAAATTTTGTTTTTTTAATTTGTTGTATGTTATAGTCTTTTCCCAGTGAATACATAGGAAAAAATGTTATACCCGCAGTACATTTTCAAAAACCCACAATAACTTAATTTTGTTGAGGTTTTAGCACAGGTCGGTATGTTCAAAGGTACTTAAAATGCACTGGAAACATTTTTTTTGTTTTATGAAGATATAAATAATTTATGCATAAATTGTATGCTTTGTTTATTTAATATTATTTTTTACATTTAGTTGAATTTTAAAAGTATTTTACCATTAGTGAAATTCAAATAAAGTTTGTTGTATACTTTTATGAAATTTTTGGTAAAAATATATGGTGTTTTACATACCTTATACTTTTCATCTTGTGAACCGATTATGAGATTTGATATAAAATTTTAAAGTAGATCCAAAAAAGTACTAGTTATTTCTATGGATAAAGTCATAATTGTATTATATTACATAGTTTTTACAGCTACAGCTTGACTAAAAGTAAATATAAATGTTCATTGCTATGACTAATTTTGAATCATACTGCCTAAAGATTTTGTATGAACTTTATTGCTTAGCATAGCATAGTTAGGAGTTTTATTTAATAGCAATGATAAAAATAGATTTTAAGGTGTATGTTATATTTTATTAAAACTCGCAAACTAAAAAAAATATTTATTTTTAATTGTAATATTTTAGTGAGGATTTTGCTTAATAAAGTGGGTTCTACCAACTCTCACCTGTTTTGAGATATATAATATTTCTAAATAGCCATTTCTGTCAAAGTATTATTTTACTCTTGCAAGTTGTATGCATTGTTCAACTTTATACCATGATAAAATATAACATGTGTTAAGGCAAAGACACAGATATTTCAGGATTTAATAACCAATGAAATGATAATCACTTAATTATTGCAAATATTATAACATGTAATTAATTACTCTGTTATCATGGCTTTTATTGTGGCCTGTCGTTATCACATGTTAGACAGTGTCACGTCAATGTTGTGTTTTGACAAAAGTGTATATTGCATTTTTCGATCATTGAGGAGAGATTTGAGTTCAAAAATAGCAAACAATGACTGCAAGTGTAAATAAAATGGACTCTTGATTTAGACAATGATAACACACACGATTACAACAGCTCTTTGTGTGAAGTAGAATTTTAATGCCTATGTGACTATACTAATTTAGGCCAAATACAAAACCTGTTGTGTACATTGGTTATGTTTGACGTAACATAGCGCACATAGTACACCAGCATTGTACATATCCAGTGTCTAACACCAGCATACCCTCTGTATTCATTCTCAGAATTTTTTTATGGGGGATAACAGAATTTTATATATTAAGTTGCAATTTTGTATGATATTGTTAATAATTAACTTATAACTACGTTATTTCAAAATATTACTTAGTTTGCTTTGATTTTTAAATTTTATTGTTGCTTATAAAATGTACTTGTAAGTCTGTATTAACCCACAGCGTGCCACATAACTGCAATGACGAAATAGTTAAGTTAAAATTTAGTCTGCAACGGTTAAATATTGTATAATAAAATCATGGACACATTTCATACATACACCATGGTGTCAAAAGTGATGAATTAAGATGGTTCTGATCTTTAATTCATGATGTCACTTCCTCCAGTGAATAAATTTGAAGAATGTTTTCCCACGTAACACAAGTATTATTCAACCAAAATGTAATAAAACAATCGTGAACACTCGGTTTACCAAAGTCGTTAAACAATTCCTCAATGGTGGATGATTTAAATATTAAATTCATATCTGAAGTCAGTCAAATTAACGCACCATGCTATCCTCATCCCTGTCTTCATCCCATGTGAGGCCAATGTCCGGGGGTGGGGGGTGGTGTAAGACCTCTAGGGGAACCTCAGTCTGCAACCCCATCTCTTTGACAGCCACACCACTGCTGGGAGCAGAACCCTTGTTAGCTGCCTCCTCCAGGCGGGCGCTGGGGTAGCGGATCACCCCATCGTAGTACATGGTCTCCAGCTGTTTACTGTTGAGAGTCTGGGACCCTGCCGGAACATGCACCAATTTGATTGATATTTGAGTACACAGTTTGACAAACGGTTTTGAACTCAGGAAGAATATCATACCACCATCTCAACAGCTTCAGTGGTCTCTGCTTCTCTTGGGGTCAGGATTCTGTTCAGTTTGTATATACATTCTGTTTAACATGAATATGTGGTAAAACAGAAAACAGCATTACATATACAGTGCCATGTATAAAAGAATATTGTATATGTAAAACAAAGCTGTCAAAAAAAACATCCTACACATAATGTAGCTGTAGAGGGAATGGTTGATTCAATATTTCAATATAAATTTTGAGTTAAGCTCCAGTTCACCTTTCTCATATTGCAGCGTCTGGAATCTGATGCTGTCCTGGAATATGGAATCATGTTCATCTGAAGAGATCCAAAAAAAGTTGGTGACAAATGAACTCTTTACATAGTTTCAATATCAGAGACACCTAGACTACAAAATATAGTGTAATCTAGATGAAGAGGCATTGTCATTGTCTCATCTATGTGTCTCTGAAGTTGAAACGATGTTCATTTGAGCTTCTTTATCAACGGCTTTTTTGGATCTCTTCAGACAAACGTGATTCCAGATTCTAAGAGCCAAGTCTATGAGCCGCGTCAAATTCCAGACACTGCACTAAGAGGAAAGTGAACTGGAGCTAAACTTAACATTCACAAAAAACGCATATTGGTCACAAAAAGGTGGTGCAACAAAATTAAATGATTTATTTTTAACTAACAAAAAATTCCATAACAATAGCCTAAAGTTATACATCAAAATAACAAATTTAGCAGTCTGCATACTAAATTATTTAGACTACATCCTTGTTAGATAAGATACTGTAATTACAGAATATTATTCTTTATTTAAAATAGATATTTTCACTTTCTTCTTAAATGCATTCTCAGTTGAACTCTCAGGTGTAATGGTAGACAATTAAACAATTTCACAGCAGAATCCAAAACTTGTCTTTCAAAGAATGTGAATGTATTTGGGTTTATTAACCAATTACGGTTAAAATCAACTGCACCATCTTAAGCATCAATATGCTGTATGAGAAACAGTAACAGAAACTTGATACGATGTTAGCTGGACTTGTCACAAGAATGTTTGACACAGATAAGGGACGCATTAACGCAAAATGATCTATAAAAGAGGTGATGATCTATATTTTATTTGCAAACAAATATTTACTTTTTATTAACCCTACAGCTGGCATGAAAATAATTTTTGTCGCCAAATGTCCGACCAATTTGGCAACAATGAATATTCGTCGCCAAAGTACACATGTACAGTTATTTACGTTTTAAGGTTTTAAGGTCATATAAATTATTTATATTTTATTGTATTCTGGTGGAGTAATAACTATAGTACCGATTGATTGCTTTTTATTCTGATTATCGTACAACAACGAACATCGTTCTCAAGGCACATAAGGGATTGACATAAAAGTAAACTTATTACTATTCTACTTGACTGACTCAGGAATGATTCATCTGGTTTGTTTGCACTTGTTTATTACTAATTGAGGGTATCCATTGGGTCTAAGATCTGATTCAACTTTCTTAAATTCCTCTTTTAATCCATCTTATCTGAGCATAAGCTCTTTGCTCTATCAAATGACAAGTAGGCCAATCCTTCTTTGGTGTTTTATGATGGTTTGACTAATAATTTAAATATTTTCCTGTTTTCTTTTTTAACAACCCTATCTCTTAATACACACACATCCAAAAAAGGAAGCTTGTTTTGGACCTCTACTTCCATTGTGAAGAGGATGGAAGGAGAAATTATATTAATATGAATCAAAAACCTATTCAATCTAGTGTTTTCATGAGGAAAAACAACAAAGGTATCATCCACATACCTTCACCAAATCTCCCATGTAGGTGGTCAAATGCCAGAATAACCAATCAGTGGAACCCAGCGGGGATCACTTCTGGCTGGTTTATACCTACCAGTTGAACCCACCACTGGGCACAGCAAAAACCGATGTGCCACTTCAATCTGGGCAACCTTATGGATGTCCAGTAGCGGCACATCACTAACCGCAAATGTTGAGATTCTGGAGTTCATGGGCAATTCGATAGGCCTAGTCTACAGTGGAGGATGACTGTTGGAGTTGGTGGGGTTTGTTCCCTTACCTCAGAGGTTCTTGTTAACCTCAACAAGGATGTGCCACCCCCTGCCTACTTTGACTGGAGAGGCCCGGTTCAGAGCTGGCCTCCCCTCCTTCCGGGATGACTTTGAGATGTAGTGCCCTAATTCTTCCTCATGGATCTCGATAGGAGGTGACCCCTACTCCCTAACCTTACCCATTCTGAATATCCTATCACTCCGGAAGCAGCGCAAAGGTTCTTACAGGACTAAATGCAATTTATAAGCTTCTTGTCCTAAGAGAACAAAAATAAAAACCAATCAGTGGAGCTAACTCTATCTTGTAAGAACAATATTGAAGCATTAACAGTCTTCCATTGTCTACAACCATTTGAATGAAATTTGGATATTTCAGAAAGCAGAGTTTACTATCAGTTTCAATCTCACACCTCGGCTGTTTAGGACAATCAGAATCAGCTTTCTCCCAGGTAGGTATTTGAATTTTTCTAAGTGGAACATGACGACTTCCAGAACTCTTTGCAAGGTCAAGTTCAGTCTATTCACCCACTCTACATGCTAGAGTGGGGTTAATTAAGAAAGAGTCAGTATTGTGAGCCTAGTGCCTCTGTAATTTAAGAGACATCCATACCTCACCTTGACTGCGGTAGCCTCTGGGTACACTGTCCACTGTGGTACCAGTGTCAGGGGTGTCCCCACATGGCTGTCTGACTTGGCCCTGAACAGGTCTCTTATTGCGGGGCGGAGAGCCAACTGCCAATTGTCGTGACAGGTTACGAGAACTGCCAGCTGCAGTCTGAGTGTTCCTCCTCTCCGTCAGGGGCTGTACCTATCATAGAACAAAGTGTTTATGTGTTGCTAAAGCTGTATTGCTTCTGTAATATTTTAATAATATATATGAACAGTATATGTACTTTTGTGTTATCAATATTGTTAAAGCAGTAATGAACTTTTAAGTGCAAGGTGTACTATTGTCTACTTCACCCCTTATTGTCTCATTTGGTACTTAAACTAAAAAATGCATAGCTAGACTAAATTACTTAGTAAAATGAATCGGAAATGGCAGTACCCAGTCTGGAACAACACCAAAACCACAATAATACACATTGAATACCAATATCTGATTTGATAGTTAATTACATTCTATATTACATTAAAAATTATTAAAATATATCGTGTTTGCCACTGTACATGACACTAAATTATGCATGTGTCATGTGGTTATCGTGAATTTACATGGTTAAAGTACAAAACGTAGTACAATTATTTTATGGAATTACTTACAAAGCAAAAGTTCCAAGCTCCACACACTAGTTAGTGAAATTTTGTTATAGAAAAGATTCTTGAATTTTTGTAAATGCCAGCCAGCAGTTGGATTGAGTTATTGTTAAATCTGCTTTACAATGAACCCCTATGACTCAAATGTGACTGAAGTACAATATTTCAATTGTCACCTAGTTTAGGAGATATTGTGTAAGGGTCTCCGAGTTTTACACAAATTTACACAGTTTAATTTTGAAATATTTTAAAACGTGAGAAATCTAGAAAACAAAAGATGAGAACAATCTTAAAAACAAACTTAATTTAAATCGGCTCTATGATTTTAGAATTTCATCATTATTGTGAATGAGAAACATTTAGGTATCATAAATATATGGTGAAGAACTTTTACAAACCTTTTACGATTTTAAATATACATGCATTATTAAGACAAACCTCTTCCTCACAAACACTTGCAATAGATAATACTAATTACACAAAATATTTTGATATATTCAAATCATCAAATTTACAATTTGAGTTTTTCAATAAATAAAATTAATTATTTACAAAACATGTATTCATACTTATATTATATTATTTACATTAATATATTTCCAATTCAGAGCATTCAAGTTTTTAAGCAAGTATGGCTATAAGTGAATGGTAACAGCTTGACTAAACATGAATCATCACGGAATAAAAGAATTACGCAATGTGGTAGAACTTACTTGAAGGTTCTTGTTACGCTGTGAATTCAATTTGTTTGTCTTGTCCAGTTTCATTTCTTTCAATCTTCTAACATTTTCTTGGAGGAAGTTCCGTTTTGGTTTTTTTGATATCACCTGTGAAAACCAATTTGGTTTCATCAGTAAAATTCTTTGTGTACCATAAAATTGTAAATGATTATATTCCAACACGTTCAATTAAGAAATTTAAAATGACAATGTTATTTTCTTTACTATATTGCAGTCTTCTTGTGTATTCAATAATATTCAGTAAGTATGTTGTTATAAAAATACAAAATAGATTAATCTCTATTCTCACTGTTCCGCTTATGTAACAATTTTAAACAGTCAATACAATAATCATAACAACAATATAAAACATTCAAAGTGATAATTTATTTTATCTACTCGTTTTATTTAACATTACATCATTGAGCTTTGTTTAAAATGAAAGGGTGTTACACTGGTAAAATTGTTCCAAGAATATAGCATTATACAGCATCAAATGTAGTGAAATTAATGTTACTTGTTTGAAAATATTAGCTTTTTATAATGCATTTTTGTATCAATTTTGAATATATTTCGTAATTTTAATAAATTCTTTTCCACATAACACGATTAGATTGGACTCTCAAATAACCAAAACCTGAATAACAAAGTTTATGGGTTAACTGAATTGGTTTCAGACAAAAAGTGTTTTATGTTTCACTAACATAACTAAATAATCATCATATTATGAAAAGCAGCCTAAAACATAGCCCAATGTATATCCAATTCAGTATCATGAATCTGCAGGTGCAGTTCATACTTAACACACATTTTAGTTGTTTTTAAAATAACAATTTTGCATATTATTCTGTATTCACTGAACTATCTCTATCTCCGTTTCATCAAATACAGTTAGACCAGACTCTATTATGACTATACTTTTAAAATCAATTTCAAAGTTTCTATTAACATACGCCTACTATCAGAGTTAAATAATAATATGAATATAATTTCACTGTTGTAACAGCCCCATGTTAAACTTAAAAAATCAATTATTTAAAAAAATATATACTTTTTAAATGTTCACAAACATACATAAAACTATAGGTTAGCTATTTACTAGATATGGTAGATAAGTAACATATACAAACAAAAATTAGCAAATATGTATTAGACAAACCAATTTCAATAAACAAATTTAAATTATATGACAGAATTTATATCCCTTGGCAGAGATTTCGGTGATCTGTTTTTTTTATTTTATTTTTTTAAATATGCATGTGTTTATTATTACAACCAATTAGCTGATATTAAGTTGCTTAGTGGATTGAGAACAACTGCCTGAGCATCACACTTCACCCAGAAACTAAACAGCTGGTTTTTATCAAACAAAACAAAATACACTCACGTAAGTGTAATAATGGAACTTTTGGAGCATTTGAGTCAAGGCCATACAGTTGAATATTTTAAAAAACTCACAAGAGGCAAATCTAAAGTATAAGAACTTTAAACTGATAACAAATATGTATATACAATTATAGTTTTACATACATAAAATCAATGAACAAAAATCAAGAAATTCCAAAATAATACATATTTTTAAAAATCTTACCTTGGCCAAGCAATTCCTTTATTGTAGTCATATTTTCGTTGTTGTTTTTTAAGAAAATTCCGGCAAAGAAGCCCTGAAAAAAGATTACTTTTTATCACTAGTAAAATAAAAACTTATTATTGCATGTATTGTAATAACAGTACTGTATTAAAGATACAAAATCATAGTGAACATTTTGTCACAGTTACAAACTCGATCATATGTTGTTTTAACCTATTGCCAGCTCCTAAATTGGAAATCAGATACAAAGATTTTTGGAGATTTGTAAATGTACTCTCACCTTACAATCGCTTTCAAAAAACAAGAGTAATTTTAACTCGTTTAGTAAGCCAATTTAGAATTTAAAATACAGTATGTACAGTATTTGTGTAGTTTATAAAGAAAAACAAATATTTATTAAAACAAAATATATTTGGTAAAAATATTTTTCCTGGTAAAAACTGTAATAAAATAGGAAGCAAACAAAACAGCACCAAAGAGAATTTCGCTTACTGATATCCCCTGGTTGGCCATAGTGTAAATAATGAAGTACTCCTAACTTGGACTGTCCTGGGCTTAACACTGCTGAATAATAAGTGACAATAGATGCAGGACACAAAGCGGTCGAG
This sequence comes from Homalodisca vitripennis, assembly GCF_021130785.1. Lineage (NCBI taxonomy): Eukaryota > Metazoa > Arthropoda > Insecta > Hemiptera > Cicadellidae > Homalodisca > Homalodisca vitripennis. The sequence goes on along the minus strand of NC_060211.1, from coordinate 142,664,608 downwards.
GGATGGCACCGACATCTCCATTGTACTCCTGGCGGGCATCATGTATCAGAGCTTGTAACTGTCACAAAGCTGAGCCATTGTCGGCAAACTGTGATGATGGCGATATTGATCTCATACGCTGGCAATAAATAATAAATTGTCTCGTAAAAGGCCGACACCACTTCAAAAATTGCAATAGCCATTTGTTATTAATACAATAATTCACATCTAAGCCCACTCTTTAGTTGCATACTAATCTTTCTTACTGTTAAAACCAACTAACTACACACTTTGTTCACTTTATAAAATGTAAATATTTCTATTCAATAATGATTCAAGATATGTACCATCACTTCTGTATCTATCCAAAAATTTGTATTATTTTTACTAATGAATTATCCAAAAAGTGCTTTAATATTGATGTTTGATATTTTATTACAAACATTATAATAATGGTCATGATAAACCATCACTAATCTAACTAGGACCTGTACTAATAATTTAATTTGTATTTCCTCTCTTTTATACACAGGGTTGTGTTTATGAAGTGTCCATGCTCCATACACCATTGTTAGAATAAATTGTGAATTGTTTGCTGTTTCTCCTAGACTAAACACACAGCTTAATACAATTTATTATGGGCTTAGTAGGGTATAAACTTATCCTAGATTTAAATATCCCCATTTTTGGACACTAAAAGCTTACATTTTCATATACTGTATAAACTTAATTAAAGCGACTTTTTTATTTGGTCTTGTAATTGAAGAGAATTTTATGTGGTGAAATATACGTTACTCATTATCACTTATCTTCTTGTTGGATATCTGAACTTCCTGTGATAAACTGATGTGAATGAGAAATTTCACTTAAATTATTATATTAGTGACATAATATTAGAATATTATTTTATTGGCTTTTACAAGCTAACTGCAGCCATGTTAAAAAGAGCCACTTAAAATTTTTTTTTATTTTTCCATGCTATATAATGTGGGTTTTAGAAACCATAATATTCACCAAAAAAGCCAAACAAGTTGAAACTTGGTAATAAAGTTGATTCTATAAATATCTTGGCTAATTTCATTGGCTAACTTGGTATGCCATTTCGTTTCATTATCATTCTGGCTGCTCAAACTTGAAAGAAATTCACAACTCTATTATTTATGGACCTAGAGAAAAAATAAAAAGTGTTCTGAAATGAAGGGGTGAGTGTATGAAGGAGGTAAGTAACAAAAGTAAGTTCTTGAGTGTTTCATTATCATTCGGACTGCTCAAACTTAAAGGAAATTCGCAACTCTATTATTTATGGACCTAGAGAAAAAATAAAAAGTGTTCTGAAAATAAATGCTTATAGCATTTCCTAAACTTTTCTTTATAAAAAACATTTTTTCCACTTAAAATGTTTTTGAGATGTTGGTTACATAAAAATAAGATTTTTTAATCATCAAGAGCTGGCAAAAAGAATGCTGAAATAAGTTGAAACATGATTATTTGGTTCAAACAAGAACAAAAATTAATCTTATAAATACCTTGACTAAGTTTGTTGGGCAGCTTGGCACATCTTTCATTTCATTATGATGGATATACAAAAAATAAAAAGAATTCACAACTCAAGTGAAACTGAAGAAAACTTAATAAGTGTTCTGGAATGCTTAAAATATTTCCTAGAATTTGGTGTACTTAACAATTTTTTCTCAAAACAGTTTTCAAGATATTGATTACATGTAAATCCCATAAGATTTCTGTCACCAAGAACTGGGAAAAGAAATGATGAAACCAGTTTAAATTTCGTACAAAATGTCTTGGCTAAGGTCTTTGGCCAGGTTGATACACTATTTTGTTCCAATATGGCGACTTTTGAAATTTAAAAAAATCCACATCTCTGTTATTTATGGACCTACACAAAATGAAAAAAAAATGTTTGGGAATGCATAATAATTCCTAAACTTTTCCTTATAATTAATCTTTAATCATGCCAAACGGTTTTCAAAATATTGAGTACATATAAAAGAAAAATAACCAAAGAAATAACCAAGAAGAAATAAATTATTGATATTTAATTTGTCACAAAACCTACCTACTTCTTCTGACTGAGGCGGAAGGTCGAAGGACTATTTAAACAAAATATTATCTGTTGTTCTTTGGTATACTAAAATTTATATACATACAGTAGTTGTAAATATAAAACTGTAGTATATTTATGTACAATACAATATATAAATGTGGTAATTCTGAGCAATTGGCCTATTGGGTCAACTTTAATTTCTTTCATATTTTAGTATGACAATCTGGTTGACCTTAGAAAGGAAAATATGTTAAAATTAAGCTTAGGAAAGTTATTGAAGGCATTGCCAGTCGATAAGATGTCCATTGTCTATGTGCTGAGCCACTTCTATCTTGTGTAGATTGAAAAGAGGTCGAGGTGTTCATGTCATTTGAGCTAAACTTTTAGATACTTTCTCACAGGATGCTTTACTTTTTCTGCCAGCAGTAAAGGAGGGGGAAGGAGGGAGGCCATAGATAGGTGCCTCTAATAAAGGTGCACTGCTGGCAAGAGAAATTTGTAATTAGTGCTTTCCTGTGATCAGATCATGTTGAGTGATTTGAAACAAGGTAATTTTACACTTAGGAATAAAGGTACTTAAGGATAAATTTAAATTTGAATTCACCCATACTTTAATATACGTTATATATACTCATAACTATTCACAGGACTGATGTAACTGTGTCCCATATGATAGTAGTAACTCGTTGGCCCTTCACCTTCTTAGAATTATAACTCGGAATTATAAAAAAGAATCCTTGTTAAGGGAACAATTAGGCCAACAAACCTCCGACTATCATTGTGTGCAACCCCACACTGTTGGCAAACTACTAAACACAACACTTAATTATTACACTCACTATTTCTTTTAAGTGCATGTTTTAGATTTAGTGAAGTTGACACACAACATGGTGGTTGTGATTCCTGACATAGGCGTGTCACAACGCTCTGGTATGATTTGTTTATTTTAACCTAGTTTGTAATTATGTGTTAGGTTAGTTATTTACCTGAAGAAGAGATCAGACTGCAGATCTCGAAACATAGTGTTACTGATTTTTTTGTTTCACTTAACGATGGCAAATGTCTGGAAAAATCCTGTTTCCTTCGCAATCCTTCCATCATCAAAAATAAACTTCAAATATATGTCATTATGCTGATCTGTTCTTACTTTGCAAGCGTGCATGCGAGAAAAGTGTGTGTGTATGCGTGTGTGCGTGTGCGCGTGCGTGCGCGCGCGTGTGTGTGTATGTAAGAATAAAACAATAGGTTAATCATGTTTTAAATTTACTGTTAAAATACATAATTAATTCTAAAATATGGCAAATAAATTTTACTTGTATATAAGATTTTGAATTTCGTTGATATTACACTACTGGAGAGTCGTAAACTACCTATATTGGAACATATATTAGATTGATGCTATTTTACACTAAATCAATATTAAATCATTTTTATGAAAATGTTTATTCCATTTTTAAGCTTCTGAAGAAGCGCATGGATGCCGTGAGTTGTGATAACCACACCCAGGTGCATATTTGGCCGGTAACAGACCACTAAAGAGTAAAAGTGTGCATACTGGATACGTTTGTGATCAAGTCCAGTCTGCAAGTACTGTCTCAACTTGCCTGTTGTGGTGCAAGCACCATGTTCCAGCAATTAGTATATTTTGTTGTGATTTTTCACCTGACTTGGTGCTCAATTTCAGATACATGTTTAATGGTTTTACATACTTCATATTAGCTGTCAACATTGACTGTACATTCATCACTTGTACATTTCATCATCAAATGTTAATCGTTTAATTACTATTTTGAATTTTTAATACTATATTATATTTTACAACTTAACACCTTAAAAATAATAAGGCATTTAAAGTTCTTAAAATGTCATGTTTCTGTCATTGTAATACATGACAATGGCAAATGGCCGTAGCCTAATTTATATAATCCTTGCATAACTAAGTTTTACTTACACAACATAATAAAGGTACAATTTCAATATATTCAATGCAACCTTAATATTTTTTAGAAAATAGAAAATTGGAACAATTATTTCACACAGTCTATGTAAATGCAAAGCAAAATACAAGATAATTAACCTTACAATATAATAACATTTAGAGTTGCTTTCAAATACTGTATTATTTAAACTGATGCATCTTTCAGTAATCTGTATCACCTGATTTGGGCTATAAAAGTATTGGTCAGAATTTGTTACCTCTTTAATAAGATGGGATAACTTTTGTGTGTGTGTGTTTTTTTTTTACTTCAATTGTGAGGTTTTAAGATCCAGCTGTAGTGAAACTACCATCAATTTTAACACAAAGAACCATATTAAAATTCAAACAGATTTACACTATTATATTTGGTAGTAGAATTATGGGAGGTGTCTCTTTTTAAAACTACAATTAATGCGCATCCATACAATTTTAGATTTTCTTGTAAAGTTTACACTTTGTGAATGTTCAAACATTGAAGTACAAAAGAGATTAATATTTTGGTACTTTGGTATTATTCGGAGGACACTAAAACTACAGGAGAAAGAACAGGCTTTTATGACTTACTGTGAAATACATGTCATTATGATAATCTGTTCTTGTTTTCTGCCTCCCAAAAGGAAGCAATGTCAGGAAGAAGGAGACCACACTGTCCCTATCTACTATTTGTTATATAAGTAGGTAAATACATACGTACGTATTATAAATATAAAACATTAATGAACACTCACGTGATCTGAGCTTGAATTTAGATACTATATTAAGGTATGTTTATATTTATCCGCCAGAAGTGCGATCATGTTGGACACTTCAGTGGCCCACACTCCTTATCACCAACATCGCTTTCTTTTGAGAAGCAAAAAACAAGAACTGATCATCATAATGACATGTAATTTTCACAGTACATCAAATAAAGTTTTGTCTTTTTAATAATAAAGTTTGTTTTAAGTTCCTGGTAAGAAAAACTCTTCCAAATATAGTGACCTGTGGATAATACAAAATACCAAGATTTGTTCTGAATAACTAGAATAAAAATATAAAATTGTTACTTTATTACTTAATAATACTACTCAAAAGCGAAACAGAGTTTCATATTGAAAAAAAAATCAAATTCCAAATCACTGAACATGATCTGGTCACAGGAAAATACTAATCATACATTTTTCTGGCCAACAGTGCTCCTTTATTGACAGTACCTTCAGGGCCAACCCATACTGTTGGCAGAAAAAGAAAAACATCCCTCAAGAAATTATCAAAACTTAAGCCCAGATGACAAGAGAGCGCCTCAACCCCTCTAAAATCTGGACAAAATAAGAAGCGACTTGACACGTGGACAACATCTTATTAACGCCAACAATGACTTTCCTAAACTTACATAATTCTTTGCTTTCTAAGGACTACCAGATTGTCATGCTAAAATATGAAAAGATTTAAAGTTGACCCAATAGGTTAATTGCTCAAAATTTCCCTATTTGTATATGATGAAAACACACGTATACACACACATTCATTAAATTTGTATAAAGGGCAATAGCCGAATTTAATTTCAAAAGTAGGGTACAATAAGCGGACCCGGTTTTCATATTGAAATTGGCCAACGATATTACTCAATCATAACCATCTATATAATCAATCAATACTGATAAATTATTTTGAACTAACTTATTAACTTAAATAGTCTATATCAACGCCTGTAAACACTTTAAAATAATACACGTAGGGTAATATTTCAATTTTACATGAGTAATTTTTATTATTAAAAATGGCAGTCAACTTTAGACAACTACACGACATAGCTTTAAAAGATGATAAGACATAAATAAAATACCTATATTGTTTTTGTGGCTTCAACATGTTGGACTCGTACTGAAAAACCCATTATGTGAAATTTGTGGGAAAGAAACAGCTGTAACTGTGAGAGGAGCAAATATGGTCATCTTCAGTTTTCCTAATTTTTGTTATTATAATTTATTTGATCACTGTAAATATTAAATTCATATTTTAATTTAAAACATATGATTGTTATTGAGGACTATAGATACTTTTATATCGATTTATAGTCTAGTATTTGAGATGCGAATATTAGGTATCGATGACTACATTCTTCGATATATAAAAACCGGGTCCGCTTATCGTACCCTACACAATTTCAATAAACATTAAATCACATAAAGTACTTGCTCCACCGGGACTCTTATATTTTTCTGCTACTTTCATATTAACTTTCTAAGCATTTCCCATTGGTAAAATCAACAAATAACGTGGAGTGAGTATTTGATAAAGTAAATAATCTGAGCAGATCAGTTTGAAATTAAAACAAAAACAGTAAATATATATATTTTTCACATTTCGTTTTGATATATTATAGCTTGGAACCTTTTTGTAAATAAATATATATATATGTATAATGTAATTAATAGGCTGCTTTTAGGTACGTAAATGAAATAGGCCTAGGCTAAATATACATTATTCCTTTGAGTAAAGCGAGTGTTTGCATAAAACAACTGCAAGTTTGAATAATCGGACTATTACGAACTGACTTACCCTGTCTGTGAAGAGTGTGTAGAAGAATAAACACTAAAATTTTATTTAAATTTTGTATTTTAAGGCACAATAATTTAAACTTGAACAGCCGTCGGCCGATATAAACAATTGACGTCATTTATTTTACTTCTCTTGCCTACACAGGTTAGCCAACGCAGTAAAGTTTAATTTTTAACAGGCTGTCGATCATTAATGTTCATATATATATATATATATACATATATATATACACATATATATATACATATATATATATATATATATATATATATATATATATACATATATATATATATATATATATATATATATACATTTTTGGTATACATATCGCGAGTGTGTGTGTGTGTGTGTGACTAAACTAAAGAACTAAGGAGGAAATTTAGTTAGAAGTCCCTTTTGAAGTTTAACTCATTTTATGTGATAATAAAGAAAAACTGTGTGCGTAATTACAAAACTTTAAACGTTTATTTAATGAGTTAAGGCTTTAATTTCAAAGAAAATAGATCTTGCATCCGTATGAGGATTGTGTGGCAGGATTTTCTATTGGTAAATCAGTTTTATTTGGTAACGTCTTATTAGAGTATGTACCCTATCTGTTTACTACAGTAATTGTTTATAATTAAATTTATATTCAAAATGTAAATTTGAGATTAGGTTTAACCAAAAGGAACTCTATATTTAATATAAATTACAAACCTCTTGTATTAACAGATAGTTATATTTTTAACAATTCATTAGCATCAAAACTTCAAAATCTAAGATTCTATAGCGAAACATTTGTGTATTTGAGACAAATTCCTATTCAAACGCCGTTTTAACTTTAATCCCGTGTTAAAAGCGAAGACTTGAATCTGCGGCTGCCAGCTAACTTGCGTCCCCCCTTAATCTGGAATACATTTATTAGATCCTAAAACTCATCGATTTCATGGAGAATATTCCCGAGATCATGTTCTAGAGAGTATTTTATATCTCCTAAACCACTCAGTGTGTCAGATCCACCCAAAATAATGTTCTATATACGCCACTGATTAGGCATATTATTTTCTCACAGACTAATTCCTCTGACTGAACAGTTTATGTTTGATAACCTAAATATACAATAATATTAGTTATAAGTCGTAATTAACGTAAATGTAATGATCACATCAGGTAAGATAGATGATTCAATTTTTTTATTTGCTCTATAGAGGTTTACATGCACTGTCCGTCTTGAAACTTGCAATAAGCCAGATGTTCAACCCATAACTAAACTTTAGAGGTAATACCTATAACGAAGCTCATTAATATGTTGTATTAACTGTTTAATATATTACCTTCATATTTTGTGCATATTGCATTTACCAAATTGGAATAGGCTCTGATGAATTTATCGACCACCATTCCGATTTCAACAATGTGGAATTCTATTGTCACAGACCTATTTCAATACACAAGGGACTTGTGCGTCCATATACATAAAGAATAGGCGTCAAAATACGGAAAGAATGACCCTTTAATGTTATACTTTTTAAATTACAACTTTTAATGATTAATTCACCTGCAATACGTTCGAGATAAGAAATTCTTTCCTTATTTGGGTGACAAATTGGCACTATGTCAGAAATTATATCTTCCAAAATCGAACACAATTTTTCCATGTTTAACTACAAAAGTATTGTTAATTTCTATTATAGTCAATTTTCTGTACACCACTATGATTGCAGGAGGCATTAACGATCAGCCCCTATGGAATTTCGATCTATTTCTTTATAGGTATAATCCCAATGTTTATTTTGTATCTGTCGCCAACAGTTCGATTAGAATTGGTAAAATCAAAGACGTTAAAATGGTTTATGCAATATGAATGTTGTAATTTAAGAAGTAAAAAAATCTAATAGTAGTTATCTTTATTTTTACATCAATTTTTTCCGTGTTTTAACAATAATTCCTCAAAAATAAAAACAACTAAAAACCGTTGAAGTACGTAATACAACAACCACTCAACATAAGGGATTTTCTAAACCAGTAGTCAATAAATTTAATATTAGCCAAAAGTTGTTATTTTAAAATGTTATTAAGGAAATGTAATTTTGTAAAAATAAAAACACGCCCATATAGTATTTAACTTAATATTTTTAATAATTCTGTATAAAGTTATCACCTGGTTAATCCTAGCGGCACCATACGGTACCACACAATACAAAATTTTAACATAATTATTATAAATTACAAATAAAAATACAATTAGTTTTAGGTTGATGAAACAGTTTGCTACACCGTAGGTACCATTGTACCAGACTTCTCAGCTGATTGGTTAGTACAGACATATAGAATAATACTTTCCTCCTCCGTAGACTAGTGGTTATAGTTTCGGCTCTCTAACCGAGAGATCACGGGTCCGAATCCCGGGGAGGTTCAAAAAATGTAATAATAAAAGAACCAGTGCACTTTGAAGCCGGCATAGCTGACGCTGAGGCTTAAATGAGATAAAAAAATAATAATAAACCTGCGCACACGTAGTGATGGGAGAATCATATAATTAAAAGAATGGAATACGGTATAATATTAAAAAGCACCCTTGTATTCGAAGAGCAAGTACTTGTTGTTATTCAATTGAAATTAAATTAGGCTATTGCCATTTATACAAATAATTTGATTCGTGTTCTCTTCATAGAACAACAAAAGGAACATACATTTATTAGGCTTTAAAGAAAGCAGTTGGCAAAACTCGAGGCTTTGGTTACAGATGGGGCACCGGCAATGGCAGGTAAAAGGTCTGGATTAGTAGGAGAATTGAGTAACTTGTCCTACAATCCACTGTATTATTCCTTGTTTGAAGTTTATTTTTAACGATGGAAGAATTGTGAAGGAAACGGGGGTTTTCCGGACATTTGCTATTGTTGAGTGAAACAAAAAGTCAGTACCGCTACGTTTCGAGATCTGCAATCTGATCTCTTTTTCAGGTAAATAACTAACCTAACACATAATTACAAACTAGGTTAAAATAAACATATCGTACGATAACGTTGTAACACGCTTAAGTCAGGAATCACAACCATCATGTTGTGTGTCAACTTCACTAACTCTAAAACATAATAAACACTAAACACAACACTAACTATTAAAACTGAACTACAGCATACAGGTCACAATACGTTTGCATCCATCGACCAACCACCTACGACTGACCAGAGGCCAACAGCAAATGCCGATCGTGTAGCCATTCAACAAGAGCGGCAATAAAAAGGAAGGGGGACAGTAATGGGCCCTTTATTATTATTATTATTATTATTATTATTGGTTCAAGCTAGATGAACTTCTTAAAACCATACTGTGACTCTGGATTGGTGCATTACAAATACCTAATCGGTTTGATACTTTTGGTTTCTTTTTAGTTAATTTTTTAGAATTGGCAACCAAAGGGGCCTAATCTCGGCTGATGGTTGACTGATTGGTTGGTCTACCAATTTAATGTATGTTGCCTCTATTAATTTCATTTTAAAGAAATGTGGTTCCCGATGTATTATGTTGGCTTCATCCCAATTCATATGATGGTCTTCGGACCAACAATGATTGCAATTACCGCGGTTTATTAATGGTGTTAGAGGGTCAAATTTACTGTCAAGATGAGGGGTTGGCAATGGGTTCTCCAATGTCTCTTATTTTCGCCAATATCTTTATGGAGGAATTCGTAAGAAATCTGTCGGAAATAGTTAAGAAATACACGGCTGAGATTTTATGATGTAAAAGTAAAGTAAAAGTAAAGTAAAGAATGTCTTATTTTACCAGGCGAAGTTAGGGCTAAGAAGCCCTCTCTAACACTTAACCTGGGGACCAACGGCTTAAAGGTGACTTCCGAACCACCACCAATGGCCGGGCAGGCGGGCCGCTTGCAAGGACAGGATCGCTCAGCGGTCACCTGTCCAAGCAGCAGGCACGCTCGGCGTTGCTTGATCTGGTTATCTTGCGATAACCACCGTATCCCACTACACTGCGCCATTGGCACAGTACATACACACTACATGTACTACATTTTTATGATACTTTAGAAAAGCGTGCGTGCTTGTGCGGTTTCTTTTTCTTAGCATGGAGTAAAATCCGAATTATGTATACACACCCACAAGGCGAGATCCGTTTTCACAGTAAGGTCCGACTACCCGAGGTAGTTCAGTCTGAACGGATATACCCGATTTGTGTTGGACCTCACCTTGCTGGATTTTACCGTGTATTTCGAAAGTCGGCACCACGTCGCGACACCGTCGCGCTATACACATTTTGACCTCACCTTATCATTGTGTGTGCGTATAGCCCCTTTAGTTAGACGACGTGCCCTCCCCTTCTTTACAGTTTTTGTTGCAATATACGAACGACTCCACGGTGTTTAGAAAACATTTCCAACAGCCTATCAACTGCTTATTGCACGGAATTATTAAATTAAATTATCTATTACCAATTTGGATTAACTATTCAAATAGGTTTTAACTGCTTTCTATAAATTTACATATTATTACGCACTTAATTATAAGCAATTCGTCTATTCTAGGCGCAAGTACGTTTTGTGATTTATCCAATTATCTAGAATCATAACACAAGTCTTACATAGAGAAGATATTATGTCTGGAATGCAATTTGATACGCAAAAACTTTGTCATGACTGTGTATCTACAATTCGCGCCGCACAGAACTGGTTTTTACCGCACTAACATTTTGCTATACAATCCTCTAGAGATCTAGAACAAAAGTTTAGGGCAAAAGCGTTTGTTCCTTCCTTTACTATCGCTATCCGGCTAATTGTTTCAGATGCACCACTACGGAAGTGCTGAAAGTATTTTTCGTTATTCTCTCATTTTGTGTGGTGCTGATATCATATTTTGTGTAGCGTGTCTATATCATGCAGTCAATAGTTTGTTATTCTCCACACATCTACATATCAACCTCAGACATGCTTGAATTTTGTTGACATACAACCTTTTCTGTTCTCAATTTCCTTGAGTTTGGCGAGTTCATCGCCTTATAGCATATACTAATTTGCTTGCTTAACTCTATTCACTAAGTCTTTTTACACCTGTAGAAGAGGACAGAATACAATTCTCTAACATTAAATTCTTTTCGTTGAACTCTATTTACTGCTCAATAAATAATTATAAAAATTTACAAAGTTGTGGAAATAAACACATGCTTTTTGGAAAACTTAGTGCCTTAAAATTACTAATTTAGTCTATATTAAAGAAAACAGGGGTTGAAGCTGTCATATTTGAATGTTGTATATATTCAAAATCAACAGAGCTAGTCATAGTATGATAAATATTAAATATTGTAATAGGATAAAACTTTTAAGTTTGTAGTTATGAAAGTCTCTTCATGAGCTACACATACGAGCTAATGAGAAAGGAGAGTTCTAAGCATGGGTTGCTGTATTGTCGATACCAATCTTAAATAAACGCTAGGTATCCCAAACTAAAAGTAAGAGCACACATACTGTAAGTGGAGCTATACCAATATACACTAGCACCTCCACCATCCTTTGTGTTGTCTTGGTCATCTGTGAGCTGGATTATTTAAACATGTCATAACATTGGACTCAGTTATGCTGCTACTGCCTTTGATTATGAATCCAAAATTTGGAAAGACATACATTAAAATTGCATCCCCATTATTATGAGGTCTTAAAGTTCAATAATTTCTTAGGAAAAATTCCAGAATCCTTGTTTTTGGATGTTATTTTATACTGTTTAAACCACCCAGTATGTTCTATATATGCCGCTGATACGAATTCATATAATCAAGGAAAAAATATACAGTTATTACATTTTTAAAGACAAGACTTATCAAGTACAGCACCAACTGATAAAACGAGATCTATATCATGCTGGGAAACCATAATGTCAAACCATATAGGTCAGTTCGATATGCTTGTCTTTCATCAAACCTAATTACAGTAGTTTACATTTTCAAAACAGCCAACCCAGAAGAATAAGCACACATCCTTGTTAGGTGCATATATTAAATATTAACACATCAATGTCAATTAAACTTGCAGGTGGTATTGGTTCACACTCAATACAAGTCTTCTACTGGCTACTCTACTGTTACTACTTACTATGTTAGGTCCCCTTTTAGTGCAAATCACTTCTAAAAATCTCAGCATAACTTTACAAAATCTGGAAAAGTATGAAAAAAATGTAATAAATCTGATTCAAGTTGATAATGTAATAAGCCTGCTTCTTTATTTGTTGCTAAACTACATAAACTAAATTCCAATACACAAAAGTTCATATATTTTTATTCCAATGTTCAGAAGTAGATTCACATTGTTTTATAATTTAATATAATATAATTTGAAAATATGAATAGTTTTATGTTACATAGTTTAAAATAAATGTTTTTGTACAGAACCGTATGATACCATACGTACATTCACTGAGAGAATAAAGAATTAGTATATATATATATAGAAAACATTATAGGTAATTGTATATGTATAACAAAAATACATTGGAGAAAGTTTTTATTTTGTAGGAAAAATGTATAAGTTTAATTTACTGCATTAAAAGTAATGATTGATGTAAAGGAAGCTTAAAAAAACGTAATATTCCAATGTTACAAGCACTGCATATTTATTCTAATTTAGTTTGTATTAAAGAAAATGAAGATACATTTTTAATTGAGCTACACCACACTATGGGATCCTATAAATGATTGTACTTCAGTACTCCTGTTTAGACTAAGCATTGTTTAGTCCTCTCTATAGGCCGGTCCACACGCTCCGTTTTGCACAACGTTTTGTTAGGACCCGTACACGGCGACATATCCGTATATCGTGTGAGATCGCCATGTAAAATGTCTAATATTTAAAAAAAAGAGATTGGAACATCTCATAAGTACATTTTCGCAAGTGGCTGGCAGCACTTTTCCCATATCAAATTATTACGTGATGAACCTAATGATTGGCGGAACTACTTGCGAATGGACATTGACACATATACTTATTTATTGGAATTGGTGACACCGCATATCAACAAAGAAAATACTTGTATGAGAACAGCAATATCAGCACATGAAAGGCTAACAGCAACTTTAAGATTTTTGGCAACTGGTAGAAGTTACAAAGACCTGGAATTCACAGCAATTATATCGTTTTCTATTGAAATGTCCAAAAATGTCGAATTAGTTGAGGATTTTTTAATCTTGGTTGAGAAGAGAATTGTCTTTAGTTGCGAAGGACCATGATAAGAATGATGAAACACTGTTACCTTGCACCGTCCATTGTCTGACACCTCAACACATATGAAGTTGGGTTGATTGTAGTTCGACCTGGATTGCTTCCAAGGAACGTTGAGCAGGGGAGTCCTTGTTGATGGATGAAGATTCCACCTTCACTTGACACTGTTTTCGGTTCACTCACGAACGTTGAGACAAAGTTACTTTTGGCTCGTTAACAAAATAATGTCCGGCAAGGGGACTGCTAATGGCCATAGAACGGCTTACGGTTCACAAAGGACAAGACAAGGGGGCACGGCCCGAACTTGGTTAAAGCTGGTGTTGACGTACAACCTAGCGAGACGGAGTCTTTAGAAGAACTGGGGAGATATGTCTTGGGGAGCTTTTCTTGTCCGGCGTCCTGGACGCCTGATTGGTCGACAGAAGTCACCTCATACCACGTGACAATCGGACCACTATAGATTTGGAATGCAGGTGGGTGTGTGTGTGTGTGTGTGTGTGTGTGTGTGTGTGTGTGTGTGTGTGTGTGTGTGTGTACAAAGATAAGTGGAAATAGATGGCTTATAATAAAAATGGTATCGAACAATGTTGGGCAAAGAGCAGTTCTAAATAACATACAATTCTGGTTATTAGTAAAAAGACCATATTAATGCGTAAAATTTGATTAATTATTATAACTAAATATGAAAAACCTAACAACTCCTTAGATTAGACTAAGCATTGTTTAGTCCTCTCTATGAAATGGCAATCTTTACTTACAAATTCAGTACAAGATCTCAGCTGGTTTAAAAAGAATTAGGGAATTGTGTCTCTAAAACACGCATCAGACTCTCGTGGTTAGTGTGTTAATGACTACATGTAGAACATACTGCATACTTGTTTTAGAAGTCATTCCATTAGAGGAGTTTCAGCCACTTTACGCAAATAAAGAACCACTGTGTCAAAGCCGAAATCTTATATGTGTTACTAAGCGCTAATCTCAGAAATGACTGGACCAATCTGACTAATCCTTTTTTTATATTTGTTGAAGTCCGAGAAAGGTTTTGATAACGATAAAATTCGGAAAAGTTTTCTGGAATATTTTAGAATTTATAAAAATAGTGATAACATTTACAAAACAAAATCCAAATTTAAGGCTATTGACACTTTTAGCTGAGTTATCCTAAGAGGGAAAAACATTTGTTTAGACTTAACTTTTAGAAAATATTAAATATACAGTGCTAATAAGTTGTGTAATGCAGATTTCAAAGACAAAGTTACTATATCATTTTTACTACTCATTGTACAAGTGATGAACTTAAACCATCTAACGCATTAGAAATACTAATTAAACTCTGTTATAAAACCCACTTTAAATTAACAAAGCTGAGAATAAAGGGTTTCAAAAACTGGTTGGCTTCCTTGAAATTATGTATGGCATTTTTAGTGTGCTTTAAGGAAAAACAGGGGTGTCTCAGTGAACCAATCTGCCCAAACAACCACAAGACTTCTATCATGCAAAACTTATATTACAATTTTTAAATGTTGAATGACTTAGGTGTACGGATGTTCCACTCATACCACAAGCAGAACATAAGCAATGCAAGCGGATGCTTTTTGACCAAAGCAGTCTTTTTAAGTTTACCTATACATATATTTTCTTGATCGGAGTAAACGATTAAAATCAATTATAGCACCAGAAATATTTCAGACCAGAAGTAGACGCTTTTAAATATAGGTTGGTTTCCAAGACATATATGTCTATGTATTTTCTTGGTTGTGGCAACAACCCAAACTCAACTTTGAAACTGTAAATAAGTTATGCAGGAAGTGAATTTAAAAAGTTGGAATAGACAATTAGTACTGTAGTAACTTTACAGTCGTAGATGAGTATGCATATTTTATTAATTTTTATGAAGAGGGATTTTATTAATTTTTTTTAAGTACTCATCAAAAGCACTTGAAATATCTTAAACTGAAAGTTGATTACAAGAGCTGGTAGTTAATGCTTTTTACTAAAGTACAGTAGGTATTGAAAACCTAAATATGAATTTATTTTCTTGAACAAAGCAACAGGGCAAACTCAATTGTTGCAGTGTAATGCAAACAGCTCGCGAAACAAGACAAGTCTCTCTTGTTGTATTTGAAAATTTTCAAAGTACAGAGTCTCTCGGTACTTGTAAAAAAAAAAAAGTACAAGTCCACAGGAACTGGTGTGGCAAAAAAACGGTCCAGCGACAAGAGAGAGTTGAAAACATGATATAAAATAATTTGACTGGAAGTGGTGGGAATATACATTTTTAGACCATTCATTAATAAAAGAGGCCATAGACATAGACCTTTTCAGTCCTATGTATGTGTATATATATTTTTTGTTTACTGGGACAGCAAGGCAAACTAAACTTATGGCACTGGAGATATCTTATACCGTATGTAGATTACAAAACCTGGAGGTAGACGCTTTTTGATCGAAGCAAGGTTTCATTACCTCTATATGTATATATTTTATTGATTGAAGCATTGGGAGAGGCAAACCCAACTGTGGTTTCAGAAATGTAATTGATTAGAATCCAGAAATGTATGCTCCTACTCTCAAAAAACAAATATGAATCAGTCAAAATTGTATTTAACTTTTAAATGTCTTCCTATTGCTACTGAAATAACAAGTATCAGATATATGCCTACTTCTGTTTGAAATCTACCATAGGGCTCCATCATATTATGTTGTAGATGCTTTCACTAAGAAGTCTATGCCCTTCTATTTTGAAAATTGTCTTGGAAGCGCAGGTAACAGTTTGTAACAAATAAAATTATATACATGCTTTTTCTTCACTATAGAATCAAGAAATGTAAAACTTAATAAACATTTTTTACTATCCTGACAGTAACCATGTTTCTAGGTTCAAGATTTATAAACATTTTCATGACGATAAATAAGACACTAGTCATTCCATTTTCAATTGAAAAATGTAATAACATGCGTCTATTTTGAAATGTAACTAAATTTGACATATAACTTCTAAAATTCCCAATTTTCTACCAAAAGTTTTAAAACTTTTGTGTAGTTAATCCACACATCCCCTTTTATTGGAGTGTGGGATATTTCATATACCTCTGCACTTACTATTCCAAGGTATTGTTCTTCATAAGTGGTGTTATGCGGGATTGGGAAGATTTAAGTTTTTCTCTTTCTAGTTCTGAGAACTTTACAGTGACAAATGAATTAATTAAGTGAAGGTTTATATTTTTTTGTTTTTTGAGAAAATGTATAGTTTTCTACATTTACCATTATATAAGTACCCAATGCAATCAAAACCATCCTGTCAATATAAAGATTTTTGAGATAGTCCAATACCAGGAGGTCCATATGTAATTTTTCAATAATAATTATCGTAGAAGATCAAAAACGAAAAAGATATTATACTTTTTACATGCACTATCTATGATTACAACTTTGTTTGTTTAGTTTAATTTTTGTTTATTACTCCCAGTACCAATAAACTCATAAAGCTATATTGTAATAGGTATTAAAAACAAATAAAACTGATTACAATTGTAATTCTATACATATTTCTCTTAATAAATTCAGTAACAGATTACCTATTTTAATTTATAATTTTATGAAGTCAAAAATATGGATGCTGATACAAAGGCAGGTGCAGTACTGATATTTTGGAGAGGCCACCTTGGCTTTAGTTTCCCACTGTCTCTACTGTAACATTGATTTTGCATTTTGATGCAATAAAAAATACAAAGTAAGAAAGAAGTTAACTTATATTCAAAGTTTAGTTTAGTTTTATTTTGTATGGTTACAATATTAGAAAGATTAATTTTTGTAATTCAAAACCTTTTTTTTTTAAAAAAAGGTGCCATTAACCTTCCCCTGGATTCACCATTGTGCTGATATATTTGAACTGTTAATTTTGAGGTTACAAAGTTTAAGTACTGTATAGTTTTACATCATCTGAAATGTTGAACATTGATAGTGGAAAGGCTATGAAGAATAATGAAATGGTTACATTGGAAAAATACAGAAAAACACAATATTGGTAACTATTAACAACAATATGTATTATAAAATCGTACAAAACAGTATAATTTGTGTAAACATACTTGTGTAAATACTCTTATTCATATACAATACTATTTTATAAATTAGTTCAACAAACATAAATATAACAGATAACATAATTTTATGTGCTTTTAATATTATGACTATTTTATTAAAATATTAAAACCACTCAACAAAAGACTTATTATTATGATTAACCTCACTGTAAATTTAGAGGTTTTTTTTTTTTTTTTAAATAACTACATTAAAAAAACTTCATTAGAAAACTATTGTTTTGGAATGTTCAGTCACAAATGCTTTGTTATACAAAAAAGTGCACACATTTTTAAATAAATAAGCACATTTTAAAGATTTAATTATGACAAAACATTTCCATATATTTAGTGTGCTAAGAGCTGGGTTAGGATCTTATGATTGAACATAAAAACCTTACTCTATGATAAGTCTGGAATTTTCAGGATCCACTTCAAATCTGTACTTATGTTCTTCAAATAAATCCATAAGAGCATTTGTGAATTTTTCATGGAATGCATCAATCACATCATCCGAAGGGCTATATACCTTTGGAACTTCAATAGGTTTTCCAACTGAAAAGCAATTAAATAAATGGGTAAGTTTCCATATAACAGGTAGTAGTATTCTGAGAGATCTATGTTACAAAACTCAATAGTTTCAAGGAGATGTTTTGATAGGTCTATATATTGTGGTTGTTGTCAACCATATAAAACTAAACATGTGGTTGACAGCAATATTAAATGTTGACAATAACATGTTTATGATTGTTATTGTTACACATAGATAAATCTATGATAAACAAGTTATTCTTTTGGTATGAATTTTTACCATTCATTGTAAAGTTTATTTTTGATGCTAGAGAATTTTTAAAAGTATCAGGATTTTTTTATATTTATCATCATAACATGGAACAAAAACAGTGAGAACATTGGAACAGTGGAACACTACATTTTGAGATTGCAGTCTGACTTCTTCATCAAGTGGGTAACCAACCCAGTGGCATATCTAAGTGAGGAAATGAGGGGAATAGAACCCTCTCCCAAAAGCCCTAAAAATTAAAAAAAATATTTGTATAATAGCGATCCAACTTGTTTGAAAACAACAATTAGATTTTTTGCTTTGAATTACACCTAGTATCTAATTTGTTTGAAATTTTGATTTATTCCATAACCCCCACCCCCAAATATATGATGTGCTCTTCCACCAGATTCACCTCCTCCACCCCAAAAAATTCCAAGTCCTAGTTAAGCCACTGAACTAACATAATACATTACTAAAACGTAGGTTAAAATGAACAAAACACACAAAGTATTGTGACACATGGAAGTCAGAAATAACAATAAATTTAACAAACATGTAGTGTGTCAATCCCATACTTTTGTTTAAACATGCACTCAACAAGACTGTATAATTATTATTGCAAACATAACTAAAGAATACTGGTCAACACCTCAACCAGTCACAGATAAAAATCATTGATTGATAACTATAGGATATTGAAACTTTACTAATGAGAGCAGCTTTTAAGAGATGCAGATATAATTCAAAATATTCAGTCTAAAATAATAGGTGTGAGGTAATTCTCACTTTAAAGACTTTTATAAGGCAAAACTAATAACTCAAAGAACATCTTTAAAAAAAATACACATTCAAATGTTTATTTCAATACTTTTTATGGGTTATTCAGGAAAAATCTAAAACATTGTTGTACTTAATTATTTAAATATTATGAAATTATACACTAAAAAAAACAACTTTTGGATACAAATTAATTATACTTTTAAAATGAGACATGTTCAAAGCTATGGCCAAAAATAAGGGTGTGAAACTGCACGAGGTTTAATATTGAGTTTGTGGGGAAAACTAAAGATCATGTTACTATAGCTGGCTCTTAGTGGAAAAAATCTATACTTACCAACAGTGGAGACTGGATGGCGACGTGGTATGACTCCGAAGTTATACTGAAATATACCCCTTCCGATGGGAATGCAAGGAGCAATGCCCAGCACTTTACGGCATTTGTCTTGTACAGAGTGCAACCATGAACCAGGAGGGTTCGACACTTGGTCGTATAAGTTGGTTTCACCAAAAGAAAATACGGGTACTAGGGGTGTTCTGTAACAAAAAAGCTTTATTAAAATAATAATTGTTATTTTATTGTGTTACATGCAAAAGCCTTCATAATACATTTCCATTTTCCCGTTATCTCATAGATAAATGTTTTTAAAAATCCATACACTAAGACAGCTTCCAAGTCAGGAATTTTAAATAGTATGAATGTTTTCTAAGCCCAGGTACAGTACATTCAAACTTTCCAGTGATAATAAAACAAGTATAAAACCGATCTAGAAATGTTATTATTCAATTTTTAAATTTTATTTTCATTCTATTGTCCGGAATTGTCTATAATCCAGCATCAACGGCAATAGACAAAAATTATAGAATCGCCTTCACAATGAACATTATAAAGTGAGCAACTCTACAGCTACCACCGACACTCAAGAGCCACAGAGCATCACACTCTGAGCAGTAAACTCCATCCTGTATTCAAATTTATTTCATCATGTACTGTACTTAAAAAATCCATTTTAATATTTCTCCTGCACTTATATATTGATTTATTTTGTTTTGAATAACCCATGCTTAAATAATAAATACATTCAATAAATTTTTTTGTGCAAATTGTGTTATTTTTTTATACGACTCCTGTATTTTAATAAATAACCTCCATAGTCTGGAATTTTCTTTAATCCGGCAAGCGTCAAGTCCCAAACGTGCCGGATTAAAGAGTTTCTACTGTTCAGTGATTGTTGTGTATTAATACTTGTAAGACTGTAAGGAATAGAGCCACAAAATGTACAATTTGATTTAATAACAAACATTATTTAGTTGTTATTGCACAAGATCAGTTATTGGGCCTTGCATTCGTTGCGGCTCTTTTTGTAAGACCAGTGGTGCCCATTGCTAATTGTCTAGTGTAAGCCCGGTGTTGAGTCGTGATGTATGTTGGTAGCCACACGTTGGTTGAAACACTAAACGGTATCAGTGTGTCACAGTCTAGTCCAACGTAGTTGTAGTTTGGATGTGATTGTTGTATGTTGTAGCCTCAAATAGTGTACCCACTTGAAATGTGTCGATTGTGTGTGAGATTAGTTATAGAGTCACGTTGTCAGTGCTACATTTCATTAAATTTCAATAACTTCACTTTCTTTTAATGAGTTTATAGTATGTCACTATGTCCCAAAATTTGTGTTATTAATTTGTATTAGATTCTGATAAATAGTGTTTAAAAGTTTCAAACGTCAAGACGGTTTAAATTATTTACCCTATTAGATGGCCTATAAATTATAGTAAACTTAACAGCAAAGTGCTAAAGAGGCGGACTTAACAAGTGATAGTAAACATTATGAGTTTTATGAAACAAGATGTTAAAGCGAACAACTTTTTCATTGGCCCTAAAAAAGTTATAAAGAGAGTGGCAGCCGTGTGTGGTGTTTTTTTCTGAACTCTAGTGCGTTTAAGTGTGAAAAAAGGAAACTCAAAGTCACTGGTTCGGGGTTTCAAATACTGTACTAAATAAAAATAGGAATGTAAGGTAAGTTGTTATATTTTTTTTATTTCAAGGAACCATTGCTATTGTAAAAATAATCCTAAAAACATTGAATATAGATGGAGATAAAACTATAACCAGTAGACATATTCCGATGGAAACACAAGATGTGATATACAAACGTTTTGTACATCTAAAAAAGTGACAGAATAAGGCAAGAAAACCATCCTATTTGTTTATACGGATGAATCATTCATCAACTCCATCAACTCTTCACATGTGTCGGACAAGAGTTGCTCTGATGATTTTCACAGGTGTCACTGCGCCATTTTCAAAAGGAGAGCACCTTATTTTTATTACACGCTGGTGAAGAAATGAGGTTCATTCGTAATTGTTTCACCATGTGGAAAGCAAATAAAATTCATGAGACTACCACAATAACGTAAACAATGAAAATTATATTAAGTGGCTTAGAAGAAAATTTGAGCCCAATTTACCTCCCAATTCTATAGTAGTTGTTGACAATGTGTTTTATCACAATGAACAAGCGAATAAATGTCCCGAATGTAATTCGAATAGTACTAAAGCTGACATGCAGTCATAGTTGTCGGAGAAGAACGTAGAATTTTCATCTTTTATGTTAAAAGTTGAACTATACAGTTTGATTAAAAGACATAGAACCAGCTAATACATTATTGATGAGGTTTAAATACCATGGTCACAACATTAGACAGGTTTGCATTATAAGACTTCCTCCATACCACCCTGAGCTCAATGCAATAGACCTAATTTAGGTGAAGGTAAAGAATTGGGTAGCAGTTCACCACATCACTTTCATATTCAATGATGTTCAGTGGTTAACCAAAGAAAGGTTTGCTTCAATTACGAAAGAAGACTGAAAAAAAGAAGTGTGAAAAAGTAAAGACACATGAAGAATACTTTATTGGAAATCAGGCTTTGAAAGATTCAATTAAATCTTTTGTTATTAGTCTTGGAATAACGAAGAATGTGAAGAAGTGGACAATGACACAAACAAATCGGAAGAGAGCGAAGATAGTGACATCAAAATGAAAAGGGAATAAAAGTGATGCCAGGATCATTGCAATCATAATAATAAACTTTTATAAATGTACCACCAATATCGTGTGTTGCTGCCAGACTGACATTAATTGATCTAGTTTTCTACATTCCTTTATATTTATTAATACTTTCATTATTGATTGTTTATTTTCTTTATTTATTATGTTATAAATAAATATTCAGACTGTTAAGAATGAGATTTCCTTTCAGGTGTTTATAATACAATCTATGTAGCATGTGTACAAACTACATACAAATCAAGCAGTCGTTAAGTAAAAATAGCAACTCGACTAAATTTTGTGAAAGGCTTAGGTTTTGATCAAACTGAACACCATTGACGTAGGGGAATTGTGGTGGGGAATATTCACTATCTCTTTTGCACAACCAAACACTGTGGCCTGCACTGAAACAGTCTAGATTTAGCATGTGACCTTTACTATACATACTATAGATTCGTTCAACTCACCCAATTCTAACGCTGTGTAATTGAAGACCTGTTTTTAGAATGATTTTGTAAGCTTCTGGCCAGCATGTGACCTTTACTGTGTCTTCTAGATTTGTTCTACTCATCTATATATACAATGTAATACCACCTAAATAAAACCTCTCCATCTTTCAGAATGATTCTGCAAATTCCTTACCCGACTGTGACCTTAGTATACATTGCAGATTTGTGCTACTCACCCGGTTTCCAACGCCACCTTAATGAAACCTTTCCTTTTCTTCAAAATAATTCTGTAAGTTCCTGGCCGGCATTTGAATGCCTCTGATGCTCCTCCAACCATCAACACTACAGCCTTTGGTTGAGATGTATCCTCCAGAAGATGAACCATGCTTTCTTTGGAAGCAGCACATGCGCCTAAAGTAAACAGTAAGGCAAGAACAGAGTGATTAAATTATCTAGAGAATAGATTTTATATATTATTATTTGTTAGTTTTACAATTATTTATTTTATAATTATTAATTCAATTTCATAGCATTACTAAATCAAACTTGAATCCACACAATTTTTTTTTCAAATTGTTCATCCTAATATTGTTGTAATCCTTTTTAAACCCCTTATTAACAAAACATATATTTAATTATCAGAAAAATCATGTAGATACATCAAACAATTTTCTATGAAATTGTACCATTCAATTACATTATTAATTATGTACATTTATTAGTATGCTTATGTTAATTTTTAGTAAAAAATTAGTTTGTTACACAATCAGCATGAAAAATATTAATATTGAGACATAACAAGTTAAAACTGGTAACATTCTGTTGCCTCTCCATTTCTTAAATATTTTCTGTTCAAACAAAAGTTACATTTAATATTATTTCCAGTTATTACTTGGTTGTGCAGTTAGATAGAAAAACTGTATTGAACAAAACCAATTGTTATTTATTAGTCTGTTGATATCTTATCTGCAATAAATGAGTTTGTTGATTCAGAAACAGGGGCTAATGTAAACACCTTTGCAGTGTGGCAAAATCATGTTTCAGGCTAAAGTTCTGTGTTCAATCAAATTTATTATTAGATAGCTATTTATATGGATTTTGTGACAGAAGAGTTTAACTAAAGAAACATCCTTATTTTTAGAGAGAGATCTTGGGTGACACTGTTTTATATAGAACTTGACAATGTATAGGCTAAATCACTTTTGTTAAAGCCAATTTTTCTGCTTCATTGTAAGTTTCCATTACTTATATATAGTTAAATAGTTATGAGAAAACATACTGGTGCAAAAAAACACCATTTAATCAAATTCCATGTATAAACATTCCACCTGGACATTACTCTACAGTAAATTGTCAAATAACATAAATCATTCATTTAAACTGAATATCCTCACAGGTAAATACATTATTAATCAAATTAAAATTGTTATTGAAACCTTAATAACACCTGAATGGATGAAACAATTCAGAATTTGAAGGAAATAAAATTTAAATATAAAAAGAAATATGAAGCATGAATAGCTGAGCTGTGTTTACATGAAAGTATTACCTATTTATATTTGTTTCAATTAATTAATTTTTATGTTCAAACTGATTTCATTATTTTGTATTTTTGTACGTAATATCATTGAAAATAAATATTTTTGTTATTATAAATATGTTTTTGAAACTGCAGAATATTGGACCAAGCATCCATAACAAAGTATTTATTAACATATTAGCACAACATAATAAGAATACATAGTTTTGGATTAAAATTTATACAATATAGATGGTGAATGTTTCTTCACCATCACAAGCCTGTAAGCCAATCAGTTACCCTTTCCTACCAAATCCGAGTCTCTCCAACTACTATATTATGCCTTCCAGACCTGTTCTTCTGAGTTGAATCGAACTCCTAAAAAATTGTAAGAGATGAAGCTTATGCAGTAGTCTTATAGTTCTGGCGTCTCTGTTTCCTTCGCAGTTGTAGTGTGGAAGACTGTAAACATTAGAGCATGGAGCTAAGGTTGGCAAGACTGTTGAGCCGCATAGAGGACTGAAGATGCCTTCTATCAGATGTGAAAGTACCTATACAAATATTATAAATTAATTAACGGTAGAAGATATATTTGAAATTGTGGTACTGCAGAAGGTACATGGCTCTTGTGTGATCCAGGAGAGTTGAAAAGAAAATATAGGGATCAGAGATCTCTACAAGGGTGCAGTTAAATGTAGCAGACTCGGATATGCTGTGCAGTACTGTGGAAAGAAGAGAAACATTTGCTAACAAAAAGAATGAAAACAAACTCATAAGGAAGTCCACCAAAGGGAACATCATAATTTAGATTGTAGGAAATTAAAACAGATCTAGAATGGTTGGAGCTAGTAAGGAAAAGGATAGGTTGATAAAATTAAACTACTATTAAATCAAACATTAACAACAGTATTAGCAGCAAGGTTATGTTAGTAACATGTAGATTTCCTATATTATATTCTTATTTAGTATTTCCTATGACTTTCTGCATCAAAATGTATATGGATACTTGATAATATCTTTAAAAAATCAACTTTTTTACAAAGTAATAGTATTTTATTGATCAAAATGTGTCTGTTAAGTTGATATTTTTGTATTAAAAATGTTCATTTGTTCCTTGCCCTTTGTTAATAGCTCAATTTTAAGCCCTTAAATTAAATTTTATTCAAATACTTTTAGCAATATAAATTTTAATAAATAAAAGATTAAGTACTGTCTAATCTTCTTAAATTTTTTAAATTACTGTATTGTATTTAAAATACAGTAATTTAGTTAAATATTTATCACAGAGAGATTTCATATACTAGAATGTTTACTCCTTTTACTATCAACATCCAAATTTCATATTTGTGTAAACAATATATTAAAAATATAAAATTCACCTAAACAATTGTGACTTGTGAGCTTTGTGTTCACAATTACACACACTATAGTATATGTATACAATCTTTTAAAGCACATTATAATAATGAGTAACTGATTTGTATCAGCTAATATACATTTTATTAATAAACATGAACTTCTTTTAATTTGCTAAAAATAGTATTTTGAATATTTTGTTCCAAAAAAATTAACTCAGTTGTACAGTGTCCCATAAATCTCTGGACAAAGATATATCACTTTATTGCTCAGGTCAAGACAAACATATTTCACCATATTCAGTGTTTGTATTGTTGGCTGCCATTTTGATAATTAAAGATAATTTCATGATAATTTTCAGTAACTTATCATAAATATTGATAATAGCCAAATTTGATATAATTTAATTTATTAGATTTTAAGATATTAATTATTGTATAAAAAACACATACAGACAGACAGATGGGAAACTAAGCATTGGAGACCCAAGTTTATATGGTGAAATATGTTTGTCTTGATCTGAACAATAACATGGTATACCTTTGTCCAGAGAGTTATGGGACATCATGTATATTAAAGTAATGATCTGTAAATAGGTCATTTATACAAACTGATACAAATTAATTCTGTACTTACTGTTTTATTAATTTTAAGTAGTCAAGAATTATGTGCATTGTTCTAAACACTTTTTTCGAATAAAAGAATGATTGGTCATTAATTTGGAAAATATTTATAATAAACTAAGATAATAACATTTGTGAAGTTATTGTGATGTTTTACAAAATAACTTCAGTTTTATGATTTTGTAATAAACCATGAACCTCATTTTCAAGGAATTTTCTTGAACTATTTTGTTAATTTGCTCAGAATAGTAATGTGCTTCAGAAAATACTTTTTTATGTATTGAGTAGTGTCTTAAATTTGTTTTACGAGTTAAACTAAAAAATAAAAATTTAAGAGCAGAAAGATAAGTTAATAATTTACTTGTCCAACACTAAAGATTTGTTTGGGTACATTTTACTATAGTGTTTAATGCTAAGTTACTAGAGAAAATATCAGTGTGTAGCGTTACACGACCATAATTAGAAAATCCATTAATTGTTACATAAAACACTATATAAAGTCTAAAAACTTATGAGCCATCTGCATATGTTCATGCTGAACTATATGGTACTGCTGTCAAATGTAGGCAATAAGTTGTCTGGCAGTGAAAGGGTTAGAGATTTTAGTACTGGAATAGCTGTGTAGAATTTATTATTCTCCACAAGTATCTATTCTCTCAATCAATCCATCAATGCAATATTTGTATACTATTGTCCATTTTATTACCTATTTTCTAATTAGACTAGTGATTTACACAACTTTGTTGCCAGATTTTGTCACATCTTATTTAGGAATAGTTTTATTTTACTTCAAATTGAAACCAAAGTTGGGTTATTTAATGTCCTGTTATCAGAATATATTCCAATTCATTTTTAGTGTCTGTATAGTTTATAAATACTGTAATTATATGTGTAAAACAGCATACATAAGTACAAACACAGTAGTGTTACTAAACACACAATAGATTCTATAGATTGAAAATACCCTTACCTAAGGCAAGCACCAGTTCTCTGGTGAAAGGCATGTTGAAGGCAGCGTTAATGGTTAGTATATAAGGAGTCAGTCCAGGATAAAGACTGGTGAACTCAGAATAGTTGGTAGCAAAGTTCCCAAATGCTCCAGAGCAGAGCATGCCATGAGGATAGACACAGAATAGATAGTTGCTCTTCGGAGGGAGTTCTGCCGTTTTATGTAGACTCAGAGGGAAGTAGGCTTGGAAGTAATACCACCATGTACAGTCCCGCATGAATTCCAGTCTGTAAAACGTATTAAAATTAGATTTTGATGCTTAGTTAGATTATTTTTTATTTGTTAATTTTTATGAGGATTTAATTTATTAGGACGCGTTATAGTCAAGAATATTAATTTACTTACCATATTAATATTTCATAATTTTTAATATGAATAGTTTTTTACAAATCTAATTTATTAACTTATTCAACACTCTTTATGGTAAAAAGTATTCCGTTCTACACATAACGCAGCTATGGTAGGAGGAGTTGATTCAATGTGAATGCTGAGTTTAGCTCCAGTTCAACTTCCTCTTAGTGCTGCATCTTTTTTGGATTTCTTTAGATGAATATGACTCCAGATTCCAGGAGCCAAGTCTGTGACAGCGTCATATTCCAGATGCTGTACTAAGAGGAAGGTGAACTGGAGCTAAACTCAACATTCACATATTTCACGTTGTTGTTTATTTTCTTATAGTTATAAAAAAGTAAAGACAGTTTTCACACTAAAGAATTTTTATTTCAAATATAGCATATTTTTAGCTCTAAAGAAGAAAATATGGATTGTTTAATCCATTTTATCTTGCTAAGGAAATCATAATTTCACGTGAAAGTTACAACTAAAAGATACACCAAAGAATTCCAATTTAAGGAATCCAAAAATTAGATAAACCTTAACTTACACTGATTATATTTTTCACTATAATACTATATTCATCTCCATTCACTGATATTTTGAAATTCATAATCTTTGAACAAATTACATCTATCTATATATATAAAAATGAATGTTTGTATGTTTGTCCTTTATGGAATCGTGAACTATTGGACCGATCATGATGAAAATTTGTACGTATATGTATTTTTCCACGGAGAAGGTTTATAAGCTATGCCCATCCCTTTCCCGATTCAGGATTCCGCCCCACTGGTTACAGAAATACCCATAAGAAATGCATTGCAGCAAACATATGTTAACGTCTTTTCAAATTTTTAATCAGCTGTTCTTTGTAAACATATATTACACTTATAGTTTTAAAGCATAGAGTAAGCTTAAGAGAAACGACAAATTTTGTTTAAACTGTTTTTGCAATCACTGTTAAACATAGACTTTACTATCCAGATAATACAATTCAAATTTGACGTAAAAATTCACCTTTAACTGCAATATTTATTTAATATAAACCATGCTCATGCTTGATCAGAAGAGTAATGCAGATATCATAATTACTATCTTACGTTGGCTACAAATATAAAGAATGTTATAAAATCAACCTTAGTTGTTTTTTTTGACAGAAGTATGGTTCTCAAAACTCCGTGTGTACATATTCTCTCGATCGAGACAACAAAGCAAGCTCAATCGTGGCATCGGAGATATAACTAATTTAATCTAAAATTTATTATAGTAAAAAAAAAAAATTTACTAAGTAATATAAGGACTTCGGTTCTTAAGATTTGCGTGCGAAGCCGTGGGTAACAGCTAGATAGAGGCAGGAATATGGTACATACCTTCATAATACGCCCAAGAGGCTCACGATGGAACGACTATCAATTATCTCAGCAATGTTTAGAATGTGATAGAAAAAGAATAAGTGAATATAGTGTACTGTTTTCAACGGGAAATTGCGTGCGAAGCCGCGGGCAACTTTTGCAAAAAATTATTGAAATGCGCAGCAAAGCGCGCCGGGCCCGCTAGTATATATATAAAAATGAATGTTTGTGTGTTTGTCCTTTATGGAATCCCAAAATATTAGACAGACCATTATGAAAATTTGTATGTATACGTATTTTTCCACGGAGAAGGTTTATAAGCTATGCCCATTGATGTAACTCACCACCAAGTGGCGCTGCAAAAGATAAAAGGTTTAAAAGCGCCTGCACACTATAAACTGCAATTACGAGACAGTTACGTATATTACATAGCCAAGCACTATTTGAAGGCGCTAAGTTATTATGTATATTTGTCTTTAAGATACATTTCTGATTGAACTTAAAGT